>NC_054489.1:18294749-18595165 GCF_017639515.1 Carcharodon carcharias
GTTTCACACTGTTTGCCTCTGTTTGCCTCTGTTTAACTCTGTTTGCCTCTGTTTAACTTGGTTTGCTGCTGTTTAACTCTGTTTGCCTCTGTTTGTCCCTGCTTAAGTCTTTTTGCCTCTGGTTATTTCTGTTTAACTCTTTTTGCCTCTGGTTGTCTCTGTTTAACTCTGTTTAACTCTGTTTGCCACTGATTCAATCTGTTTGCCTCTGGTTGCATCTGTTTAACTCTGTTTAACTCTGTTTGCCTCTGTTTGCCTCTGTTTGACTCTGTTTGCCTCTGTTTGCCTCTGTGTAACTCTGTTTGCCTCTGTTTGCATCTGTTTAAATCTGTTTGCCTCTGTTTAACTCTGTTTAACTCTGTTTGCCTCTGTTTAACTCTGTTTAACACTGTTTGCCTCTGTTTAACTCCGTTAACTCAGTTGGCCTCTGTTTGCCTCTGTTTAACTCTGTTTGCCTCTCTTTGCCTCTGTTTCAATCTGTTTGCCTCTGTTTAACTCTGCTTGCCTCTATTTGCCTCTGTCTAACTGTGTTTGACTCTCTTTAACTCTGTTTAACTCTGTTTGCCTCTGTTTAACCCTGTTTAACTCTGTTTGCCTCTGGTTAAATCTGTTTAATTCTGTTTGCCTCTGGTTAAATCTGTTTAACACTGTTTGCCTCTGTTTGCCTCTGCTTAACTCCGTTTGCCTCTGTTTGACTCTGTTTAACTCTGTTTGCCTCTGTTTAACTCTACTTGCCTCTGTTTGACTCTGTTTAACTCTGTTTGCCTCTGTTCAACTTTGTTTGTCTTTCTTTGGCACTGTTTGCCTCTGTTTAACTCTGTTTGCCTCTGCTTCACTCTGTTTGCCTCTGTTTGACTCCATTTGCCTCTGTTTATCTCGGTTTGCCTCTGTTTAACTCTGTTTGCCTCTGCTTGGCACTTTTTGCCTCTGTTTAACTCTGTTTGCCTCTGTTTGCCTCTGCTTCACACTGTTTGCCTCTGTTTGCCTCTGGGTGACTCTGTTTGCCTCTGTTTAACTTGGTTTGCCAATGTTTAACTCTGTTTGCCTCTGTTTAAATCTGTTTAAGTCTTTTTGCCTCTGTTTATTTCTGTTTGACTCTCTTTGCCACTGGTTGCCTCTGTTTAAATCTGTTTAACTCTGTTTGCTACTGTTTAAATCTGTATGCCTATGTTCGCCTCTGTTTAACTCTGTTTAACTCTGTTTGCCTCTGTTTGCCTCTGTTTAACTGTGTTTGAATCAGTTTGACTCTGAATCTGTTTGCCTCCATTTGCCTCTGTTTGCCTGTGTTTGCCTCTGTTATATCTGTTTAACTCTCTTTGCCTCTATTTAACTCTGGTTGCATCTGTTTGCCTCTGTTTAACTCTGTTTGCCTCTGTTTGCCTCTGTTTGACTCCGTTTGCCTCTGTTTGAATCTGTTTGCCTCTGTTTGCCTCTGTGTAATGCTGTTTGCCTCTGTTTGCATCTGTTTAAATCTGCTTGCCTCTGTTTAACTCTGTTTGCCTCTGTTTGCCTCTGTTTGAATCTGTTTGCCTCTGTTTGCATCTGTTTAGTTCTGTTTAACTCTTGTTGCCTCTGTTTGCCACTGCTTGTCTTTGTTTGACTCTCTTTAACTCTGTTTAACTGTTTGCCTCTGCTTGCCTCTTTTTCACTCTATTTGCCTCTGTTTCACTCTGTTTGCCTCCGTTTGAATCTGTTTGCCTCTGTTTGCCTCTGTGTAACTCTGTTTGCTTCTGTTTGCCTCTGTTTAGTTCTGTTTAACTCTTGTTGCCTCTGTTTGCCACTGCTTGTCTTTGTTTGACTCTCTTTAACTCTGTTTAACTGTTTGCCTCTGCTTGCCTCTTTTTCACTCTATTTGCCTCTGTTTCACTCTGTTTGCCTCTGTTTCACTCTGTTTGCCTCTGTTTAACTCTGTTTGACTCTCTTAGCCTCTGTTTAACTCTGTTTGCCTCTGTTTAACTCTGTTTAACTCTGTTTAACTCTGTTTGCCTCTGTTTAACTCTGTTTGACTCTCTTAGCCTCTGTTTAACTCTGTTTGCCTCTGTTTAACTCTGTTTAACTCTGTTTGACTCCGTTTGCCTCTGTTTGAATCTGTTTGCCTCTGTTTGCCTCTGTGTAATGCTGTTTGCCTCTGTTTGCATCTGTTTAAATCTGCTTGCCTCTGTTTAACTCTGTTTAAATCTGTTTGCCTCTGTTTAAATCTGTTTAACACTGTTTGCCTCTGTTTAACTCCGTTAAGCTCTTTGCCTCTGTTTGCCTCTGTTTAACTCTGTTCACTGTTTGCCTCTGTTTAACCGTGTTTGCCTCCACTTGAATCTCTTTGCCTCTGTTTCAATCTGTTTGCCTCTGTTTGCCTCCGTTTAACTCTTTTTGCCTCTGTTTGCCTCTGTTTAACTGTGTTTGCCTCTGTTTAACTGTGTATGCCTCTGTTTAATTCTGTTTTTATCTGTATTCCTCTGTTTGACTCTGTTTGCCTCTGTTTGCCCCTGGTTATTTCTGTATAATTCTATTTGCCTCTGTTTAACTCTGCATTCCTCTGCTTGATTCTGTTTAATACTGTATAACTCTGTTTCCCTCTGTTTAAAACTGTTTGCTTCTGTTTCACTCTGTTTAACTCTGTATTCCTCTGCTTGATTCCGTTTAATCCTATATAAATCTGTTTGCCTCTGTTTAAAACTGTTTGCTTCTGTTTCACTCTGTTTAGCTTTGTTTGAATCTCTTTGACTCTCTTTAAATCTTTTTGCCTCTGATTGTTTCTGTTTGCCACTGTTTGCCTCTGTTTAAATCTGTTTAAATCTGTTTAACTCTGTTTGCCTCTGCTTCACTCTGGTTGCCTCTGTTTAACTGTGTTTGCCTCTGTTTAATTCTGTTTTTATCTGTATTCCTCTGTTTGACTCTGTTTGCCTCTGTTTTCCTCTGTTTGCCTCTGTTTAAATCTGTTTAACTCTGTTTGCTTCTTTTTGCCTCTGTTTGACTCTGTTTTCCTCTGATTGCCTCTGTTTAACTCTGTTTGCCTCTGCTTCACTCTGGTTGCCTCTGTCTGCCTCTGTTTAACTCCCTTTGCCTCTGTTTAAATCTGTTTGCCTCTGTTTGCCTCAGTTTAACTCTGTTTGCCTCTGTTTAACTGTGTTTGCCTCTGTTTAATTCTGTTTTTATCTGTATTCCTCTGTTTGACTCTGTTTGCCTCTGTTTTCCTCTGTTTGCCTCTGTTTAAATCTGTTTAACTCTGTTTGCTTCTTTTTGGCTCTGTTTAGCTCTGTTTTCCTCTGATTGCCTCTGTTTAATTTTGTTTAACTCTGTGTTCCTCTGTTTGACTCTGTTTTCCTCTGTTTGCCTCTGTTTAATTCTGTATAATTCTGTTTGCCTCTATTTAACTCTGTTAAACTCTGTTTGCCTATGTTTGCCTCTCTCTAACTCCGTGTGCCTCTGGTTAAAATTTTTTGCCTCTGTTTAACTCTGTTTGCCTCTGTTTAACTCTCTTTGCCTCTGTTTAAATCTGTTTGCCTCTGTTTAACTCTGTTTGCCTCTGCTTCACTCTGGTTGCCTCTGTCTGCCTCTGTTTAACTCTGTTTGCCTCTGTTTAACTCTCTTTGCCTCTGTTTAAATCTGTTTGCCTCTGATTGCCTCTGTTTAACTCTGTTTGCCTCTGTTTAACTGTGTTTGCCTCTGTTGAATTCTGTTTTAATCTGTATTCCTCTGTTTGACTCTGTTTGCCTCTGTTTTCCTCTGTTTGCCCCTGGTTATTTCTGTATAATTCTATTTGCCTCTGTTTAACTCTGCATTCCTCTGCTTGATTCTGTTTAATACTGTATAACTCTGTTTCCCTCTGTTTAAAACTGTTTGCTTCTGTTTCACTCTGTTTAACTCTGTATTCCTCTGCTTGATTCCGTTTAATCCTATATAATTCTGTTTGCCTCTGTTTAAAACTGTTTGCTTCTGTTTCACTCTGTTTAGCTTTGTTTGAATCTCTTTGACTCTCTTTAAATCTTTTTGCCTCTGATTGTTTCTGTTTGCCACTGTTTGCCTCTGTTTAAATCTGTTTAAATCTGTTTAACTCTGTTTGCCTCTGCTTCACTCTGGTTGCCTCTGTCTGCCTCTGTTTAACTCTCTTTGCCTCTGTTTAAATCTGTTTGCCTCTGTTTGCCTCAGTTTAACTCTGTTTGCCTCTGTTTAACTGTGTTTGCCTCTGTTTAATTCTGTTTTTATCTGTATTCCTCTGTTTGACTCTGTTTGCCTCTGTTTTCCTCTGTTTGCCTCTGTTTAAATCTGTTTAACTCTGTTTGCTTCTTTTTGGCTCTGCTTAGCTCTGTTTGCCTCTGTTTGACTCTGTTTTCCTCTGTTTGCCTCTGTTTAATTTTGTTTAACTCTGTGTTCCTCTGTTTGACTCTGTTTTCCTCTGTTTGCCTCTGTTTAATTCTGTATAATTCTGTTTGCCTCTATTTAACTCTGTTAAACTCTGTTTGCCTATGTTTGCCTCTCTCTAACTCTGTGTGCCTCTGGTTAAAATTTTTTGCCTCTGTTTAACTCTGTTTGCCTCTGTTTAACTCTCTTTGCCTCTGTTTAAATCTGTTTGCCTCTGATTGCCTCTGTTTAACTCTGTTTGCCTCTGTTTAACTGTGTTTGCCTCTGTTGAATTCTGTTTTAATCTGTATTCCTCTGTTTGACTCTGTTTGCCTCTGTTTTCCTCTGTTTGCCCCTGGTTATTTCTGTATAATTCTATTTGCCTCTGTTTAACTCTGCATTCCTCTGCTTGATTCTGTTTAATACTGTATAACTCTGTTTCCCTCTGTTTAAAACTGTTTGCTTCTGTTTCACTCTGTTTAACTCTGTATTCCTCTGCTTGATTCCGTTTAATCCTATATAATTCTGTTTGCCTCTGTTTAAAATTGTTTGCTTCTGTTTCACTCTGTTTAGCTTTGTTTGAATCTCTTTGACTCTCTTTAAATCTTTTTGCCTCTGATTGTTTCTGTTTGCCACTGTTTGCCTCTGTTTAAATCTGTTTAAATCTGTTTAACTCTGTTTGCCTCTGTTTGACTCTGTTTACCTCTGTTTAACTCTGTTTGCCTCTGTTTGACTCTGTTTGAATCTTTTTGCCTCCGTTTGCCTCTGTTTGCCTCTGTTTAACTCTGTTTGCCTCTCTTTGGCTCTGTTCAACTCTGTTTGCCTCTGTTTGCCTCTGCTTGCCTCTGCTTAACTCCGTTTGCCTCTGTTTGACTCTACTTGCCTCTGTTTGACTCTGTTTAACTCAGTTTGCCTCTGTTTAACTTTGTTTGTCTTTGTTTGGCACTGTTTGCCTCTGTTTAACTCTGTTTGCCTCTGCTTCACTCTGTTTGCCTCTGTTTGGCTCCATTTGCCTCTGTTTATCTCTGTTTAACTCTGTTTGCCTCTGCTTGGCACTTTTTGCCTCTGTTTAACTCTGTTTGCCTCTGCTTCACATTGTTTGCCTCTGTTTGCCTCTGGGTGACTCTGTTTGCCTCAGTTTAACTTGGTTTGCCAATGTTTAACTCTGTTTGCTTCTGTTTAAATCTGTCTGTCTCTGTTTAAGTCTTTTTGCTTCTGTTTATTTCTGTTTGACTCTCTTTGCCACTGTTTGCCTCTGTTTAAATCTGTTTAACTCTGTTTGCCACTGTTTAAAACTGTTTGCTTCTGTTTCACTCTGTTTAGCTTTGTTTGAATCTCTTTGACTCTCTTTAAATCTTTTTGCCTCTGATTGTTTCTGTTTGCCTCTGTTTGCCACTGTTTGCCACTGTTTGCCTCTGTTTAAATCTGTTTAACTCTGTTTGCCTCTGTTTGACTCTATTTACCTCTGTTTAACTCTGTTTGCCTCTGTTTGACTCTGTTTGAATCTTTTTGCCTCCGTTTGCCTCTGTTTAAATATTTTTAAATCTGTTTGCCTCTGTTTAACTCTGTTTGCCTCTCTTTGGTTCTGTTCAACTCTGTTTGCCTCTGTTTGCCTCTGTTTGCCTCTGCTTAACTCCGTTTGCCTCTGTTTGACTCTGTTTAACTCTGTTTGCCTCTGCTTGGCACTTTTTGCCTCTGTTTAACTCTGTTTGCCTCTGTTTGCCTCTGCTTCACACTGTTTGCCTCTGTTTGCCTCTGGGTGACTCTGTTTGCCTCTGTTTAACTTGGTTTGCCAATGTTTAACTCTGTTTGCCTCTGTTTGTCCCTGTTTAAGTCTTTTTGCCTCTGTTTATTTCTGTTTGACTCTCTTTGCCACTGGTTGCCTCTGTTTAAATCTGTTTAACTCTGTTTGCCACTGTTTAAATCTGTATGCCTCTGTTCGCCTCTGTTTAACTCTGTTTAACTCTGTTTGCCTCTGTTAAAATCTGTTTGCCTCTGTTTAACTCTGTTTGCCTCTGTTTAACTCTGTTTAACTCTGTTTGTCTCTGTTTGGCACTGTTTGAATCTGTTTAACTCTGTTTGCCTCTGTTTGCATCTATTTAAATCTGTTTGCCTCTGTTTAACACTGTTTAACTCTGTTTGCCTCTGTTTAAATCTGTTTAACACTGTCTGCCTCTGTTTACCTCCGTTAAACTCTGTTTGCCTGTGTTTGCCTCTGTTTAAATCTGTTTGCCTCTGTTTGAATCTGTTTGCCTCTGTTTGCCTCTGTGTAACTCTGTTTGCCTCTGTTTAAATCTGTTTGCCTCTGTTTAAATCTGTTTAACACTGTCTGCCTCTGTTTACCTCCGTTAAACTCTGTTTGCCTGTGTTTGCCTCTGTTTAAATCTGTTTGCCTCTGTTTGCCTCTGTTTGAATCTGTTTGCCTCTGTTTGCCTCTGTGTAACTCTGTTTGCCTCTGTTTGCATCTGTTTAAATCTGTTTGCCTCTGTTTAACTCTGTTTAACTCTGTTTGCCTCTGTTTAATTCTGTTTAACACTGTTTGCCTCTGTTTAACTCCGTTAAACTCTGTTTGCCTCTGTTTAAGTCTGTTTGACTCTCTTTGCCTCTGTTTCAATCTGTTTGCCTCTGTTTAACTCTGTTTGCCTCTCTTTGGTTCTGTTCAACTCTGTTTGCCTCTGTTTGCCTCTGCTTAACTCCGTTTGCCTCTGTTTGACTCTGTTTAACTCTGTTTGCCTCTGTTTGCCTCTGCTTCACACTGTTTGCCTCTGTTTGCCTCTGGGTGACTCTGTTTGCCTCTGTTTAACTTGGTTTGCCAATGTTTAACTCTGTTTGCCTCTGTTTGTCCCTGCTTAAGTCTTTTTGCCTCTGGTTATTTCTGTTTGACTCTCTTTGCCACTGTTTGTCTCTGTTTAAATCTGTTTAACTCTGTTTGCCACTGTTTAAATCTGTATGCCTCTGTTCGCCTCTGTTTAACTCTGTTTAACTCTGTTTGCCTCTGTTTGCCTCTGTTTGAATCTGTTTGCCTCTGTTTGCCTCTGTGTAACTCTGTTTGCCTCTGTTTGCATCTGTTTAAATCTGTTTGCCTCTGTTTAACTCTGTTTAACTCTGTTTGCCTCTGTTTAATTCTGTTTAACACTGTTTGCCTCTGTTTAACTCCGTTAAACTCTGTTTGCCTATGTTTGCCTCTGTTTAAGTCTGTTTGACTCTCTTTGCCTCTGTTTCAATCTGTTTGCCTCTGTTTAACTCTGCTTGCCTCTATTTGCCTCTGTCTAACTGTGTTTGACTCTCTTTAACTCTGTTTAACTCTGTTTGCCTCTGTTTAACCCTGTTTAACTCTGTTTGCCTCTGGTTAAATCTGTTTAATTCTGTTTGCCTCTGGTTAAATCTGTTTAACACTGTTTGCCTCTGTTTGCCTCTGCTTAACTCCGTTTGCCTCTGTTTGACTCTGTTTAACTCTGTTTGCCTCTGTTTAACTCTACTTGCCTCTGTTTGACTCTGTTTAACTCTGTTTGCCTCTGTTCAACTTTGTTTGTCTTTCTTTGGCACTGTTTGCCTCTGTTTAACTCTGTTTGCCTCTGCTTCACTCTGTTTGCCTCTGTTTGACTCCATTTGCCTCTGTTTATCTCGGTTTGCCTCTGTTTAACTCTGTTTGCCTCTGCTTGGCACTTTTTGCCTCTGTTTAACTCTGTTTGCCTCTGTTTGCCTCTGCTTCACACTGTTTGCCTCTGTTTGCCTCTGGGTGACTCTGTTTGCCTCTGTTTAACTTGGTTTGCCAATGTTTAACTCTGTTTGCCTCTGTTTAAATCTGTTTAAGTCTTTTTGCCTCTGTTTATTTCTGTTTGACTCTCTTTGCCACTGGTTGCCTCTGTTTAAATCTGTTTAACTCTGTTTGCTACTGTTTAAATCTGTATGCCTATGTTCGCCTCTGTTTAACTCTGTTTAACTCTGTTTGCCTCTGTTTGCCCCCGTTAAAATCTGTTTGCCTCTGTTTAACTCTGTTTGCCTCTGTTTAACTCTGTTTAACTCTGTTTGTCTCTGTTTGGCACTGTTTGAATCTGTTTAACTCTGTTTGCCTCTGTTTGCATCTATTTAAATCTGTTTGCCTCTGTTTAACACTGTTTAACTCTGTTTGCCTCTGTTTAAATCTGTTTAACTCTGTCTGCCTCTGTTTACCTCCGTTAAACTCTGTTTGCCTATGTTTGCCTCTGTTTAAATCTGTTTGCCTCTGTTTGCCTCTGTTTGAATCTGTTTGCCTCTGTTTGCCTCTGTGTAACTCTGTTTGCCTCTGTTTGCCTCTGTCTAACTGTGTTTGACTCTCTTTAACTCTGTTTAACTCTGTTTGCCTCTGTTTAACCCTGTTTAACTCTGTTTGCCTCTGGTTAAATCTGTTTAACACTGTTTGCCTCTGTTTAACTCTGTTAAACTCTGTTTGCCTCTGTTTGCCTCTCTTTAACACTGTTTGCCTCTGTTGGCCTCTTTTTAACTCTGTCTAGCTCTGTTTAACTCTGTGGGCCTCTGTGTGAATCTGCTTAATTCTGTTTGCCTCTGTTTAACTCGATTTACCTCTGTTTAAATCTGTTTGGCTCTGTTTGCCTCTGTTTAACTCTGTTTGCCTCTGTTTAACTGTGTTTGCCTCCGTTTAATCTTGTTTAACTCTGTATTCCTCTGTTCGACTCTGTTTGACTCTGTTTTCCTCTGTTTGAATCTGTTTGTCTCTGTTTAAGTCTTTTTGCCTCTGTTTATTTCTGTTTGACTCTCTTTGCCACTGTTTGCCTCTGTTTAAATCTGTTTAACTCTGTTTGCCACTGTTTAAATCTGTATGCCTCTGTTTGCCTCTGTTTAACTCTGTTTAACTCTGTTTGCCTCTGTTTGCCTCTGTTTAACTCTGTTTGTCTCTGTTTGGCACTGTTTGAATCTGTTTAACTCTGTTTTCCTCTGTTTAACTCTGTTTGCCTCTGTTTGCCTCTGTTTACCTCTGTTTAACTCTGTTTGCCTCTGTTAAAATCTGTTTGCCTCTGTTTAATTCTGTTTGCCTCTGTTTAAATCTGTTTAACACTGTTTGCCTCCGTTTAACTCTGTTAAACTCTGTTTGCCTATGTTTGCTTCTCTTTAAATCTGTTTGCCTCTGTTTAAAACTGTCTGCCTCCGTTTGCCTCTGTTTAACTCTGTTTGCCTCTGTTTGGCTCTGCTTAACTTTGTTTGCCTCTGTTTAACTCACTTTGCCTCTGTTTGAATCTCTTTGCCACTGTTTGCCTCTGTTTAAATCTGTTTAACTCTGTTTGCCACTGTTTAAATCTGTATGCCTCTGTTTGCCTCTGTTTAACTCTGTTTAACTCTGTTTGCCTCTGTTTGCCTCTGTTTAACTCTGTTTGCCTCTGTTTAACTCTGTTTGTCTCTGTTTGGCACTGTTTGAATCTGTTTAACTCTGTTTTCCTCTGTTTAACTCTGTTTGCCTCTGTTTGCCTCTGTTTACCTCTGTTTAACTCTGTTTGCCTCTGTTAAAATCTGTTTGCCTCTGTTTAATTCTGTTTGCCTCTGTTTAAATCTGTTTAACACTGTTTGCCTCCGTTTAACTCTGTTAAACTCTGTTTGCCTATGTTTGCTTCTCTTTAAATCTGTTTGCCACTGTTTAAAACTGTCTGCCTCCGTTTGCCTCTGTTTAACTCTGTTTGCCTCTGTTTGGCTCTGCTTAACTCTGTTTGCCTCTGTTTAACTCTCTTTGCCTCTGTTTGAATCTCTTTGCCACTGTTTGCCTCTGTTTAAATCTGTTTAACTCTGTTTGCCACTGTTTAAATCTGTATGCCTCTGTTTGCCTCTGTTTAACTCTGTTTAACTCTGTTTGCCTCTGTTTAACTCTGTTTGCCTCTGTTTAACTCTGTTTGTCTCTGTTTGGCACTGTTTGAATCTGTTTAACTCTGTTTTCCTCTGTTTAACTCTGTTTGCCTCTGTTTGCCTCTGTTAACCTCTGTTTAACTCTGTTTGCCTCTGTTAAAATCTGTTTGCCTCTGTTTAATTCTGTTTGCCTCTGTTTAAATCTGTTTAACACTGTTTGCCTCCGTTTAACTCTGTTAAACTCTGTTTGCCTATGTTTGCTTCTCTTTAAATCTGTTTGCCTCTGTTTAAAACTGTCTGCCTCCGTTTGCCTCTGTTTAACTCTGTTTGCCTCTGTTTGGCTCTGCTTAACTCTGTTTGCCTCTGTTTAACTCTCTTTGCCTCTGTTTGAATCTCTTTGCCTCTGTTTGCCTCTGTTTAACTCTGTTTGCCTCTGTTTAACTGTGTTTGCCTCTGTTTAATTCTGCTTAACTCTGTATTCCTCTGTTTGACTCTGTGTGCCTCTGTTTTCCTCTGTTTGCTTCTGTTTAATTCTGTATAATTTGGTTTGCCTCTGTTTGCTTCTGTTTGCCTCTGCTTCACTCTGTTTGCCTATGTGTGACTCCGTTTGCCTGTGTAACTCAGTTTTCCTCTGTTTAAATCTGTTTAAATCTGTTTAACTCTGTTTGCCTCTGTTTTTCTCTCTTTGCCTCTGTTTAAATCTGTATGCCTCTGTTTGCCTGTTTAACTCTGTTTGCCCCTGTTTGCCTCTATTTACCTCTGTTTAACTCTGTTTGCCTCCGTTTGAATCTTTTTGCCTCCGTTTGCCTCTGTTTGCCTCTGTTTGCCTCTTTTTAGATATTTTTGACTCTGCCACTTTTTAACTCTCTTTGTCCCTCTTTGGCTCTGTTCAACTCTGTTTTCCTCTGTTTGCCTCTGTTTAACTCTCTTTGCCTCTGTTTGACTCTGTTTAACTCTGTTTGCCTCTGTTTGGCTCTGTTCAACTCTGTTTGCCGCTGTTTGCCTCTGTTTAACTCTCTTTGCCTCTGTTTGCCTCTGTTAGAAACAGTTTGCCTCTGTTTGCCTCTGTTAGAAACTGTTTTCCTCTGTTTGCCTCTGTTTAACTCTATTTGCCTATGTTTGACTCTGTTTGAATCTGTTTGCCTCTGTTTAATTCTGTTTTCTCGGTTTGCCTCTGTTTAACTCTGTTTGCCTCTTTTTGACTCTGTTTGCCTCTGTTTGACTCTGTTTGCCTCTGTTTATCTCTGTTTGCCTCTGTTTGCCTTTGTTTGCCTCTGTTGGCTTTGTTTGGCTCTGTTTGTCTCTGTTTCGCTCTTCCAGGTTCTATTTGTCTCTGATTGACTCTGTTTGGTTCTGTTTGGCTCTGTTTGGCTCTGCCAGGTTCTGCTTGGTTCCCTTTGGCACTGTGTGGCTTTGTTTAACTCTGCTTGGCCCTGTTAGTCTCGGTTTGGCTCTGCCAGGATCTGAGTGGCTCTGTCCGGCACTGTTTTACTCTGTTGAGCTCTGTTTGGCTCTAGTTGGCTTTTTGGCTCAGCCAAGATTTGTTTGGCTTTGTCTGGCTCTGGTTGGCTCTGCATAATCCTGGCAGGCTATGTTTAGCTCTGCCAGTCTCTGTTTGGCTCTTTTTGGCTCTGTTTAGCTCTGCCAGGCTCTGTTTGGTTCTATTATTCTCTGCTTGTCTCTACCAGACTCTGTTGGGCTCTGTTTGGCTCTGCCAGGCTGCGTTTTGTTCTGTTGTTCTCCGCCAGACTCTGCTTGGCTCTGTGTATCTCTCTTTGGCTCTGCCGAACTCTGTTTGGCTCTCTTAGCCTCTGCTAGGTTCTGTATAGCTTTGCTTGGCAATGCCAGGCTCAGATTGGATCTGTTTAGCTCTGCTGAATTCTGTTTGGCTCTGGTTGGCTCTGGTTGGCCCTGCCTGCCTCTGTGGGTCTGTGTGTCTCAGCTTGGCTCTCTATGGCTCTGTTTGGCTCTGCCACATTCTGTTTGGCTCTTTTTCCATTTGTTTAGTTCTGCCAAGCTCTGTTTGGCTCCATTTGTCTCTGTTTGTCTCTCTTTGGCTCTGCCGGAATCTGTTTGGCTCTGTTTGGATTTGTTTGGCTCTGTTTTGCTCTGTTTGGCTTTGTTTGGTTCTGCTTGCCTCTGTTTGACTCTGCCAATTTCTGTTTGGCTCTGTCTGTCTCTGTGTGGCTCTGCCAGGTTTTATTTGGCTCTGATTGGCTCTGTGTATCTCTTCTTTGGTTCGGCAAGGCTCTGTTTGGCTCGGTTTGCCTCTGCCAGGCTCTGATTGGGTCTGTTTGGCTCTGGTTTTCTCTGCCAGGATTTGCTTGCCTCAGTTTGGCTCTGTGTGTCTCTGTGTGGCTCTGCCAGGTTCTATTTGGCTCTGATTGACTCTGTGTCTCTCAGCTCTGCCAGGCTCTGTTTGGCTCTGCCATCTCTGTTTTGCTCTGTCTTGCATTATTCCACTCTGCCAGGCTCTCTTTGTTCCTGTTAGGCACTGTTAGGCTCTGTCTGGCTCTGTTGGGTTCTCTTTGCCTCTGCCAGGCTTTTATTGGCTCCGTAGGCCTCTGCCAGGATCTACTTGGCTCTGCCAGATTCTGCTTACCTCTGTTTAGTTATTTGTTTCTATTTGGCTCCGTTTGGCACTGCCTAGCTTTGTTTGGATCTGTTAACCACTGTTAAGTTCTATATAGTTCTGTTTGGCTCTGTTTGCCTTTTGTTTGGCTCTGCCAGGCTCCATTTGGCTCTGTTTGGCTCTGCCATGTTCTGTTAGGCTCTTTTCCCCATGGTTTGATTTTACCAGGCTCTGTTTTGCTCTGCCAGGCTCTGCTTGGCTCCCTCAGGCTGTGCTTGGGACTGTCAGGCTTTGTTTGGCTCTCTTAGCCTCTGCTAGGTTCTATATAGCTCTGATTGGCTCTGCCAGGCTCAGATTGGATCTGTTTAGCTCTGTTGAGCCCTGTTTGGCTTTGTTTGGCTGTGGTTGTCTGTTTTTGGCCCTGCCAGCCTCTATGGGTCTGTGCGTCTCTGCTAGGCATTGCTCGGCTCTGTTTGGCTCTGCCACATTCTGTTTGGCTTCTTTTCCATTTGCTTGGCTCTGCCAAGCTCTGTTTGGTTCTGTTTGTCTCTGTTTGGTTCTGTCAGGTTCTGCTTGGCTCCGTTTGGCTCTGTGTGGCTTTATATTTGGCTCCATTTGGCTCTGTTTGTCTCTCTTTGGCTCTGCTGGAATCTGTTTGGCTCTGTTTGGATTTGTTTGGCTCTGTTTTGCTCTGTTTGGCTTTGTTTGGTTCTGCTTGCCTCTGTTTGACTCTGCCAATTTCTGTCTGGCTCTGTATGTCTCTGTGTCGCTCTGCCAGGTTCTATTTGGCTCTGATTGGCTCTTTGTATCTCTTCTTTGGCTCGGCCAGGCTCTGTTTGGCTCGGTTTGCCTCTGCCATCTCTGTTTTGCTCTGTCTTGCATTATTTCACTCTGCCAGGCTCTCTTTGTTCCTGTTAGGCACTGTTAGGCTCTGTCTGGCTCTGTTGGGCTCTCTTTCCTCTGCCAGGCTTTTATTGGCTCCGTTAGCCTCTGCCCGGATCTACTTGGCTCTGCCAGGTTCTGCTTACCTCTGTTTAGCTGTTTGTTTATATTTGGCTCCGTTTGGCACTGCCTGGCTTTGTTTGGATCTGTTAGCCACTGTTAGGTTCTATATAGTTCTGTTTGGCTCTGTTTGCCTTTTGTTTGGCTCTGCCAGCCTCTGTTTGGCTCTGCCATGTTCTGTTAGGCTCTATTCCCCTTGGTTTGGTTGTACCAGGCTCTGTTGTGCTCTGCCAGGCTCTGCTTGGATCCCTCAGGCTCTGCTTGGAACTGTCAGGCTTTGTTTGGCTCTCTTAGCCTCTGCTAGGTTCTGTATAGCTCTGATTGGTTCTGCCAGGCTCAGATTGAATCTGTTTAGTGCTGTTGATCTCTGTTTGGCTCTGGCTGTCTATGTTTGGCCCTGCCTGCCTTGTGGGTCTGTGTGTCTCTGATTGGCACCATTCGGCTCTGTTTGGCTTCTTTTCCATTTGCTTGGCTGTGCCAAGCTCTGTTTGGTTCTGTTTGTCTCTGTTTGGTTCTGTCAGGTTCTGTTTGGCTCCGTTTGGCTCTGTGGGGCTTTATTTGGCTCTGTTTGGCCCTGTTAGCCTCAGTTTGTCTCTACCAGGCTCTAATTGGCTCTATTCTGCTCTGTTGTGCTCTGTTCAGCTCTGTTTGGCTCTAGTTGGCTTTTTGGCCCAGCCAGGCTTTGTTTGGATTTGCCTGGCTCTGGTTGGCTCTGCATGATCCTGGCAGGCTCTGTTTTGCTCTGCCAGTCTCTGCTTGGCTCTTTCTGCCTCTGTTTGGCTCTGTTACATTCTGTTTGGCTCTATTAAGCTCTGCTTGCTCTACCAGACTCTGTTTGGCTCTGTTTGGCTCTGCTAGGCTGCGTTTTGCTCTCTTGTTTTCCACCAGACTCTGCTTTGCTCTGTTTGTCTCTGTTTGGCTCTGCCAGTTGCTATTTGGCTCTGATTCACTCTGTGTATCTCTTCTTTGGCTGTGCCAGGCTCTGTTTGGCTCAGCTAGGATCTTTTTGACTAAGTTTGGCACTGTTTGATTCAGTTTAGCTCTGCTTGTGTCTGTGTGGATCTGCTTCTCTCTGTTTGGCTCTGCCAGGTTCTGTTTGGCCTTGATTGGCTCTGTTCGGCTCTTTTCGGTGCAGCCAGGTTCTATGAGGATTGGCTTGGCGCTGCCAGGCTTTGTTTGGCTCTCTGTGCCTTTTGTTTGGCTCTGCCAGGATCTGTTTGACTCTTTTTCCCTTTGTCTGGTTCTACCAGGCTCCATTTGGCTCTGTTTGGCTCTGCCATGTTCTGTTAGACTCTTTTTCCCTTTTTTTGCTTCTAGCAGGCTCTGTTCTGCTCTGCCAGGCTCTGCTTGGCTCCCTCAGGCTCTGTTTGGAACTGTCAGGCTTTGTTTGGCTCTCTTAGCCGCTGCTAGATTCTGTATAGCTCTGCTTGACTCTGCCAGGATCAGTTTGGTTCTGTTTACCTCTGTTTGGCTCTGGTTGTCTCTGTTTGGCCGTGCCTGCCTCTGTGGGTCTGTGTGTCTCTGCTTGGCACTATTTGGCTCTGTTTGGCTCTGCCACAATTCCTTTGGCTCTGTGTGACTTTGTTTCGCTCTGTTTGGCCCTGCCTGCCTCTGTGCATCTGTGTGTCTCTGCTTGGCACTGTTCTGCCACATTCTATTTGGCTCTTTGTCCATTTGCTTGGCTCTGCCAAGCTCTGTTTGGCTCTGTTTTGTTCCGTTTGTCTCTGTTTGGTTCTGAAAGTTTCTGTTTATCTCCGTTTGGCTCTGTGTGGCATTGTTTGGCTCTGTTTGTCTCTGCCAGGTTCTGTTTGGCTCCGTTTAGCTCTGTGTGGCTTTGTTTAACACTGTTTGGCCCTGTTAGTCCCAGTTTGGCTCTGTCGGGCTCTGATTGGCTCTGTTCGGCTCCGTATTGCTGTGTTCAGCTCTGTTTGGCTCTAGTTGGCTTTTTGGCTCAGCCATGCTTTGTTTGGCTTTGCCTGGCTCTGGTTGGTGCTGCATGATCCTGGCAGCCTCTGTTTTGCTCTGCCAGTCTCTTTTTGGCTGCTTGTGGCTCTGTTTTGCTCTGCCGGGTTCTGTTTGGCTCAATTAAGCTCTGCTTGTCTCTACCAGACTCTGTTTGGCTTGTTTGGCTCTGCCAGGCTGCGTTTTGCTCTGTTGTTCTCCGCCAGACTCTGCTTTGCTCTGTTTGTCTGTTTGGCTCTGCCAATTTCTGTTTGGACCTGTTTGTCTCTGTGTGGCTCTGCCAGTTTTATTTGGCTCTGATTTATCTTTACTTTGGCTGTGCCAGGCTCTGTTTGGCTCAGTTTGCCTCTGCCAGGCTCTGATTGCACCTGTTTGTCTCTGGTTTTCTCTGCAAGGGTTTGCTTGCCTCAGGTTGGCTCTGTTTGTCTCTGTGTGGCTCTGCCAAGTTCTATCTGGCTCTGATTGACTCTGTGTATCTCTTCTTTGGCTCTGCCAGGCTCTGTTTGGCTCTGTTAGGCTCTGCCATCTCTGTTTGGCTCTGTCTGGTGTAATTTCACTCTACCAGGCTCTCTTTGTTCCTGTTAGGCGCTGTTAGACTCTGTCTGGCTCTGTTGGGCTCTCTTAGCCTCTGCCAGGCTTTAATTGGCTCCGTTGGCCTCTGCCACGATCTGCTTGGCTCTGCCAGGTTCAGTTTATCTCTGTTTGGCTGTTTGCTTCTATTTGGCTCCGTTTGGCACTGCCTGGCTTTGTTTTGCTCTGTTAGCCACTGTTAGTTTCTATATAACTCTGTTTGGCCCTGCTGGGCTCAGTTTGCATCTGTTTAGCTCAGCCTGGCTCTGCCAGGATCTGTCAATCTCTTTTTGGCTATATTAGGCATTGTTTGGCTCAGTTTGGCTCTGCTTGGGTCTGTTTGGATCTGCTAGTCTCTGCTTGGTTCTGCCAGGTTCTGTTTGGCCTTGATTGGCTCTGCTTGGCTCTGTTAGGTGCAGCCAGGTTCTACGAGGATCTGCTTGGCTCTGTCAGGCTCTCTTTGGCTCTGTTTGCCTTTTATTTGGCTCTGCAACACTCTGTTTGGCTCTGTTTGTCTCTGCCATGTTCTGTTAGGCTCTTTTTCCCTTTGTTTGGTTGTATCAGGCTCTGTTTTGCTCTGCCAGGCTCTGCTTGGCTCCCTCAGGCTGTGTTTGCAACTGCCAGGCTTTGTTTGGCGCTCTTAGCCTCTGCTAGGTTCTGTATAGCTCTGATTGGCTCTGCCAGGCTCAGATTGGATCTGTTTAGCTCTGTTGAGCTCTGTTTGGCTTTGTTTGTCTCTGATTGGCCCTGTATGGCCCTGCCTGCCTCTGTGGGTCTATGTGTCTCTGCTTGGCACTGTTCAGCACTGTTTGGCTCTGCCACATTCTCTTTGGCTCTTTTTCCATTTGCTTGGCTTTGCCAAGCACTGTTTGGCTCTGTTTGGTTCTGTTTGTCTCTGTTTGCTACTGCCAGGTTCTGTTTGTCTCCGTTTGGATCTGTGTGGCTTTATTTGGCTCTGTCATACTCTGCCAGGTTCTGTTTGGCTCCGTTTGGCTCTGTGTGGCTTTGTTTAATTCTGTTTGGCCCTGTTAGTCTCGGTTTGGCTCTGCCAGGCTCTGAATGGCTCTGCTCAGCTCTGTTTTGCTCTGTTCAGCTCTGTTTGAATCTAGTTGGCTTTTTGGCTCAGCCAGGCTTTGTTTGGCTTTGCCTGGCTCTGGTTGGCTCTGCATGATCCTGGCAGGCTCTGTTTTGCTCTACCAGTCTCTGTTTGGCTCTTCCTGGCTCTTCCTGGCTCTGCCAGGCTCTGCCAGGCTCTGTTTGGCTCTATTAAGCTCTGCCTGTCTCTACCAGACTCTGTCAGGCTCTGTTTGGCGCTGTTTGGCTTTGTTTTGTTCTGCTTGTCTCTGTTTGGCTCTGACAATTTCTGTTTGGCTCTGTTTGTCTCTGTGTGGCTTTGCCAGGTTCTATTTGGCTCTGATTGGCTCTCCGTATATCTTCTTTGACTCTGCCAGGCTCTGTTTGGCTTTGTTTGGTTCTGTTTGTCTCTGTTTGGCTCTGCCAATTTCTGTTTGGCTCTGTCTCTGTGTGGCTTTGCGAGGTTCTATTTGGCTCTGACTGGTTCTGTGTATATCACTTTTGGCTCTGCCAGGCTCTGTTTTGCTCTGTTTGGCTCTGCCAGGCTCTGTCTAGCTCTGCTCGGCTCAATCTGGCACTGCCAGGATCTGTTTAACACTGTCTGCCTCTGCCAGTCTCTGTTTGACTCTGCCAGGCTCCGATTGGGTCTGATTGTCTCTGGTTTGCTCTGCCAGTCTTTGCTTGCCTCTCTTTGGCTCTGTTCGTCTCTGCTTGATTCTGCCAGACTCTGTTTGGCCCCTGTTTGGATCTGTTTTGCTCTCTTTGGCTTTGTTTGGTTCTGCTTGCATCTGTTTAGCTCTCTTTGTCTCTGTTTGGCTCTGCTGGAATCTGTTTGGATCTGTTAGGTTCTATATAGCTCTCTTAGGCTCTGCCGGGCTCAGATTGGATCTATATAGCTCAGCATGGCCCCAACAGGATCTGCCAGGCTGTGTCTGGCTCTGTTTGGCTCAGCCAGTCTCTTTTTGGCTTTGTTTCTCACTGTTTGGCTCAGTTTGGCTCTGCTTGGGTCTCTTTGGATCTGCTTGTCTCTGTTTGGCTCTGCCAGGTTCTCTTTGGCCTTGATTGGCTCTGTTTGGCTCTCTTGGGCACAGCCAGGCTCTACGAGGATCTGCTTGGCTCTGCCACGCTCTGTTTGGCTCTCTTTGCCTTTAGTTTGGCTCTGGCAGGATCTGTTTGGCTCTTTTTGGCTCTGTCTGCCTCCACCAGGCTCTGTTTGGCTCTATTAAGCTCTGCTGGTCTCTACCAGACTCTGTTTGTCTCAGTTTGGCTCTGCCGGACTCTGTTTGGCTCTGTTTGGATCTGTTTAGTTCTGTTTTGCTCTGTTTGGCTTTGTTTGGTTCTGCTTGTCTCTTTTGGCTCTGCCAATTTCTGTTTGGCTCTTTTTGTCTCTGTGTGGCTCTGCCAGGTTCAACTTGGCTCTGATTGGCTCTGTGTATCTCTTCTTTGGCTCTGCCAGTCTCTGTCTGGCTCTGTTTGCCTCTGCCAGGTTATATTTGGAACTATTTCACTCTGCCAGGCTCTCTCTCTTCCTGTTAGGCTCTGCTAGGCTCTGTTTGGCTCTGTTGGTATCTCTTTGCCTCTGCCAGGCTTTGATTGGCTCCGTTGGCCTCTGCCAGGATCTGCCTGGCACTGCCAGGCTCAGTTTAGCTCTGTCTGGCTCTATTTGCTTCTACTTGGCTCCGTCTGGCATTGCCTGGCTTTGTTTGGCTCTGTTAGCCACTGTTAGTTTCGATAGAGCTCTGTTTGTCTCTGCCGGGCTCAGATTGGATCTGTTTCGCTCAGCTTGGCTCTGCCAGGATCTGCCAGGCTGTGTCTGGCTCTGTTTGGCTCTGCGAGGCTCTGTTGTGCGCAGCCAGGCTCTACGGGAATCTGCTTGGCTCTGCATCTGTTTGCTTTTTGTTTGGCAATGCCAGGCTCTGTTTGGCACTTTTCCCCTTTGTTTCATTCTACCAGGCTCCACTTGGCTCTGTTTGGCTCTGCCATGTTCTATTAGGCTCTTTTTCCCTTTGTTTTGTTCTAGCAGGCTCTGTTTTGCTCTGCCAGGCTCTGCTTGGCTCCCTCAGGCTCTGTTTGGAACTGTCAGGCTTTGTTCGGCTCTCTTAGCCTCTGCTAGGTTCTGTATAGCTCAGCTTGGCTCTGGCAGGCTCAGATTTTATCTATTTAGCTCTGTTGAGCTCTGTATGTCTCTGTTTTGCTTTGGGTGGCTCAGTTTGGCCCTGTCTGCCTCTGTGGGTCTGTGTGTTACTGCTTGGCACTGTTCAGCTCTGTTCAGCTCTGCGGCATTCCGTTTGGTGCTTTTTCCATTTGCTTGGCTCTACCAAGCTCGGTTTGGCCAGATTCTTTTTGGCTCCATTTGGCTCTGTGTGGCTTTTTTTAGCTCTATTTGACTCTGCCAGGTTCTGTTTGGCTCCGTTTGGCTCTGTGTGGCTTTGTTTAACTCTGTTTGGCCCTGTTAGTCTCAGTTTGGCTCTGTCAGGATCTGATTGGCTCTGTTCGGCTCTGTTTTGCTCTGTTCAGCACTGTTTGGCTCTAGTTGGCTTTTTGGCTCAGCCAGGCTTTCCTTGGCTTTGCCTGGCTCTGGTTGGCTCTGCATGATCTTGGCAGCCTCTGTTTTGGTCTGCCAGTCTCTGTTTAGCTGTTTATGGCACTGTCTGGCTCTGCCAGGCTCTGTTTCGCTCTATTAAGATCTGCTTGTCTCTACCAGACTCTGTTTGGCTCTGTGTTCCTCTGCCAGGTTCTGTTTGGCTCCATCTGGCTCTGTGTGGCTTTGTTTAACTCTCTTTGGCCCTGTTAGTCTCAATTTGGCTCTGCCAGGCTCTGTTTGGCTCTGTTTGGCTCTGTTTTGCTCTGTTCAGTTCACTTTGGCCCTAGTTGGCTTTTTAGCTCAACTAGACTCCGTTTGGCTCTGTGTGGCTTTGTTTGGCTCTGTTTGGCTCAGCCAGGCTCTTTTTGGCTATGTTTGGCACTATTTGGCTCAGTTTGGCTCTGCTTGGGTCTGTTTGGATCTGCTTGTCTCTGTTTGGCTCTGCCAGGTTCTGTTTGGCCTTGATTCACTCTGTTTGGCTCTGTTAGGTGCAGCCAGTCTCTACGACGATCTGCTTGGCTCTGCCAGGCTCTGTTTAGCTCTGTTTGCCTTTTGTTTGGCTCTGCCAGGCTCTGTTTGGCTCATTTCCCCTTTGTTTGGTTCTACCCAGCTCCAGTT
Source organism: Carcharodon carcharias (assembly GCF_017639515.1). Lineage (NCBI taxonomy): Eukaryota > Metazoa > Chordata > Chondrichthyes > Lamniformes > Lamnidae > Carcharodon > Carcharodon carcharias. Next base: position 18,315,302 of record NC_054489.1, read on the forward strand.
GGCTCTGTTTGGCTCTGCCATGTTCTGTTAGGCTCTTTTTCCCTTTGTTTGGTTCTACCAGGCTCTGTTTTGCTCGGTCAGGCTCTGCCTGGCTCCCTCAGGCTCTGTTTGGAACTGGCAGGCTTTGTTTGGCTCTGTTTGGCTCTGCCAGGTTCTGTTTGGCTCCATCTGGCTCTGTGTGGCTTTGTTTCACTCTGTTTGGCCCTGTTAGTCTCAATTTCGCTCTGCTAGGCTCTGATTGGCCCTGTTCAGCTCTGTTTTGCTCTGTTCAGCTCTGTTTGGCTCTAGTTGGCTTTTTGGCTCAGCCAGACTCCGTTTGGCGCTGTGCGGCTCTGTTTGGCTCTGTTTGGCTTTGCCTGGGTCTGGTTGGCTCTGCATGATCCTGGCAGGCCCTGTTTTGCTCTGCCAGTCTCTGTTTGGCTGTTTATGGCACGGTCTGGTTCTGCCAGGCTCTGTTTGGCTCTATTAAGCTCTGCTTGTCTCTACCAGGCTCTGTTGTCTCTTTTTGGCTCTGCCAAGCTGCATTTTGCTCTGTTGTTCTCCACCAGACTCAGCTTGGCTCTGTTTGGCTCTGTTTGGCTCTGTTTGGCTCTGCCGGATTCTGTTTGGCTCTATCTCGATCTGTTTGCCTCTGTTTTGCTTTGTTTGGCTTTCTTTGGTTCTGCTTGCCTCTCTTTGGCTCTTGCAATTTCTGTTGGGCTCTGTCTGTCTCTTTGTGGCTCTGCCAGCTTCTATTTGGCTCTGATTGGCTCTGTGTATCTGTTCTTTGGCTCTGCCAGGCTCTGTTTGGCTCTTTTTCCATTTGCTTGGCTCTGCCAGGCTCAGATTGGATCTGTTGAGCACTGTTTGGCTCTGTTTGGCTCTATTAAGCTCTGCTTGTCTCTACCAGATTCTGTTTGGCTCTGCCAAGCTGCGTTTCGCTCTGTTGTTCTCCGCCAGACTTTGCTTGGCTCTGCTGTCTCTGTTTGGCTCTGCTGGATTCTGTTTGGCTCTATTTGGATCTGTTTGCCTTTGTTTTTTTCTGTTTGCCTTTCTTTGGTTCTGCTTGCCTGTTTGGCTCTGCCAATTTCTGTTGGGCTCTTTTTGTCTCTGTGTGTCTCTGCCAGCTTCTATTTCGCTCTGATTGGCTCTGTGTGTCTGTTCTTTTTCTCTGCTAGGCTCTGTATGGCTCAGTTTGCCTCTGCCAGGCTCTGTATGGCTCTGCCAGGTTCAGTTGGGCTCGGCCCGGCACTGTATGATTCTGCTCGGCTCAGATTGGCACTGCCAGGATCTGTTTAACATTGTTTGCCTCTGCCAGTCTCTGTTTGACTCTGCCAGGCTCTGTTTGGTTCTGTTTGGCTCTGGTTTTCTCTGCCAGACTTTGCTTGCCTCTGTTTGGCTCTGTTAGTCTCTGTTTGGCTCTGCCGGACTCTGTTTTGCTCTGTTTGGATTTGTTTAGCTTTGTTTTGCTCTGTTTGGCTTTGTTTGGTTCTTCTTCTCTCTGTTTGGCTCTGCCAATCTCCGTTTGGCTCTGTTTGTCTTTGTGTGGCTCTGCCAGGCTCTGTTTGACTCTGTTTGGCTCTGCCAGGCTCTATTTGGCTCTGTCTGGCAATATTTCAATCTGCCGGCCTCTCTTTGTTCCTGTTATGCGCTGCTAAGCTCTGTTTGGCTCTGTTGGGCACTCTTTGCCTCTGCTAGGCTTTAATTGGCTCCGTTGGCCTCTGCCAGGATCTGCTTGGCTCTGCCAGGTTCTGTATAGCTCTGATTGGCTGTTTACCTCTATTTAGATCCTTTTGGCACTGCCTGGCTTTGTTTGGCTCTGTTAGCCACTGTTAGGATCTATATAGCTCTGTTGGGCTCTGCCGGGCTCAGATTGGATCTGTTTAGCTCAGCTTGGCTCTGCCAGGATCTGCCAGGCTGTGTCTGGCTCTGTTTGGCTCAGCAAGGCTCTTTCTGGCTATGTTTGGCACTGTTTGGCTTTGCTTGGGTCTGCTTGGATCTGCCTGGCTCTGTTTGGCTCCACCAGGTTCTGTTTGGCCTTGATTCGCTTTGTTTGGCTCTCTTAGCCTCTGCTAGGTTCTGTATAGCTCTGCTTGGCTCTGCCAGGCACAGTTGGATCTGTTGAGTTCTGTTGAGCTCTCTTTGGATCTGTTTGGCTCTAGTTGGCTTTTTGGCTCAGCCAGGCTTTGTTTGGCTTTGCCTGGCTCTGGTTGCCTCTGCATGTTCCTGGCAGCCTCTGTTTTGCTCTGCCAGTCTCTGTTTGGCTCTGTTTGCCTCCACCAGGCTCTGTTTGGCTCTATTCAGCTCTGCTTGTCTCTACCAGACTCTGTGTATCTCTTCTTTGTCTCTGCCAGGCTACATTTGGCTCTGTTTGGCTCTGCCAGGCTCTGCTTGGCTCCCTCAGGCTCTGTTTGGAACTGCCAGGTTTTGTTTAGCTCTCTTAGCCTCTGCTAGGTTCTGTATAGCTCTGCTTGGCTCTGCCTGGCTCAGACTGGATCTGTTTAGCTCTGTTGAGCTCTGTTTGGTTCTGGTTGGCTCTGGTTGGCTCTGTTTTGCCCTGCCTGCCTCTGTGGGTCTGTGTGTTTCTGTTTGGCACTGTTCAGCTCTGTTCGGCTCTGCCATGCTCTGTTTGGCTCTGTTTGATTCTGTGTGGCTTTGTTTGGCTCTGTTTGGCTCTGCCTGGTACTGTTTAGCTCTGTTTCACTCTGTGTGGCTTTCTTTAACTCTGTTTGGCCCTGTTAGTCTGAGTTTGTCTCTGCCAGGCTCTGATTGGTTCGGTTTGGTTCTGTTTTGCTCTGTTCAGCTCTGTTTGGATCTAGTTGGCTTTTTGGCTCAGCCAGGCTTTGTTTGGCTTTGCCTGGCTCTGGTTGGCTCTGCATGATCCTGGCAGCCTCTGTTTTGCTCTGCCAGTCTCTGTTTGGCTCTTTTTGGCTCTGTCTGCCTCCACCAGGCTCTGTTTGGCTCTATTAAGCTCTGCTGGTCTCTACCAGACTCTGTTTGTCTCAGTTTGGCTCTGCCGGACTCTGTTTGGCTCTGTTTGGATCTGTTTGGTTCTGTTTTGCTCTGTTTGGCTTTGTTTGGTTCTGCTTGTCTCTTTTGGCTCTGCCAATTTCTGTTTGGCTCTTTTTGTCTCTGTGTGGCTCTGCCAGGTTCAACTTGGCTCTGATTGGCTCTGTGTATCTCTTCTTTGGCTCTGCCAGTCTCTGTCTGGCTCTGTTTGCCTCTGCCAGGTTATATTTGGAACTATTTCACTCTGCCAGGCTCTCTCTCTTCCTGTTAGGCTCTGCTAGGCTCTGTTTGGCTCTGTTGGTATCTCTTTGCCTCTGCCAGGCTTTGATTGGCTCCGTTGGCCTCTGCCAGGATCTGCCTGGCACTGCCAGGCTCAGTTTAGCTCTGTCTGGCTCTATTTGCTTCTGTTTGGCTCCGTCTGGCATTGCCTGGCTTTGTTTGGCTCTGTTAGCCACTGTTAGTTTCGATAGAGCTCTGTTTGTCTCTGCCGGGCTCAGATTGGATCTGTTTCGCTCAGCTTGACTCTGCCAGTATCTGCCAGGATGTGTCTGGCTCTGTTTGGCCCAGCCAGGCTCTTTTTGGCTATTTTTGAAACTGTTTGGCTCTGCTTGGGTCTGTTTGGATCTGCTTGTCTCTGTTTGCCTCTGCCAGGTTCTGTTTAGCCTTGATTGCCTCTGTTTGGCTCTGTTAGGTGCGGCCAGGTTCTACAACGATCTGCTTGGCTCTGCCCGGTTCTGTGTGGCTCTGTTTGCCTTTTAGTTGGCTCTGCCAGACTCCGTTTGGTTCTTTTTCCATTTGTTTGTTTCTACCAGTCTCCATTTGGCTTTGTTTGACTCTGCCATGTTCTGTTAGGCTCTTTTTCCCTTTGTATGGTCCTGCCAGGATCTGTTTTGCTCTGCCAGGCTCTGCTTGGCTCCTTCAGACTCTGTTTGGAACTGGCAGGCTTTGTTTGGCTCTCTTAGCCTCTGCTAGGTTCTGTATAGCTCTGCTTGGCTCTGCCAGGCTCAGATTGGATCTGTTTAGCTCTGTTGAACTCTGTTTGGTTCTGGTTGGCTCTGGTTGGCTCTGTTTTATCCTGCCTGCCTCTGTGGGTCTGTGTGTCTCTGTTTGGCACTGTTCGGCTTTGTTTGGCTCTGCCACATTCTGTTTGGTTCTTTTTCCATTTACTTGGGTCTGCCAAGCTCTGTTTGGCTCTGTTTGGTTCTGTTTGGCTCTGCCAGGTTCTGTTTGGCTCTGTTTGGCTCTGTGTGCCTTTGTTTAACTCTGTTTGGCCCTCTTAGTCTCAGTTTGTCTCTGCCAGGCTCTGATTAGCTCTGTGTGGCTCCGTTTTGCTCTGGTCAGCTCTGTTTGGCTCTACTTGGCTTTTTGGCTCAGCCAGGCTTTGTTTGGCTTTGCCTGGCTCTGGTTGACTCTGTATGATCCTAGAAGCTCTGTTTTGCTCTGCCAGTCTCTGTTTGGCTCTGTTTGCCTCCACCAGGCTCTGTTTGGCTCTATTAAGCTCTGCTGGGCTCTACCAGACGCTGTTTAGCTCTGTTTGGCCCTGCCAGGCTGCGTTTTGCTCTGTTGCTCTCCGGCAGAATCTGCTTGGCTCTGTTTGTCTCTGTTTGGCTCTGCCGGACTCTGTTTGGCTCTGTTTGGATCTGTTTGGCTCTGTTTTGCTCTGTTTGGCTTTTTTCTGGTTCTGCTTGTCTCTGTTTGGCTCTGCCAGGTTCTATTTGGCTCTGATTGGCTCTGTGTATCTCTTCTTTGGTTCTGCCAGGCTCTGTTTGGCTCTGTTTGGCTCTGTTTTGCTCTGTTTGTCTTTGTTTGCTTCTGCTTGCCTCTGTTTGGCTCTGTAAATTACTGTTTGGCTCTGTTTTGTTCTGTCTGGCTTTGCCAGGTTCTATTTGGTTCTGGTTGGCTCTGTGTATCTCTTCTTTGGCTCTACCAGGCACTGTTTGGCTCTGTTTGCCTCTGCCAGGCTCTGTTAGGCTCTTTTTCCGTTTGTTTGGTTCTACCAGGCTCTGTTTTGCTCTGCCAGGCTCTGCTTGGCTCCCTCAGGCTCTCGTTGGAACTGCCAGGTTTTGTTTGGCTCTCTTAGCCTCTGCTGGGTTCTGTATAGCTTTGCTTGGCTCTGCCAGGCTCCGATTGGATCTGTTTAGCTCTGTTGAGCTCTGTTTGGCTCTGTTTGGCCCTGGTTGGTTCTGTTCTTCCCTGTCCACCTCTGTGGGTCTGTTTGTCACTGCTTGGCACTGTTCGGCTCTGTTTGGCTCTGCCAAATTCTGTTTGGCTCTCTTTCCATTTGCTTGGCTCTGCCAAGCTCGGTTTGGCTCTGTTTGGTTCTGTTTGTCTCTGTTTGGTTCTGCCAGATTCTGTTTGGCTCTGTCTGGCTCTGTGTGGCTTTGTTTTGCTCTGTTTGGCTTTGTTTGGTTCTGTGTGTCTCTGTTTGGCTCTGCCAATTTCCGTTTGGCTCTGTATGACTCTGTGTGGCTCTGCCAGGTTCAATCTGGCTCTGCCAGGCTCTGTTTGGAACTATTGCACTCTGCCAGACTATCTCTGTTCTTGTTAGGCTCTGCTAGGCTCTGTTTGGCTCTGTTGGGCTGTCTTTGCCTTTGCCAGGCTTTGAGTAGATCCGTTAGCCTCTGCCAGGCTCTGTTTAGCTCTGTTTGGCTCTGTTTGCTTCTATTTGGCTCCGTTTGGCATTGCCTGGCTTTCTTTGGCTCTGTTAGCCACTGTTAGGTTCTATATAGCTCTGTTTGTCTCTGCCAGACTCAGATTGGATCTGTTTAGCTCAGCTTGGCTCTGCCAGGATCTACCGGGCTGTGTCTGGCTCTGTTTGGCTCAGCCAGGCTCTTTTTGGCTATTTTGACACTGTTTGGCTTAGTTTGGCTCTGCTTGGGTCTGTTTGGATCTGATTGTCTCTGTTTGGCTCTGCCAGGTTCTGGCTGGCCTTGATTGCCTCTGTTTGGCTCTGTTAGGTGTGGCCAGGGTCTACGACAATCTGCTTGGTTCTGCCCGGTTCTGTGTGGCTCTGTTTGCCTTTTGTTTGGCTCTGCCAGGCTCTGCATTGCTCTGCCAGGCCCAGTCTGGCTCTGCCAGGCTCTGTATGGCTCTGCTCGGCTCCGTTTGGCACTGCTATGATTTGTTTAACACTGTTTGCCTCTGCCAGTCTCTTTTTGACTCTGCCAGGCTCTGATTGGGTCTGTTTGGGTCTGCTGGATTCTCTTTGGCTCTATTTTGCCTCTGTTTTGCTCTGTTGGGCTTTGTTTGGCTCTGCTTGCCTCTGTTTGGCTGTGCCAATTTCTGTTGGGCTCTGTTTATCTCTGTGTGGCTCTGCAAGGTCCTATTTGGCTCTGATTGGCTCTGTGTATCTGTTCTTTGTCTCTGCCGCACTCTGTTTGGCTCTGTTTGGATCTGTTTAGCTGTGTTATGCTCTGTTTGGCTTTGTTTGGTTCTTCTTGTCTCTGTTTGGCTCTACCAATTGCTGTTTAGCTCTGTTTGTCTCTGTGTGGCTCTGCCAGGCTCTGTCTGGCTCTGTTTGGCTCTGCCCGGCTCTGTTTGGCTCTGTCTGGCACTACTTCACTCTGCCAGGCTCTCCTTGTTCCTGTTAGGTGCTGCTAGGCTCTGTTGGGCTCTCTGTGTCTCTGCTAGGCTTTAACTGGCTCCGTTGGCCTCTGCCAGGATCTGCTTTGCTCTGCTAGGTTCTCTTTAGCTCTGTTTGGCTGTTTGCTTCTATTTGGCTGTTTGGCACTGCCTGATTTTGTTTGGCTCTGTTAGCCACTGTTAGGATATATAAAGCTCTGTTTGGCTCTGCCAGGCTCAGATTTGATCTCTTTAGCTCAGCTTGGCTCTGCCAGGATCTGCCAGGCTCTCCTCCGTCTGGCTGAACTTGTTCTCACGCTGAACAATTTCTCCTTCAACTCCTCTCACTTCCTCCAAATAAAAGGTGTGGCTATGGGTACCCGCATGGGCCCCAGCTATGCCTGTCTCTTTATTGGGTATGTGGAACATTCCTTGTTGCAGTCCTACTCCGGCCCCCTTCCACAACTCTTTCTCCGGTACATCGATGATTACTTCGGTGCCGCTTCATGCTCTCGTCGGGATTTGGAAAAATTTATTAATTTTGTTTCCAATCTCCATCCCTCCATCATTTTCACGTGGTCCATCTCTGACACTTCCCTTCCCTTCCTTGACCTCTCTGTCTCAATCTCTGGTGATAGACTGTCCACCAATATCCATTACAAACCCACCGACTCCCACAGCTATCTCGACTTCAGCTCCTCACGCCCAGCTTCCTATAAGGACTCCATCCCATTCTCTCAGTTCCTTCGCCTCCGTCGCACCTGTTCCGATGATGCTACATTCAAAAACAGTTCCTCTGACATGTCCTCCTTCTTCCTTAACCGAGGTTTTCCACCCACGGTCGTTGACAGGGCCCTCAACCGTGTCCGGCCCATCTCCCGTGCATCCGCCCTCACGCCTTCTCCTCCCTCCCAGAAACATGATAGGGTCCCCCTTGTCCTCACTTATCACCCCACCAGCCTCCGCATTCAAGGGATCATCCTCCGACATTTCTGCCAACTCCAGCATGATGCCACCACCAACACATCTTCCCTTCACCCCCCCTATCGGCCTTCCGTAGGGATCGCTCCCTCCGGGACACCCTGGTCCACTCCTCCATCACCCCCTACTCCTCAACCCCCTCCTATGGCACCACCCCATGCCCACGCAAAAGATGCAACACCTGCCCCTTCACTTCCTCTCTCCTCACCGTCCAAGGACGCAAACACTCCTTTCAAGTGAAGCAGCATTTCACTTGCATTTCCCCCAACTTAGTCTACTGCATTCGTTGCTCCCAATGTGGTCTCCTCTACATTGGAGAGACCAAACGTAAACTGGGCGACCGCTTTGCAGAACACCTGCGGTCTGTCTGCAAGAATGACCCAAACCTCCCTGTCGCTTGCCATTTTAACACTCCACCCTGCTCTCTTGCCCACATGTCTGTCCTTGGCTTGCTGCATTGTTCCAGTGAAGCCCAACGCAAACTGGGGGAACAATACCTCATCTTCTGACTAGGCACTTTACAGCCTTCCGGACTGAACACTGAATTCAACAACTTTAGGTCATGAGCTCCCTCCCCCATCCCCACCCCCTTTCTGTTTCCCCCTTCCTTTTTTTTCCAATAAATTATATAGATTTTCCTTTTCCCACCTATTTCCATTATTTTTTTAAAAATTTTTAAATCTTTTATGCTCTCCCCCCCACTAGAGCTATACCTTGAGTGCCCTACCATCCATTCTTAATTAGCACATTCGTTTAGATAATATCACCAACTTTAACTTTAACACCTATGTGTTCTTTTGTTCTATTGTTGTTGACATCTTTTGATGATCTGCTTCTATCACTGCTTGTTTGTCCCTACAACCACACCCCCACTCCATTTCTCTCTCTCTCTCTCTCCACCCCCAACACACACACCTTAAACCAGCTTATATTTCAACTTTTCTTGGACTCGAACTCAAGTTCTGTCGAAGGGTCATGAGGACTCGAAACGTCAACTCTTTTCTTCTCCGCCGATGCTGCCAGACCTGCTGAGTTTTTCCAGGTAATTCTGTTTTTGTTTTTGTTTTGGATTTCCAGCATCCGCAGTTTTTTTGTTTTTATCTCTGTGTCTAGCTCTGTTTGGCTCAGCAAGGCTCTTTCTGGCTATGTTTGGCACTCTTTGGCTCAGTTTGGCTCTGCTTGGGTCTGTTTCGATCTGCTTGCCTCTGTTGGCCTCTGCCAGGTTCTGTTTGGCCTTGATTGGCTCTGTTTGGCTCTGTTAAGCGCAGCCAGGCTCTATGAGGATCTGCTTGGCTCTGCCAGGCTCTGTTTGCCTTTTGTTTGCCTCTGCCAGGCTCTGTTTGGCTCTTTTTCCCTTTGTTTGGTTCTACCAGGCTCCATTTGGCTCTGTTTGGCTCTACCATGTTCTGCTTGGCTCTGTTTCCCTTTGTTTGGTTCTACCAGGCTGCATTTGGCTCTGTTTCGCTCTGTCATGTTCTGTTAGGCTCTTTTACCCTTTGTTTGGTTCTACCAGGCTCTGTTTTGCTCTGCCAGGCTCTGCTTGGCTTTCTCAGGCTCTGTTTGGAACTGTGAGGCTTTGTTCGCTCTCTCAGACTCTGCTAGGTTCTGTATAGCTCTGCTTGGCTCTGCCAGGCTCAGATTGGATCTGTTGAGCACTGTTTGGCTCTGTTTGGCTCTGGTTGGTTCTGTTTGGCCCTGCCTGCCTCTGTGGGTCTGTGTGTCTCTGCTTGGTACTGTTTGGCTCTGTTTGGCTCTGCCACATTCTGTTTGGCTCTTTTTCCATTTGCTTGGCTCTGCCAAGCTCTGTTTGGCTCTGTTTTGTTCTGTTTGTCTCTGTTTGGTTCTGCCAGGTTCTGTTTGGCTCCGTTTGGCTATTTGCTTCTGTTTGGCTCCGTTTGGCATTGCCTGACTTTGTTTGGCTCTGTTCACCACTATTAGGTTCTATATAGCTCTGTTTGGATCTGCCGGGCTCAGATTTGATCTGTTTAGCTCCAATTGGCTCTGCCAGGATCTGCCGGGCTGTGTCTGGCTCTGTTTGGCTCAGCCAGGATCTTTGTGGCTATGTTTCATACTGTTTGGATTAGTTTGGCTCTGCTGGGGTCTGTTTCGATCTGCTTGTCTCTGTTTGCCTCTGCCAGGTTCTGTTTGGCCTTAATTGGCTCTGTTTGGCTCTGTTAGGCACGGATAGGCTCTATGAGGATCTGCTGGGCTCTGCCAGGCTCTGTTTGGCTCTGTTTGCCTTTTGTTTGGCTCTGCCAGGCTCTGTTTGGCTCTTTTTCCCTTTGTTTGGTTCTACCAGGCTCCATTTGGCTCTGTTTGGCTCTGCCATGTTCTGTTAGGCTCTTTTTCCCTTTGTTTGGTTCTACCAGGCTCCATTTGGCTCTGTTTGGCTCTGCCATGTTCTGTTAGGCTCTTTTTCCCTTTGTTTGGTTCTACCAGGCTCTGTTTTGCTCTGCCAGGCTCTGCTTGGCTCCCTCAGGCTCTGTTTGGAACTGCCAGGCTTTGTTCGATCCCTCAGACTCTGCTAGGTTCTGTATAGCTCTGCTTGGCTCTGCCAGGCTCAGATTGGATCTGTTGAGCACTGTTTGGCTCTGTTTGGCTCTGATTAACTCTGTTTCTCCCTGCCTACCACTGTGGGTCTGTGTGTCTCTGCTCGGCTCTCCCAATCTCTGTTTGGCTCCGTTTGGCTCTGTGTGGCTTTGTTTGGCTCTGTTTGACTCTGCCAGGTTCTGTTTGGCTCCATCTGACTCTGTGTGGCTTTGTTCAACACTGTTTGGCCCTGTTAGTCTCGATTTGGCTCTGCCAGGCTCTGATTGGCTCTGTTCGGCTCTGTTTTGCTCTGTTTGGCTCTAGTTGGCTTTTTGGCTCAGCCAGGCTCTGTTTGGCTCTGTGTGCCTTTGTTTGGTTCTGTTTGGCTCTGCCTCTCTCTGTTTGGCTCTGCATGATCCTTGCAGGCTCTGTTTTGCTCTACCAGGCTCTGTTTGGCTGGTTATGGCACTGTCTGGCTCTGCCAGGATCTGTTTGGCTCTATTAAGCTCTACTTGTCTCTACTAGAAGCTGTTTGGCTCTGTTTGGCTCTGCCAGGCTGCGTTTGTTCTCTTGTTCTCTGCCAGACTCTGCTTGGCTCTATTTGGCTCTGTTTATCTCTGTTTGGCTCTGCCAGATTCTGTTTGGCTCTATTTGGATCTGTTTGCCTCTCTTTTGCTCTGTTTGGCTTTGTTTGGTTCTACTTGCCTCTTTTTGTCTCTGGCAATTTCTGAGGGGTTCTGTTTGTCTCTGTGTGGCTCTGACAGCTTCTATTTGGCTCTGATTAGCTTTGTGTATCTGTTCTTTGGCTCTGCCAGGCTCTGTTTGGCTCAGTTTGCCTCTGCCAGGCTCTGTATGGCTCTGCCAGGCTCTGTTTGGCTCTGCCATGCTGTGTATGACTCTGCTCGGCTCAGTTTGGCACTGCCAAAATCTGTGTAACACTGTTTGCCTCCCGCCAGTCTCTGTTTGACTCTGCCAGGCTCTGATTGGGTCTGTTTGGCTCTGGTTTTCTCTGCCAGGATTTTCTTGCCTCTGTTTGGCTCTGTTAGTCTCTGATTGGTACTGCCGGACTCTGTTTGGCTCTGTTTGGATCTGTTTAGCTTTGTATTGCTCTGTTTGGCTTTGTTTGGTTCTTCCTGTCTCTGTTTGGACCAGCCAATTTCTGTTTGGCTCTGTTTGTCTCTGTGTGGCTCTGCCAGGTTCTATTTGGTTCACATTGGCTCTGTGTATCTGTTCTTTGGCTCTGCCAGGCTCTGTTAGGCTCAGTTTTCCTCTGCCAGGCTCTGTATGGCGCTGCCAGGCTTGGTTTGCCTCTGCCAGTCTCTGTTTGACTCTGCCAGGCTCTGTATGGCGCTGCCAGGCTTGGTTTGCCTCTGCCAGTCTCTGTTTGACTCTGCCAGGCTCTGATTGGGTCTGTTTGGCTCTGCTGGACTCTGTCTGGCTCTGTTTGGATCTGTTTAGCTTTGTTTTGACCTGTTTGGCTTTGTTTGATTCTTCTTGTCTCTGTTTGGTTCTATCAATTTCTGTTTGGCTCAGTTTGTCTCTGTATGGCTCTGCCAGGTTCTATTTGGCTCTGATTGACACTGTGTATCTCTTCTTTGGCTCTGCCAGGCTCTGTTTGGCTCTGTTTGGTTCTGCCAGGTTCTGTTTGGCTGCGTTTGGCTCCATGTAGCTTTGTTTGGCTCTGTCTGGCTCTGCTAGGTTCTGCTTGGCCCCGTCTGACTCTGTGTGGCTTTGTTTAACTCAGTTTGGCCCTGTTAGTCTCAATTCGGCTCTGCCAGGCTCTGATTGGCTCTGTTCGGCTCTGCTTTGCACTGTTCAGCTCTGTTTTGCTCTAGTTGGCTTTTTGGCTCAGCCAGGCTTTGTTTGGCTTTGCTTGGGTCTGGTTGGCTCTGCATGATCCTGGCAGGCTCTGTTTTGCTCTGCCAGTCTCTGTTTGGCTGTTTATGGCACTGTCTGGCTCTGCCAGGCTCCGTTTCGTTCTACTAAGCTCTGCTTGTCTCTACCAGACTCTGTTTGGCTCTGTTTGGCTCTGCCAGGCTGCGTTTTGCTCTATTGTTCTCCGCCAGACTCTACTTGGCTCTGTTGGGCTCTGCCGGATTCTCTTTGGCTCTATTTGGATCTGTTTGCCTCTCTTATGCTCTGTTTGGCTTTCTTTGGTTCTACTTGCCTCTTTTTGTCTCTGCCAATTTCTGAAGGATTCTGTTTGTCTCTGTGTGGCTCTGCCAGCCTCTATTTGGCTCTGATTAGCTTTGTGTATCTGTTCTTTGGCTCTGCCAGGCTCTGTTGTCTCAGTTTGCCCCTGCCAGGCACCATTTGGCTCTCTTTGGCTCTGCCAGCCTGTGTTTGGCTCTGTTTTTCTCCGCCAGGCTCTGTTTGGCTCTGTTAAGCTCTGCCACGCTCTGTTAACCTCTGTTTTTATCTGTCGGGCTCTTTTTGACTCTGGTTGACATTGTTTGTCTCTATTTTGCTCTTGTTTTCTTCACCAGGCTCTGTGTGGCTCTGTTAGGCACTGTTTTGTTCTGCCGGACCCTGTTTGGCTCTGTTTGGCTCGGTTTGGATCTGTTTGGCTCTGTCTGGCACTATTTCACTCGGCCAGGCTCTCTCTGTTCCTGTTAGCCACTGCTAGGCTCTGTTTGGCTCTGCCAGGCTCTGTGTGGCTCTGCTCGGCTTAGTTTGGCACTGCCAGGATCTGTGCAACACTGTTTCCCTCTGCCAGTCTCTGTTTGACTCGGCCAGGCTCTAATTTCATCTGTTTAGCTCTGGTTTCCTCTGCCAGGCTTTTCTTGCCTCTGTTTGGCTCTGTTAGTCTGTTTGGCTCTGCCGGACTCTGCTTGGCTCCATTTAGATCTGTTTAGCTTTGTATTGCTCTCTTTGGCTTTGTTTTGTTCTTCTTGTCTCTGTTTGGCTCTGCCAATTTCTGTTTGGCTCTGTTTGTCTCTGTTTGGCTCTGCCAGGTTCTATTTGGCACTGATTGACTCTGTGTATCTCTTTTTTGGCTCTGCCAAGCTTTGTTTGGCTCTATTTGGCTCTGCCAGGCTCTTTTTGGCTCTGTCTGGCACTATTTCACTCGGCCAGGCTCTCTCTGTTCCTGTTAGCCGTTGCTAGGCTCTGTTTGGCTCTGTTGGGTTCTCTTTGCCTCTGCCAGGCATAGATTGGCTCCGTTGGCCTCTGCCAGCACCTGCTTGGCTCTGCCAGGTTCTGTTTAGCTCTGTTTGTTTGTTTGCTTCTATTTGGCTCCATCTGGCTCTGTGTGACTTTGTTTAACTCTGTGTGGCCCTGTTAGTCTTAATTTGGTCCTGCCAGGCTCTGATTGGATCTGTCCGGCTCTGTTTTGCTCTGTTCAGCTCTGTTTGGCTCTAGTTGGCTTTTTGGCACAGCCAGGCTCCATTTGGCTTTGTTTGGCTCTGTTTGGCTTTGCCTGGCTCTGTTTGGCTCGGCATCATCCTGGCAGGCTCTGTGTTGCTCTGCCAGGCTCTCTTTGGCAGTTTATGGCACTGTCTGGCTCTGCCAGGCTCAGTTTAGCTCTATCAAGCTCTGCTTGTCTCTACTAGACTCTGTTTGGCTCTGTTTGTCTCTGCCAGGCTGCATTTTGCACTCTTGTTCTCTGCCAGATTCTGCTTGGCTCTATTTGGCTCTGTCTGGCTTTCTTTGGCTCTGTTAGCCACTGTTAGGATCTATATAGCTTTGTTTGGCTCTGCCGGGCTTAAATTGGATCTTCTTGGCTGAGCTTGGCTCTGCCAGGATCTGCCAGGCTGTGTCTGGCTCCGTCTGGCTCAGCAAGGCTCTTTCTGGCTATGTTTGGCACTGTTTGACACAGTTTGGCTCTGTTTGGTTCTTTTGGATTTTCTTGTCTCTGTTTGGCTCCGCCAGGTTCTGTTTTGCCTTGATTGGCTCTATTGGCTCTGTTGGGCGCAGCCAGGCTCTATGAGGATCTGCTTGGCTCTGCCTCTGTTTGCCTTTTGTTTGGCTCTGCCAGGCTCTGTTTGGCTCTTTTCCCATTTGTTTGGTCTTACCAGGCTCCATTTGGCTCTGTTTGGCTCTGCCATGTTCTGTAAGGCTCTTTTACCCTTTGTTTGGTTCTACCAGGCTCTGTTTTGCTCTGCCAGGCTCTGCCTGGCTCCCTGAGGCTCTGTTTGGAACTGTCAGGCTTTGATTGGCTCTCTTAGCCTCTGCTCGGTACTGTATAGCTCTGCTTGGCTCTGCCAGGCTCAGATTGGATCTGTCTAATTCCGTTTGGCTCTGGGTGGCTCTGTTTGGCTCTGATTGGCTCTGTTTGGCCCTGACTGCCTCTGTGGGTCTGTTTGTCACTGTTTCGCACTGTTTGGCTCTGTTTGGCTCTGCCACATTCTGTTTGGCTCTTTTTCCATTTGCTTGGCTCAGCCAAGCTCGGTTTGTCTCTGTTTGTCTCTGTTTGGTTCTGCCACATTCTGTTTGGCTCCGTTTGGATCTGTGTGGCTTTGTTTGGCTCTGTTTGGCTCTGCCAGGTTCTGTTTGGCTCTGTTTGACTCTGTGTGGCTTTGTTTAACTCTGTTTGGCCATGTTAGTCTCAGTTTGGCTCTGCCAGGCTCTGATTGGCTCTGTTCGGCTCTGTTTTGCGCCGTTCAGCTCTGATTGGCTCTAGTTGGCTTTTTGGCTCAGCCAGCTCCGTTAGGCTCTGTGTGGCTTTGTTTGGCTCTGTTTGGCTTTGCCTGGCTCTGTTTGAATCTGCATTATCCTGGCAGGCTCTGTTTTGCTCTGCCAGGCTCTTTTTTGCCGGTTTATGGCACTGTCTGGCTCTGCCAGGATCTGTTTGGCTCTATTAAGCTCTGCCTGTCTCTACTAGACTGTTTGGCTCTGTTTGGCTCTGCCAGGCTGCGTTTTGCTCTCTTGTTCTCTGCCAGACTCTGCTTGGCTCTATTTGGCTCTGTTTGTCTCTGTTTGGCTCTGCCGGATTCTGTTTGGCTCTATTTGGATCTGTTTGCCTCTCTTTTGCTCTGTTCAGATTTGTTTGGTTCTACTTGCCTCTGTTTGTCTCTGCCAATTTCTGAAGGGTTCTGTTTGGCTCTGATTGGTTCTGTGTATCTGTTCTTTGGCTCTGCCAGGCTCTGTTTGGCTCAGTTTGCCTCTGCCAGGCTCTGCATGGCTCTGCTAGGCTCACTTTGCCTCTGCCAGGCTCTGTATGGCTCTGCTCATCTCAGTTTGGCACTGCCAGGATCTGTGTAACACTGTTTGCCTCTGCCAGTATCTGTTTGACTCTGCCAGGCTCTGTTGGGTCTGTTTGGCTCTGGTTTTCTCTGCCAGGCTTTGCATGCCTCTGTTTGGCTCTGTTAGTCTCTGTTTGGCTCTGTTTGGATCTGTTTAGCTTTGTTTTGCTCTGTTTGGCTTTGTTTGGTTCTTCTTGTCTCTGTTTGGCTCTGCCAATTTCTGTTTGGCTCTGTTTGTTTCTGTGTGGCTCTGCCAGTTTCTATTTGGTGCTGATTGACTCTCTGTATCTCTTCTTTGGCTCTGCCAGGCTCTGTTTGGCTCTGTTTAGCTCTGCCAGGCTCTGTTTGGCTCTGTCTGGCACTATTTCACTCTGCCAGGTTCTCTCCATTCCTGTTAGGCGCTGCTAGGCTCTGTTTGGCTCTGTTGGGCTCTCTGCACCTCTGCCAGGCTTTAATTGGCTCCATTGGCCTCTGCCAGGATCTGCTTGGCTCTGCCAGGTTCTCTTTAGTTCTGTTTGGCTATTTGCTTCTTTTTGGCTCCATTTGGCACTGCCTGGCTTTGTTTGGCTCTGTTAGCCACTGTTAGGATCTATATAGCTCTGTTTGGCTCTGCCGGGCTCAGATTGGATCTGTTTAGCTGAGCTTGGATCTGCCAGGATCTACCTGGCTGTGTCTGGCTCCGTCTGGCTCAGCAATGCTCTTCCTGGCTATGTTTGGCACTGTTTGGCTCAGTTTGGCTCTGCTTGGGTCTTTTGAATTTGCTTGTCTCTGTTTGGTTCCACCAGGTACTGGTTAGCCTTTATTGGCTCTATTGGCTCTGTTGGGCGCAGCCAGGCTCTATGAGGATCTGCTTGGCTCTGCCTCTGTTTGCCTTTTGTTTGTCTCTGCCAGGTTCCATTTGACTCTTTTCCCGTTTGTTTGTTTCTACCAGGCTCCTGCTCCATTTGGCTCTGTTTGTCTCTGCCATGTTCTGTTAGGTTCTTTTACCCTTTGTTTGGTTCTACCAGGCTCTGTTTTGCTCTGCCAGGCTCTGCTCGGCTCCCTCAGGCTCTTTTTGGAACTGCCAGGCTTTGTTTGGCTCTCTTAACCTCTGCTCGGTACTGTATAGCTCTGCTTTGCTCTGCCAGGCTCATATTGGATCTGTTTAGCTCTGTTGAGCTCTGTTTGGCTCTCTTTGGCTCTGATTGGCTCTGTTTGGCACTGACTGCCTCTGTGGGTCTGTCTGTCACTGCTTGGAACTGTTTGGTTGTGTTTGGCTCTGCCACATTCTGTTTGGCATTCCATTTGCTTGGCTCTGCCAAGCTCGGTTTGTCTCTGTTTGGTTCTGTCAAATTCTGTTTGGCTCCCTTTGGCTCTGTGTGGCTTTGTTTGGCTCTGTTTGGCTCTGCCAGGTTCTACTTGGCTCCGTTTGGCTCTGTGTGGCTTTGTTTAACTCTGTTTGTAAGTGTTAGTCTCTGTTTGGCTCTGCCAGGCTCTGACTGGCTCTGTTCGGTTCTGTTTGGCTTTGTTTGGCTCTGTTTGGCTCTGCCAGGTTCTGTTTGGCTCCATCTGGCTCTGTGTGGCTATGTTGAACTCTGTTTGGCCCTATTAGTCTCAATTTGGCTCTGCCAGTCTCTGATTGGCTCTGTTCGGCTCTGTTTTGCTCTGTTCGGCTCTGTTTGGCTCTAGTTGTCTTTTTGGCTCAGCCAGGCTCAGTTTGGCTCTGTGTGGCTTTGTTTGGCTCTGTTTGGCTCTGCATCATCCTGGCAGGCTCTGTTTTGCTCTGCCAGTCTCTCTTTGGCAGTTTATGGCACTGTCTGGCTCTGCCAGGCTCTGTTTGGCTCTATTAAGCTCTGCTTGTCTCTACTAGACTCTGTTTGGCTCTGTTTGTCTCTGCCAAGCTGTGTTTTGCTCTCTTGTTCTATGCCAGACTCTGCTTGGCTCTATTTGGCTCTGCCTGGCTTTCTTTGGCTCTGTTAGCCACTGTTAGGATCTATATAGTTCTGTTTGGCTCTGCCGGGCTTAAATTGGATCTTCTTAGCTGAGCTTGGCTCTGCCAGGCTGTTTCTGACTCAGTTTGGTTCAGCAAGGCTCTTTCTGGCTATGTTTGGCACTGTTTGGCTCAGTTTGGCTCTGCTTGGTTCTTTTGGATTTTCTTGTCTCTGTTTGGCTCCGCGAGGTTCTGTTTGGCTTTGATTGGCTCTATTGGCTCTGTTGGGCGCAGCCAGGCTCTATGAGGATCTGCTTGGCTCTGCCTCTGTTTGCCGTTTGTTTGGCTCTGCCAGGCTCTGTTTGGCTCTTTTCCCATTTGTTTGATTCTACCAGGATCCATTTGGCTCTGTTTGGCTCTGCTATGTTCTGTAAGGTTCTTTTACCCTTTGTTTGGTTCTACCAGGCTCTGTTTTGCTCTGCCAGGCTCTGCTTAGCTCCCTCAGGCTCTGTTTGGAACTGTGAGGCTTTGTTTGGCTCTCTTAGCCTCTGCTCGGTTCTGTATAGCTCTGCTTGGCTCTGCCAAGCTCAGATTGGATCTGTTTAGCTCTGTTTTGCTCTAGGTGGCTCTGTTTGGCTCTGGTTGGCTCTGTTTGGCCCTGACTGCCTCTGTGGGTCTGTGTGTCACTGCTTCACACTATTCAGCTCTGTTTGGCTCTGCCACATTCTGTTTGGCTATTTTTTCCATTTGCTTGGCTCTGTCAAGCTCAGTTTGGCTCTGTTTGGTTCTGTTTGTCTCTGTTTGGTTCTGCCAGATTCAGTTTGGCTCCCTTTGGCTCTGTGTGGCTTTGGTTGGCTCTGTTTGACTCTGCCAGGTTCTGTTTGGCTCCGTTTGGCTCTGTGCGGTTTTGTTTAACTCTGTTTGGCCGTGTTAGTCTCAGTTTGGCTCTGCCAGTCTCTGATTGGCTCTGTTCGGCTCTGTTTTGCGTTGTTCAGCTCTGTTTGGCTCTAGTTGGCTTTTTGGCTCAGCCAGGCTTTGTTTGGCTTTGCCTGGCTCTCATTGGATCTGCATGATCCTGGCAGGCTCTGTTTTGCTCTGCCAGTCTCTCTTTGGCGGTTTATGGCACTGTCTGGCTCTGCCAGGCTCTGTTTGGCTCTTTTCCCATTTGTTTGTATCTACCAGGCTCCATTTGTCTCTTTTTGGCTCTGCCATGTTCTGTTAGGCTCTTTTACCCTTTGTTTGGTTCTACCAGGCTCTGTTTTGCTCTGCCAGGCTCTGCTTGGCTCCCAAAGGCTCTGTTTGAAACTGCCAGGCTTTGTTTTGTTCTCTGAGCCTCTGCTCAGTACTCTATAGCTCTGCTTGGCTCTGCCAGGCTCATATTGGATCTGTTGAGCTCTGTTGAGCTCTGTTGAGCTCTGTTTGGCTCTGTTTGGCTCTGGTTGGCTCTGGTTGGCTCTGTTTGGCCCGGACTGCCTTTGTGGGTCTGTCTGTCACTGCTTGCAACTTTTCGTCTGAGTTTGGCTCTGCCACATTCTGTTTGGCTCTCTTTCCATTTGCCTGGCTCTGCCAAGCTCGGTTTGGCTCTGTTTGTCTCTGTCTGGTTCTGCCAGATTCTGTTTGGCTCCGCTTGGCTCTGTGTGGCTTTGTTTGGCTCTGCCAGGTTCTATTTGGCTCTCTTTGGCTCTGTGTGGCTTTGTTTAACTCTGTTTGTACGTGTTAGTCTCTGTTTGGCTCTGCCAGGCTCTGACTGGCTGTGTGTGGCTCTGTTTTGCGCTGTTCAGCAATGTTTGGCTCTGTGTGGCTTTGTTTGGCTCTGTTTGGCTCTGCCAGGTTCTGTTTGGCTCCAGCTGGCTCTGTGTGGCTTTGTTTAACTCTGTTTGGCCCTATTAGTCTCAGTTTGGCTCTGCCAGTCTCTGATTGGCTCTGTTTGGCTCTGTTTTGCTCTGTTTGGCTCTGTTTTGCTCTGTTCGGCTCTGTTTGGCTCTAGTTGTCTTTTTGGCTCAGCCAGGCTCCTTTTGGCTCTGTGTGGCTTTGTTTGGCTCTGTTTGGCTCTGCATCATCCTGGCAAGTTCTGTTTTGCTCTGCCAGTCTCTCTTTGGCAGTTTATTGCACTGTCTGGCTCTGCCAGGCTCTGTTTGGCTCTATTAAGCTCTGCTTGTCTCTACTAGACTCTGCTTGGCTCTATTTGGCTCTGCCTGGCTTTGTTTGGCTCTGGTAGCCACTGTTAAGATCTATATAGCTCTGTTTGGCTCTGCCAGGCTTAAATTGGATCTTCTTAGCTGCGCTTGGATCTGCCAGGATCTGCCAGGCTCTTGTGTGGCTTTGTTTGGCTCTGTTTGGCTTTGCCTGGCTCTGTTTGGCTCTGCATCATCCTGGCAGGTTCTGTTTTGCTCTGCCAGTCTCTCTTTGGCTGTTTATGGCATTGTCTGTCTCTGCCAGGCTCTGTTTGGCTCTGTTAAGCTCTGTTTGTCTCTACTAGACTTTGTTTGTCTCTGTTTGGCTCTGCAGGATTCTGTTTGGCTCTATTTGGATCTGTTTGCCTCTCTTTTGCTCTGTTCAGATTTGTTTGGTTCTACTTGCCTCTGTTTGTCTCTGCCAATTTCTGAAGAGTTCTGTTTGTCTCTGTGTGGCTCTGACAGCTTCTATTTGGCTCTGATTGGTTCTGTGTATCTGTTCTTTGGCTCTGCCAGGCTCTGTTTGGCTCAGTTTGCCTCTGCCAGGCTCTGTATGGATCTGCCAGGCTAGGTTTGGCTCTGCCATGCTCTGTATGGCTCTGCTCGGCTCAGTTTGGCACTGCCAGGATCTGTGTAACACTGTTTGCCTCTGCCAGTCTCTGTTTGACTCTGCCAGGGTCTGATTGAGTCTGTTTGGCTCTGGTTTTCTCTGCCAGGATTTTCTTGCCTCTGTTTGGCTCTGTTAGTCTCTATTTGGCTCTGCCGGACTCTGTTTGGCTTTGTTTGGATCTGTTTAGCTTTGTTTTGCTCTGTTTGGCTTTGTTTGGTTCTTCTTGTCTCTGTTTGGCTCTGCCAATTTCTGTTTGGCTCTGTTTGTTTCTGTGTGGCTCTGCCAGTTTCTATTTGGCTCTGATTGACTCCATGCATCTCTCCTTTGGCTCTGCCAGGCTCTGTTTATCTCTGTTTAGCTCTGCCAGGCTCTGTTTGGCTCTGTCTGGCACTATTTCACTCTGCCAGGTTCTCTCCATTCCTGTTAGGCGCTGCTAGTCTCTGTTTGGCTCTGTTGGGCTCTCTTTGTCTCTGCCTGGCTTTAATTGGCTCCATTGGCCTCTGCCAGGATCTACTTGGCTCTGCCAGGTTCTTTTTAGCTCTGTTTGGCTATTTGCTTCTATTTGGCTCCATTTGGCACTGCCTGGCTTTGTTTGGCTCTGTTAGCCACTGTTAGGATCTATATAGCTTTGTTTGGCTCGGCCGGTTTCAGATTGGTTCTGTTTAGCTGAGCTTGGATCTGCCAGGATCTGCCAGGCTGTGTCTGGCTCCCTTTGGCTCAGCAAGGCTCTTTCTGGCTATGTTTGGCACTGTTTGGCTCAGTTTGGCTCTGCTTGAGTCTTTTGCATTTGCTTGTCTCTGTTTGGCTCCGCCAGGTTCTGTTTGGCCTTGATTGGCTCTATTGGCTCTGTTGGGCGCAGCCAGGCTCTATGAGGATCTGCTTGGCTCTGCCTCTGTTTGCCTTTCGTTTGGCTCTGCCAGGCTCTCTTTGGCTCTTTTCCCATTTGTTTGGTTCTACCAGGCTCCATTTGGCTGTTTGGCTCTGCCATGTTCTTTTAGGCTCTTTTACCCTTTGTTTGGTTCTACCAGGCTCTGTTTTGCTCTGCCAGGCTCTTTTTGGCTGTGTTTGGCAGTGTTTGGCTCAGTTTGCCTCTGCTTGGGTCTGTTTGGATCTGTTTGTCTCTGTTTGTTTCTGCCAGGTTCTGTTTGGCTTTAATTGTCTCTCTTTGGCTCTGTTAGGTGCTGCCAGGCTCTACGAGGATCTGCTTGGCTCTGCCAGGCTCTGTTTGGCTCTGCCAGGCTCCGTTTGGCACTGCCAGTATCTGTTTAACTCTGTTTGATTCTGCTGGTCTCTGTTTGGCTCTGCCAGGCTTTGATTGGCTCTGTTCAACTCTGTCTAGCTCTATTTGGCTCTGTTTGGCTCTGGTTGGCTTTTTGTCTCAGCCAGGCTCTGTTTGCTTTTCCTGGCTCTGGTTGGCTCTGCTTGGCCCTGCCAGGCTCTGTTTTGCTCTGCCGGTTTCTGTTTGGCCCTTTTCAGCTCCCTTTCACTCCGCCAGGCTCTGTTTGGCTCTGCCATGCTCTGTTAAGCTCTGCTTGTCTCTGCCAGGCACCGTTTGGCTCTTTTTGGCTCTGCCAGCCTGTGTTTGGCTCTGTCTTTCTCCACCAGGCTCTGTTTGGCTCTGTTAAGCTCTGCCACGCTCTGTTAACCGCTGTTTTTATCTGCTGGGCTCTTTTTGACTCTGTTTGACTTTGTTTGATTCTATTTTGCTCTTGTTTTCTTCACCCAGCTCTGTGTGGCTCTGTTAGGCCCTGTTTGGTTCTGCCGGACCCTGTTTGGCTCTGTTTGGCTCTGTTTAGATCTGTTTGGCTCTGTTTTGCTCTGTTTGGCTCTGTTTGGTTCTATTTGTCTCTGTTTGGCTCTGCCAATTTCTGTTTGGTTCTATTTGTCTCTGTGTCGCTCTGCCAGGTTTGATTTGGCTCTGTTTGGCACTGTTTTGCTCTACCAGGCTCTCTTTGTTCCTGTTAGGCTGTGCCAGGCTCTGTTTGGCTTTCTTTGGCTATCTTTGCCTCTGCCAGTCTTTGATTGGCTCTGTTGGCCTTTGCCAGTATCTTCTTGGCCCTGCCAGGCTCTGTTTAGCTCTGTTGGCTCTGTTGGATTCAGTTTGGCTCCATTTGGCTCTGCCAGGCTGTGTTTGGCTCTGTTAGCCTCTGCCAGGCTATGTTTGGCCCTGTTTGGCACTGTCTCACTCTGCCAGGCTCTATTTGTTCCTGTTAGGCTCTGCTAGGCACTGTTTGACTCTGTTGGGCTCTCTTTGCCTCTGCCAGGCTCTGCTTAGTTCAGTTTGGCTCTGCCAGGCTCTGATTGTCTCGGTTTGGCTCTGTTTAGCTCTGTTTGGCTCTGTTTGGCTCTGTTTATTTCTGTTTGGCTCTGTTTAGCTCTGTTTGGCTCTGGTTAGCTCTGTTTGGCTCGTTTGGCTCTCATTGGCTCCGTTTGGCTCTGCCAGCCTCTGTTTGGTTCTGCCTGGCTCTGTGTGGTTCTGTTTGGATCTTTATCATTCTGTTTGGCTCTGTGTATCTCTATTTGGCTCTGTTTGGCTCTGCCATGTCCTGTTTGTCTCTGTTTGCCTTTTGTTTGGCTCTGCGAGGCTCTGTTTGGCTCCGCCAGCCTCTGCTTGGACCTGTTTGGCTCTTATTGGATCTGTTTGGCTCTGTCATGTTCTGTTAGGCTCTTTTTCCCTTTGCTTGGTTCTACCAGGCTTTGTTTGGCTCTGCCAGGCTCTGCTGTGCTCCCTCAGACTCTGTTTGTAACTGCCAGGCTCTGATTGGCTCTGTTTGGCTCCGTTTAGCTCTGTGTGCCTCTGTTTAGCTTTGTGTCTGTTTGTCTCTGCCAGGCTCCTTTTGGCTCTGTGTGGCTCTGTTTGGCTCTGTATGGCTCTGTTTGGATCTGTTTGGCATTGTTGCACTCTGCCAGGCTCTCTTTGTTCCTGTTAGGTTCTGCCAGGCTATGTCTCTGTTTTTCACTGCCAGGCTCTGTTTGGATCTGCCTGGCTTGCTTTGCCTCTGCCAGGTTCTGCTTGGCTCTGTTTGGCTCGGTCTGACTCTGTTTAGCACTGTTTGGCTCTGTTTGGCTCTGTTTACCTCTGTATGGCTCTGTTTAGCTCTGTTTGCCTCTGTTTGTCTCTGGTTAGCTCTGTTTGGCTCGTTTGGCTCTCGTTGGCTCTGTTTGGCCCTGTCAGCCTCTGCTTGGTTCTGCCAGGCTCTGTTTGGATCTTTACCGCTCTGTTTGGCTCTGTTTGGCTCTGTTTGGCTCTGCCTTGTCCTGTTTGGCTCTGTTTGCCTTTTGTTTGGCTCTGCGAGGCTCTGTTTGGCTCCGCCAGCCTCTGCTTGGATCTGTTTTGCTCTTATTGGATCTGTTTCGCTCTGCCATGTTCTGTTAGGCTCTTTTTCCCTTTGTTTGTTTCTATCAGGCTCCATTTGGCTCTGTTTGGCTCTGCCATGTTCTGTTAGGCTCTTTCTCCCTTTGTTTGGTTCTACCAGGCTCTGTTTGGATCTGCCAGGATCTGCTTTGCTCCCTCAGGCTCTGTTTGTAACTGCCAGGCTCTGATTGGCTCTGTTTGGCTCTGTTTAGCTCTGTATGTCCCTGTTTGGCTCTGGTTAACTCTGTGTGTCTCTGTTTAGCTCTGTGTGTCTCTGTTTGTATCTGCCAGACTCCCTTTGGCTCTGAGTGGCTCTGTTTGGCTCTGCCATGTTCTGTTAGGCCATTTTTCCCTCTGTTTGGTTCTACCAGGCTCTGTTTTGCTCTGCCAGGCTCTGCTTGGCTCCCTCAGGCTCTGTTTGGAACTGTCAGGCTTTGATTGGCTCTCTTGGCCTCTGCTCGGTTCTGTATAGCTCTGCTTGGCTCTGCCAGGCTCTGTTTAGCTCTGTATGTCCCTGTTTGGCTCTGGTTAGCTCTGTGTGTCTCTGTTTAGCTCTGTGTATCTCTGTTTGTCTCTGCCAGGCTCCTTTTGGCTCTGTGTGGCTCTTTTTGGCACTGCCAGGCTCTGTTTGGCTCTGTTTGGCCCTGCCAAGTTCTGTTTGGCTCTTTTTCCCTTTGTTTGGCTCTGCCAGGCTCTTTTTGGCTCAGTGTGGCTCTGTTTGGCTCTGTTTGGCCCTGTTTCTATCTTTATGGCTCTGTTTGGTTCTGTTTGTCTCTGTTTGGCTCTGCCATGTTCTGTTTGGCTCTATTTATCTCTGTGTGTCTCTGTTAGGCTCTGCCAGGTTCTGTTAGGCTCCTTTTGGCTCTGTGTGGCTCTGTTTGGCTCTGTTTGGCTCTGCCAGGCTCTGTTTGGCACTGTTTAGATCTGTTTGGCTCTGTTTCTCTCTGCTTGGCTCTGTTTGTCTCTGTTTCACTCTGCCAGATTCTATTTGGTTCTGTTTGGCTCTGTTTGGCTCTGCTTGGGTCTGCAAGGCTGTTTTTGGGTCTGTTTGGCTCTGCCAGGCTCTGTTTGGATCTGTTTGGCACTGTTTCACTCTGCCAGGCTCTCTTTGTTCCTGTTAGGCTCTGCCAGGCTCTGTCTCTGTTTGTCACTGCCAGGCTCTGTTTGGATGTGCCTGGCTCTCTTTGCCTCAGCCAGGCTCTGTTTGGTGCTGCCAGGCTCTGATTGGCTCTGTTTGGCTCTGTTTGGCTCTATTTAGCTCTGTTTGGCTCTGTTTACTTCTGTTTGGCTCTGTTTAGCTCTGTTTGGCTCAGTTTGGCTCTCATTGGCTCTGTTTGGCCCTGCCAGCCTCTGTTTGGTTCTGCCAGGCTCTGTTTGGTTCTGTTTGGATCTTTTTCACACTGTTTGGCTCTGTGTGGCTCCGTGTGTCTCTATTTGGCTCAGTTTGGCTCTGCCATGTCCTGTTTGGCTCTGTTTGCCTTTTGTTTGGCTTTGCGAGGCTCTGTTTGGCTCCGCCAGCCTCTGCTTGGATCTATTTGGCTCTTATTGGATCTGTTTCGCTCTGCCATGTTCTGTTAGGCTCTTTTTCCCTTTGTTTGGTTCTCCCAGGCTCTCTTTGGCTCTGTTTGGCTCTGCCAGGCTCTGTTTGGCTCTGCCAAGTTCTGTTTGGCTCTTTTTCCCTTTGTTTGTCTCTGCCAGGCTCTTTTTGGCTCTGTGTGGCTTTTTTTGGCTCTGTCAGGGTCTGTTTGGTTCTGTTTGTCTCTGTTTGGCTCTGCCATGTCCTGTTTGGCTCTTTTTGCCCCCATGTGGCTCTGTTTGGCTCTGTATGGATCTGTTTGGCTCTGCCATGTCCTGTTTGGCTCTTTTTGCCCCCATGTGGCTCTGTTTGGCTCTGTATGGATCTGTTTGGCTCTGCCATGTCCTGTTTGGCTCTTTTTGCCCCCATGTGGCTCTGTTTGGCTCTGTATGGATCTGTTTGGCTCTGTTTGGCTCTGCATGGGTCTGTTTGGCTCTCTTTGGTTCTGTTTGTCTCTGTCTGTCTCTGCTGGGTTCTATATGACTCTGTTTGGCTTCGCCACGCTCTGTTTGGCTCCACTAGCCTCTGTTTGGCTCTGCTTGTCTCTGTGTGGCTCTGTTTGGCTCTGTCAGGCTCTGTTTGATATTGTTTGGCTCTGCCAGGCTCTGTTTGGATCTGCCAGGCTCTATTTGGCTCTGCCAGCCTCTGTTTGGCTCTACCATACAGCTCAACTGTTGCAACACACACACACAAACACACACACACACACACACACACACACACACACACACACAGACACACACACACACACAAATAGAAAACTACAAGTTGCATACTAGAGGTTAACTTTTGGCCTAATTAAATTTCAACAATAAAAGACAAAGATATAAAGAGTCCACTTATTATGTGTCTTTCACTGTTGTTTGTGGCTAATGTAGCTCTTAAAGCTGTAGTCCTTGTTTTTTTCTCATAGAAACATTGCTTTGCCAGCTGAAGTCTTCTTTAGAATTTCTCTCTCTACTGTCTATCGTAATATACAAGCAGGAAGGGTTGTCTTTAGTTGAGAGAGAGGCAAGCAGTTTTTTTGCCTACTCCAAGTGTTCCTTCTCCAGACTGCCCAAAAGTCAGCAAGGTTTTGCAATAAAAAAACTTTCAAAAATTAAAGAGTTTCAGTCATGTGATGACTGGCCATTGATACACAATGGAAAACAAGCGGTAGTTTATTCATGTTAAAGATGGAGTTTCCACCTCCCGTGGTCAAAGCCATTGACATGCAATAGAGTCAGATAGGGGTCCTTAGCACTTCCCTGGTGTCACAACAGCAAATCACAGCCCCAGATTACTTACAGGCATATTGAACTTTGTTAGGAAGCTATGATTTTTTTAAAAAGGCACACAAGTCAAAAGCTGGCTGAGAATGTAAAGCAACCACTTTCTGGAAAATTGCTATTTGGTTATGTTTGACTGACTAGTCCAGAGAGACTCTATAATGTCGCACCTAAAAAGGTGTCAAGGACCACTTTAGAGACACATGAAAGAAAGAAATGCAATGCAAAAGACTGAACAGTAATCTCCTGTGGTTGTGAAGACAGTGGAGACTGATTACCACATCTCAGCACAAACCATCCCCTGTTGTGTTATATTTCAGAATGTGGGAACAGTCTGAGTTGAAAGAAAACAGATTCTGGGTGAAATACATTTGTTTTTTTTTCCCTTCCAGGAATACACAAGGGAAGGGGTTAAAAAGTCAGTTGCAAACCTGATCTGTGTGTTCTCATTCTGGTTCGTTAATGGGTGGGCTGTGAGAATCACAGCAGAAGAACATCAACTCGGCATCCCTGCAGCTGCAGGTAAAAGTCTCTATCTCTCTCTTGCTGGGGGGGTAAGTCAGCAAAGCCACAGTCAAAAAGGAAATAGAACAGCTCCTTCAGCTAACCTGCAGAACCAAGTGTCTCCAAACCAACTGCTCAACTGCCAAAGTCAGCTCTACCAGAATCATCCAACTTAACAGCCGTAACATTCCACCATCTAGTCCTCACAGACATGCCAAAGACTGACAATAACTTTTATTTTTGGACTAAACTTCTCATTTCTGATCTATGTGTATGTGTGTTGCATTTTTATTATTTTTTCTTGGTTTTTTAGTAACTAACACACTTACTCTCTCACTCAAAAAAAGCCTGTTTAAATTCGCTCTTTATAAAATATAAATGCATTTGGACTGGGTTTAAGGTGTTCACAAGGGAAGAGATCCCTTTAAATTAACTTTGTTGCAACCAAACCGAAGGGGTTGAATGAAGAAGGGGAGCCAGCTCATTTCTTGTCACCTGGGAGCATAATAAAATTTGGTTCTCAATTGGCTGAAGACTGGCATCTGTGATGCTGGGGACCTCCGGAGGAGACCGAGATGGATCATCCACTTTAAATAGTTTCAACTGTTTAAAACAAAGACTGACTTAAGATGGCTGCCACAGATTACTGATGTTTGTGTCTGCAGGTTGGTCAAGCTCCTGGAAGCTTCTAAAAGGTGAATTACAATGAACATGCCCAGGCCACATTCTTGTGGAATGTCGCACCTACCTTTGTCAGCACTTACCCCCGAAAACAGCAAGGACAATAAGGCCTCAGATTTTCTGCCTCCAGGACAACAGATAACAAAGGAGAACTATTAAGGAAACTGATTATGGATAAGTGTTATGACTGGTCCCCAGGCAAGGTCCCCCAAGTCGTTAACGGTGGGTGACAGGGCCCTCAACCGTGTCCGGCCCATCTCCCGCGCATCCGCCCTCACACCTTCCTCTCCCTCCCAGAACCATGATAGGGTCCCCCTTGTCCTCACTTATCACCCCACCAGCCTCTGCATTCAAAGGATCATCCTCCGCCATTTCCCCCAACTCCAGCATGATGCCACTACCAAATATATCACCCCACTGACAGTATTCCGCAGGGATCGTTCCCTCCGGGACACCCTTGTCCATTCCTCCATCCTCCATCACCCCCTACACCTCAACCCGCTCCCACAGCACCTTCCCATGCACCCGCAGAAGGTGCAACACCTGCCCCTCTCCTCACCAGCCAAGGGCCCAAACACTCCTTTCAGGTGAAGCAGCATTTCACTTGCACTTCCTTCAACTTAGTCTACTGAATTCGTTGCTCCCAATGCGGTTTCCCCTACATTGGAGAGACCAAACGCAGACTGGGTGACCGCTTTGCGGAACACCTTTGGTCTATCCGCAAGCATGACCCAGACCTCCCTGTCGCTTGCCATTTCAACACTCCACCCTGGTCTCATACCCACATGTCCATCCTTGGCCTGCTGCAATGTTCCATGAAGCTCAACGCAAACTGGAGGAACAGCACCTCATCTTCCAACTAGGCACTTTACAGCCTTCCGGACTGAATATTGAGTTCAACAATTTTAGATCATGAACTCTCTCTTCCATCCCTACCCCGTTTCTGATCCCCCTTTTTTCCAATAATTTATATAGATTTTTCTTTTCCCACCTATTCCCATTATTTTAAAATGTATTTCCATCCATTGTTTTATCTCTGCCTTTTAGCCTATTTTGATCCCTTCCCCCCACCCCACTCCCATTAGGGCTATCTGTACCTTTATTACCACATTCCCTAGATAATATCACCAGCTTCAACACCTCTTTGTCCTATTGTCTATGACATCTCTTGGTTATCTCCACCTATCACTGGCCCTCTATCCAGCTCTACCTGTCGACCCCCCTTTAAACCAGCTTATATTTCACCTCTTTTCTATTTTTCCTTAGTTCTGTTGAAGAGTCATACAGATTCGAAACTTTAACTGTGTTCCTCTCTGCAGATGTTGTCAGACCTGCTGAGTTTTTCCAGGTATTTTTGGTTTTGTATGTGATGGAATAATTACCATTTGCCTGGATGAGTGCAGCTCCAACATCATTCAAGAAGCTCAAAACCATCCAGGACAAAGCGTCCCGTTTGTTTGACATCTCATCCAGCACCTTAAACATTCACTCCCTCTACCATCAGTGTACAGTGGCAGCAGTCTGTACCATCTACTGGATATACTATTGCCACTGGCCAAGGCTCTTTCCACAGCACTTTCCAAACTCGAGAAAGGCAAGGGCAGTAGGCATGTGGGAATAGCACCAGCTGCAAGTTCCCTTCCAAGTCTTGTACCATTCTGATTTACTGGGTCAAAACCCTGGAACTCCCTCCCTAACAGCACTGTGATTACCTACACTGCATGGACTTCAGCAATTCAAAAAGGCAGCTCACCACCACCTTCTCAAGGGCAATTAAGGATGGGAAATAAATTCTAGCCCTGCCAGTGATGCCCACATCCTGTGAATGAATTAAAAAAAAAAGGTCTTGAAGCCTCTCAACACCCTCCTTACCACTCACAGTCCCACCTAGTTTTTTGTCATCAGCAAACTTGGAAATATTATTGTCGTAATTATAGTTTTGGGAAATGTTCGACTGTAGCTTTAAGAATAATACCGTAAGATCACTTGATCTGTGCAAACCAATGTGTTAGGGCACAGGAAACCTCTACAGGAGAGTTCTTCTTTAGTTATGGAGTTTGATGCACACATGTAGTTGCTGCTGCTTTCTTTTAAATAAAGCTAAATGTGTCCACTAAGAAACATTACCTGAAGATCAACTCTATACAATTACATTTGGTTCCCTCATCCAAATCATTAATATATATTGTGAATAGCTATGGCCCAAGCACTGATCCCTGTGGTACTCCACTATTCACCACCTGCCATTCTGAAAAAAAACCATTTATTCCTACTCTCTGTTTCCCATTTGCTAACCAATTCTCAATCCATGGCAATTTTTACCCTCAATCCCATGTGCTTTAATTTTACACAATAACCTCTTATGTGGGACTTTATCAAAGGTTTTCTGAAAATCCAAATACACCACATCCACTGGTTCTCCCTTATCTATTCTGCTAGTTCATCCTCAAAAAACTCCAGTAAATTTGTAAAATATGATTTCCCTTTCATAAATCCCGTTGTTCTTATAGCAGCTCCAACTACCCAACTCTTCCTTAGCACTATACTAGGGTGTCAACCTAGATTCCGAACTCAAACCCCAGCAAAGGACTCAGACCCACAAATGGCATAGTGTCATAGAGTTTACAGCATGGAAAGAGGCCCTTCGGCCTAACATGTCCATGCTAGTCATGAAGCCCCTATCTACTCTAATCCTATTTTCCAGCACTTGGCCTGTAGCCTTGTATGCTATGGCATTTCAATCATTCATCTAAATGTTGTGAGGGTTCCGGCCTCTATCACCCTTTCAGGCAATGAGTTCCAGATACCCCCACTCTCTAGGTAAAAATATTTTTCCTCAAATCCCCTTTAAACCTCCTGCCCCTTACCTTATATCCATGTCCCCTGGTTGACCCCTCCACTAAAGGGAAAAGTTTCTTCCTATCTACCCTGTCTATGCCGCTCATAATTTCGTACACCACAATCGGGTCCACCCTCAGCCGTCTCTGCTCCAAGGAAAACAACCCCAGCCTATCCAATCTCTCTTCATAGCTGAAACACTCCAGCCCAGGCAACATCCTGGTGAATCACCTCTGCACCCTCTCTATTGCAATCACATCCTTCCTATAGTGTGGCGACCAGAACTGCACACAGTATTCCAGCTGTAGCCTAACTAGCATTCTATACAGCTCCATCATAGCCTCCTCGCTCTTTATTCAGTGCCTCAGCTGATAAAGGCAAGTGTCCCATATGCCTTCTTGATCACCTTATCTACCTGTCCTGCTGCCTTCAAGGATATATGGACATGCACACCAAGGTCCCTCTGATCCTCTGTACTTCCTAGGGTCCTACCATTCATCATGTACTGCCTTGCCTTGTTGGTCCTCCCAAAATGCATCGCCTCACACTTTCCAGGATTAAATTCCATTTTCCACTGTTCTGCCCATCTGACAAGCCCATCTATATCGTCCTATAGTCCAAGCTTTTCCTTTGAAAATATTTGGCTTGCTGGAGGTCTTGTGACTCAGTAGGTGGTGCCCCCTATCTCTAAGTTCAAGTCTCACTCCAGGGGCAGAATTTTATGCCTCGCGGGCAGGTGCATTCCCGACCTGATCGGGCATAAAATACAGCATGAAGACATCAGGTGAGTATCCCAACGTATTCCCACATCAGGTCGGCGGGTGCATGCGGGTGTCTGATCCACACCTGCCATCAATTAAAAGGCCACTTATCGCCATTAAAAACCCAATTGATCCAGATTTTACGTTGCCCATGTGATTTCGAGCTTGTCGCACAGGCAAAACAGGCAGGCGGGCAGCCCACATTTTGCAAAACCTCATCCAAGGGCGGGATAAAAAGGGACAGCAGCATTGCCAGTGTGAGTAGTGAGAAGTTTAGGAGATAGTTTGCTGCATTTGAACTTAACAGCTTCATCTCTGTTCTGAGCTTCATTCTTAGCATTTCCAGGCTTCATTTCAGGAATCATTGGAGTCTCCAAGGCCCTCAGAGGATTTTGACCATGTGGATCCTTCCAAGCATCAGACAGTCCTGTTACCCTGGTAATGGGGATTGTGGTCATCACTGGAGGCACCTCCTCTGAGGAGGAAGAGAGGGGTACTAGGGAGAAGAGGCCAGGTGTCCCTATGCAGCTTCCAGGGGAGCGACCTGTGTGAGGAGAGGCGCAGGCACAAGGGGTGCAGGGCCAGCAGGCAGTCCAAGGCGGGAAGGGGCCACAGAAGATACCACTATCCTGCTGCCAGGGTTTACAGGCAGCAATGCAGCTACCTCAATATGTCCAAGGTGCAATGCCAAAGGAGGCTCCATCTCTCCAGGTAGACTGTGACCTCCATTTGTCAGATGATTGGGCCTGAGATTAGCTCCAACTGTGTGGGCGGACACCCCATGCCAGTGGCTCTGAAGGTCACAGTGGCCCTCAACTTTTATGCCTCCGGGTCTTTCCAGGGCTCAGTGGGGAATCTGTGTGGAGTCTCCCAATCAGCTGTACACAGTTGCGTCAAACTGGTGACAGAGGCTCTCTTCAGGTGGGTAATGACATTTATTGATTTCCATATGGATGAGGCCAGCCAGGCTGAGTGGACCAGGGGTTTTGCAGTGATTTCCAGCTTCCCCCGTGTCCAGGGTGCGATAGACTGTACACATGTGGCCATCAAGGCACCAGCAGGTGAGCCCGGTGCCTTCATCAGCAGGAAGGGCTTCCACTCCATGAACGTGCAGATATTGTGTGATCACAGGATGCTGATTCTGCAAGTCTGTGCAAGGTACCCTGGCAGCTCCCATGACGCTTATATCCTCAGACACTCCCAGGTGCCGGGGCTCTTCAGTGCTCCAGCCCGGCTTGATGGATTGCTGCTGGGTGACAAGGGCAATCCGTTGAAAAGGTAACTTAAGACACCTCTCCAGCACCCAAGAACAGAGGCAGAGCAGCATTATAAAAGGAGTCATGCCTCCATAAGGGCAGTGATAGTGAGGGAAATTGGTCTTCTGAAGGTGTGCTTCCGATGCTTGGACCATACAGGAGGAGCACTACAATACCATACCCCCAGAGCGGGTGTCACTGATAGTGGTTGCATGCTGCGCTCTCCACAATCTGGCACTGGCAAGGCGGGACCCACTGGAGGAAGAGGACCTTGACACACCTCTACAGGCCACAGAGGATGAATCCAGTAGTGAGTCAGAAGAGGAGGACGGTGAGGAGAATGCTGAGGGCATGGAGGCAGACCTCTGTAGCCTCCAGGGAGGCAGGGATACCAGGGACGCCTTGATCCAATGTTCCTTCAGTGGGCTGTCAAAGATCTGCTTCCACCTCATGCCAGGGCTGCCACCTCCATCCCTGATGCCTGAAATGACCCTTTCATTTGAAACCAAAGTCCACTCAGTGTCTGTGCAATAAAGTTTAGAGTCACTCACGTCCAGCATTACATACTGCACCAAGAAAATAAAAAGGTGAAGCATACTCAGGCCATTATTACCAAAATAAAATTCGTGTCATTTTCACAATCCAAATAAATTAACATAACCTTCTCTGATCTTCATTCCCAGACCAATCAACATAAATAAAACTTTATAGAACAGGAGATCACCCATGTCCAGTCCCTCTTGTGCTCATGGTGCCTTAGGTTTGCAAGTGCTACGTCTTGGTGCCCCCGCACCTCGCTGGCAGTAGCATTGGAGACAGCTGCTGACTCTGCTGTCTTGTGGGCCTTGATGACCTTGGTGATCGTCCTTTGGCAGTGGAGCCTGGGCTGGCCCTACCTGGGAGGGAACGGCCAGTGCCACAGCTGGCATCTCCTCAGTCATCGCAGCCTCATCAGATGCCATGGTCACTAGCAGAGGGACAGAGGAGTTGCTGCCAACATCTAGAGTGCCTGAGAGGAGCCCACAGAGATGGCAAGCAGCTTGTGCACCAACATGAGCTCACTCTGCACCTCCCTGCTCGCTTTTGATGGACGGGCACCAAGCTGGGATACTGGTTGCTTGATCCATCCCCCACACTGGCACTGACCACTGAGCGCAACCCCAGGAACCCCTGATTCTGTCCCAGGAGCTGCCTCTCCATGAGAGTTGCCACTCTCTCAACGGTGGAGGCAATGTGCTTGGCCACAAGGGTTAGCATAGTGCTCATGTCCTACATGGACTCCTCCACAACAGAGACCATGACACATACACCTTCATGGATCTCCGCCAGATCCACCCACATATCTCGCTGGACATCCAGCATCTGCCGCCTAAGGACAAGTCCAGAGGCCCATCACCTGCCTTCAACTCAGCATCGTCCTGGTCTCCAGTAGTCCTCCTCCAGCACCCTGGGAGATGTAATGCCCACCAAGGTGCTGGTGTCTGTGCTGGTGCCTGGTTCAGAGAGCGGGTGTGACGCAGGTGCAGCTGAAGACCGGTGGTCCTCTAGCATTAGAGGTGGCTCTTCAGGGTCCTGGAAATGAGAGCGTACTGGTGAATCTAAGGGAGAACAACGACATGTCATTAGTTTAAGTTAATATATTGTCACTGTGCATGCCAGGAACCCTGGTGAGACAATGGAGATCGACAACATGGTGCAATCATCTTTCAATGATCAATGGGGACTCCAGTTTTGAGGCTCCCATCAATAGTGAAACTACACAAGAATATTAGCACCATCCAAAACTCTCACCTCTGTGCACTGCACTCTTACCTTCATCAGACAGCCCAGCCTCTCCGCGGCCGGCTGACTGAGGTGTGTGGCACTTCTCCAGCTCCAAGATGTCCTGCTCAAACCTTGTCAGGATTAGGAGGTTTGGGGGGCTTCTGCCAGTCTGTGACCTCTCAATGTTGTTATGACTCGTCTTCTCCTGAAAGGACATAGGAGCATTGAATAGTCCACTCTCTACCTGCGGCGCCATTGCAGCCTGGCCAACCCCACCTGAGGAGCACATTGCAGGGCACATCCGAGTCATGGCCCTCGAGCCGCAAGGCACTCAGTCCAAGCAGCCAGGGCTCACCCTCTTGGCCAGCTCTGGCAATGGCTGTCAGACTCTAACACCCCTGAGCTCCATGGGGGGATGGCCAGACCTTAACACTTCATCACACTGATCCATGCCAACACGGTACTCACCCTTGCCGATCGCAGCACTGGACCCATATGTGCCCCACAACATCATGGCTGCTGGCCTGGCTTCCATCGAAACACTTTTTATCAGGTGCACTGTCCTCCTCCTTCCATCGCTGGGGAGGAGGATGTCCCTACTAGCAGCCACCTCCTCCAGGAGGACTGCAAGGCTCTCGTCCAAAAACCGGGCAATTGATTGCCCACACAACGTGCCCTCCTGCCTGGCGTCTCCAGCCACAGTTGAGGCCCTAGCTGCAGTGGGAATTGAACCCATGTCCACCTGAGCATTAGCCTGAACCCTCTGGATTACTAATCCAGCAACATTACCA
Source organism: Carcharodon carcharias (assembly GCF_017639515.1). Taxonomy (NCBI): domain Eukaryota; kingdom Metazoa; phylum Chordata; class Chondrichthyes; order Lamniformes; family Lamnidae; genus Carcharodon; species Carcharodon carcharias. The sequence goes on from NC_054489.1 coordinate 18,350,031, forward strand.
CTACACTGCCATCTCAAATGTTTCCCATCTGCCTACTCTGTAACCTGTTTTAAAAGTGGTACTAATAAACAAGTGTTAAGCAGATACCAGAGTATTTCTACAGTCTGTCTAGGAACCAAGTCCCACGCCTCGAGGTCAAGGTATAAGGACCCAATATCAAAATAGAGTGGCAGAAAGTAAAAGAGAGAAAATTGGCTAAAAAACAATGCCTTGCAATTCTCCTTCTTTACCCTCCTCAAACAAAAAAAATGGCTAAACATTTCTTTTATGAAAGCAATGCCATTTTAAGGGTCAATGATGGCAGTTTCTGTGGATTTGTGTTAAAGTAAAGAGCTGAACGTGTTAACAGCCAGTGAGGTAGTAGCAGTATGACAACTAAACCATTTTACAGAATGCACTAGCAAGTATTAACTGCACAATTCTGAGTTTGGACTTGGCTCTGCAAAAGTAACTGAGAGCATTTCAATAATTAATCTCGTGTGAACTAACATTACAATAACAACGCTCTTCTACGTATTTGGAACGCAAGATTAACAAAAAAAACTGACTTTAAATAATGTTTAACAAGCTTGTTTTACTAGATTCATATGCTACAGTTCTAACCATTGATTTATTTTTTCCTGTATAGCTTTTTCATGGGTGAACTCTCCAAGGATATGCCTCAGCTTTTAATCAGTGAGCATTGGTTTGTTTGCAACAGAGTTGAATAATTTGCAATATTAAATAAGAATTCACTTGAATGTTTACCTCATTGTAAGTAATGCACAGTAAGAGCCTGTCACTTAATTTGGAAGTTCGCAATATAATCTCTGGTACATTTAAAGGGGAGGGTGTTTCCTGTGAAGAGTTGGACTGTACAATCACAAATGGTGGATTAAAAACAGAAAAGGCTTGAAATGCACAGAAGGTTAATCAGCATCTGAAAGAGAATTGGCTGCCATTTTGGGTTTCCCTTCACCAAAAATGCTGATATATTCTAACCATCAGATTTTCATATTGATTTTGTTTTGCCCCTCCCATACCTCCTGCCACTCAAAAAGAAAATTAAATTGAAATTTTTACTTCCAATAATTGTATGTTGAGGAAGAATGAATCTGAAGCTAGCCTGTACCTTAAAACAGTTTTATTTCCAAGGCAGCAAAGTAAAGTCACAGACTCTCCCAGACACACCGGGAACTGGTTTATACACTGTTGCAATGATTCCTTAATCCTTCCCCAACCAGGGAAGGTTGTGCTTAATTACCAACTTAAAGCATGTATTTTATTGCAGCATAATTTCAACAATAACAGAAATCTGTTGAAGACTGGAAACGTATTGACCTGCCTCTAACTGGAATAACCAGTATGCACTGGGAGCAACCAAAACAACAGAGAACTCGTTGTTCAGCCAACTTTGGCTGTGGCCAGTTGTGACTTACTAGGAATGTGAGTATTGCTGAAAAAAGACATTTTGTCAAAGCTTTTTGCCTTGCACTCATCAGAACAGCCACACAAACACTGATGTCAGTAGTAATAAGTCCAACAAGTCTTAGAGGTTTTTTACAAAACTAAATTAAACATTTATTAATAAAAATTATTTTAAGCCATACATAGGTCTACAAATTACTGCTATGATAACTCCTAGCTCCCCTAATTTATTTGACTCCCAGTTACACCTCCACTAAGGCAACAGTAAAAACAAATAAGTTTCAACAGACCCAGGCAAAGCACACAATACCCTGGACAGAGATATTCACACTGAGTTTTCTTAGCTTTGGTTCCTGTAGACAGCAACTTGATGCACAGGAGCTGAAAGCTTCACACACTTGGTAGATCTTAGAATTCCTTCCCCTTACACATAACCTCATCTCCTTTATACAGGTTTCTCCCTTTTTAGTGTAAATTCCCTTGTCCCAATATGTCTTTGCAACTTTACTTTTTCCATAATATAAATCTTTCATAGCATTCATATTATCAGTAATCTTTGGGAAAAATAAACACACTGTTTGGCTTAGCCTCTGTTGGCAAGGTATAACACCTTACCATCTCTTTGAAATTCACAACTCTGGTTCTTCTAAAAATACAAATGTTTTTCACACCTCACACTCTAAAACCCCAGCCATGTTTATGTATTTAGCATCTAGCTTCTCTTTTGATAACTCAAAAGCTTCAGAATAGCTGTCTACAATTCAATTAAAACCTTCACACACAAAACCTCACACAGAGAAACTAATCCAAACCCCACTATTAACCTACCTTTACAATAAATCATGATAACATTATGAAAATCATCATATTTTCATGACAGTCAGGCACACCATATTCTGAAACTAAGTGACAGATGCATCACAATATGGATGTTATGGATCTCCCATCAATTCCCCCAGATACTTGTCACGCCATGAGCCAAACCTGTCTCACTGAACTCTGTTTTTCACACAAGGGTTTCCAATCTCCACTCTTGAAGAACCCACTTTGGAATGTTCTCCCGAACAATGCTTTCTCTCAGACGCCTACCACAAGGGTCCATCTCTAGGCTTTTGATCTCTCCTCCTAATGTTCCTTTCTCCTGAATCACCACATGCATTCAAGCTTTGCCTTCCACACACTCTCTCTCAGCTGCCCTGCCATGCCAACAGAACACTACTGCTTCACATGCCCATAGTAAGGAGTCACCAGCCTTTGACTGTCTCCTTGGATCTTCTAGCTTCTCGCAAGCCCACTTTGCCTTGAGTCTGCTTCCTGCAGTTCTGTCTCTTTAATTCGGAGCCTTTCCCTCTGCTCCTTGCTTTCACTTCCAATGAACGGAATCTTGTTCCAGATTCCTGTCCTTGTCTTTTGACTTAATTTAAAGAGCTTCTTGGGACCTTTCCATTTTCCTTTAGGACCTGCTCCCTACAGTTTTCTCTCACATTAGACTGCTGACAACTTGGTATCTCCCTTGAGATCCAGAATTCACTTGACATTCACTGTTATTTTAACTCTAGAGTAACTCGTCTAATATTCACAGACATTTTTCCCCAGCAGCCTGCTAGTATGTCCAGCTAGAGAGAAACTTAAACTGCTACTTTTACCTTAGAGCATAATCATCAACTGAACTCAAATTGCTTTCTGTTTCTCTGTGTCTGTGGGCTAACTGTTGTAGGCAACAACCCAGTTTTTCTATTTCAAGTGTCATAAAACCTCATTAGAATGCAGGTATACAAACAAACCCACAGATTTGCAGGCAACTTTCTTTAAAGTGAACCTAGACCCATTCTTCACCCTTTTAACCCACAAATAAAACACTTAAGTTACTTAACCTTAAAGCTTAAACATAAACTTAAAGCTAGAGTTTATTCCTAACACCCACAAATACAAATAAACTTACTTAAACTATATCTAGTTCCTAACACTTCCATTACATGCAAATGTGCCACATTGCAAGCCTGACTGACAATCTGAAATTGGTTGTCAGTGTAATTTTTAGCACACTGAGGATTATTTAGCAAATGTTCTCTAATCACTGAATTACATCTAATGTTGGACACTGTGTTTTGCATTTTGCAAACATGGGCTGGTTGGGTAAAGTCTGTACCTTGCCCATTGCAAACAGCAGAAGGGACATGCTGTTGATATGATCCACCAGCCTTTAGGACATACAGCTACATACCTAGCATCACATTGGCACTGAAATTCATATACCACATTACTCATTTGTGTGATAAGCAGAATGTCTTTTTGGCTTGATGGCAGCATTCTGTTGGTGGCAAATACAGCTTATGTTGCTACTACATAGTAGCAGTGTGAAACAGCTAGCTTCACTTGTTGCTTGAGATACCTTACCCTTAGTGTAACCTGAGGTAGACTAGCCACTTTTTAGGGCCGAAAGTGACGGCCTTAGGCCCATTCATGAGTTTGCACAATATACAGCGTGAAATGATCTGATCAGGGCAGCCATTGTCCGACAGGATGTCTTTCATGCACCCTATTTCAACATCAAGCTTGCATGGTGAGCAAATGTCTTGGGCCCTATTTACGAGGTTGCCGATAAGGCCTATTTTATAGCACATGGAACTTCACGAATCTCAATGCGTGTATTGACCAGTGAAGGTAGGCTTGCGGTAGACCATGGTAGAGAATCCCCTGGCAGATTTCTCATCTAGTATGCCATGGAAAGAGAATTCATTTGACTGCTCCATTTTAAAAGGTAAATTTGTGCACAGCGTGGAGCCCATTTAGGCATGCAAGGAAATTACTACATGCTGCTATGAATTTAAATATAGCAAACGTATCATCCACATATCGGGGTAGGAGGTTAGGCATCATTTCATTGAAGACACGTTTCTCATGGAACCCAACAAAGGTATTTGTGAGAGCTGGGCCTAGAGGGGATCCCATGGCAACACCATCTATTTGGGCAGACCTGGTGTCGTTAAAGCTGAACTCAACTGCGCAAGTTGCCAAGTCCATTAGCTCAACAAATACTGGTTCACACAATGGTGGCGGATCTAGATTGCCATGAAATAGTGCTGCAGTGCAAATATCTCTCGCTTCCTTAAGTGGAACACTGGCAAATAGGCTAGCAATGAGCAGGAACTGTTGACTTGTGAACTGGGAGCTGACTGGTTGAAGTCTACCGACACTGTTCCTCCATCCTGTCAGTTATTACACTGCATGGTTCTATGTGTCACATTAGATGACTGTTTCCCCATTCTTGCGCATTATTATTTGTAAAGAGTTTGTATACCTTTGGCCAAGTGCTGGTTATGGAACTTTTTCTGTGTTATCAGACTGTACACAGACTTTTTTCCGAGCCTCTGCGCAGGATGATTAATCATCCTGCATTTTACAGGATTGTCTCAGAATTTATGTTGCTATTCCATGTTCTAGATCTTGGTTCCCTGGGACACTGTTTGTCCTGGATTCTTCTGGGCAGTATCTCACTCATTCACAGTCTCAGGCCTGAGTCGGGGCCAGAGAGGAGGCAGGGGCTGATCCAGTGGCACTCAGGCCTGAGTTGGGATCGGGGGGGTGGGCCAGAGGGGTGGTATGAATGTGAGAGGGGCACCAGATCGGTGGCACTTGAAGTTTCATGCCCAAGTTGGGGCCCGGAGGCATCCAGAAGGCCCAAAGGAGAGGGGCGGGTCCAGCAGGTGCTCGGGTGAGGGGTGGTTGGTGGCAGGCCCGAAGGGGGAGGACTGACAGGCCAAGGGGGGGGCGGTGGGGAGGGTGGTCCAGCAGGCCCAGATTTGCAGGGTAGAGTCCAGCAGGCCTGAGGTGGCAGGGTGTCCAGCAGGCTCAAAGGAGTGAGGAGGATCTGGCAGATCTGGGGAGAAGCAGGGGTTTGGCAAGTCCAAGGTGGAGGGGTTGCAGGCCTGAAGGAGGAGGTCCAGCAGGCGCCGAAGCGTGGAGTCAGACCAGTAGGCCTGGGTGGGTGAAGTAAGGTCCATCAGGCCTGAGGTAGTGGGGGGTCCAGTAGGCTTGTGGGAGTTCTAGCAAGCCCGAGGTTTGGGGTGGTCAGGCAGGCCCAAAGGGATTCCAACAGGCCATGGGGTTTCGGGACTGCATTCTCTCTCTTAGGATGGTCTACCTGATTTTGTTTGGGAGCCAGGGAGACGTCGGGAAACAGGCCCCCAACCACAATTGGCCCACGACTGCGATTTCATGCTGGCTGGCCATTTAAGGCCTGCCCAGTGTGAAACGCATCTTCTCAAAGGCCAGGAAGAGCTGGGTGGGGGCGGGAGCCTGTCGGGCACCAGATCCAATGGTGACCCAGCGGGCGGTTTAAAAATGGCAGAGGCAGCTCCTTGAAGGCTGCCAGGAAAGAATCATGTTCTGTGGTCCGGACACTGAAGCTATGGCCTCAACAGCGGCTGGAGATGCCAGGCGGGAGGACAGGTTGGGTGGGCACTCAGCCCCCCATTTTTCAGACGAGTGCTTCGTGGTGGTCTTGAGGGAGGTGGCTGCCAAGAATGGACACCCTCATTCCCAGAGATGGCAGGAGGAGGCCACCAGACTATAAAAGCTTGGGAGGAGGTGGCAGCCAAGGTCAGCAGCCATGACGTTGTGGGTGCTGTGCCGCAAAAGGTTCGATGACTTGCTGCGCTCGGCAAAGGTAGTACTGCATTGCCATGGATCAGTGTGGTAAAGTGTTCAGGGCTGGCTGTCCCACACACCACCCCCCCACCGACCCTGTGGTGCTGAGGAGTGTTAGAGAGTGTTAGAATCTGGGTGCCAACTGTCAATGACGCAGGAGCCCGAGGGCCACAACTCAGACGTGCCCTGCAAGGTGCTCCTCAGGTGGGGTTGGCCAGGCTGCAATGGCGCTGCAGGTAGAGAGTGGACTAATCCATGCTCCTCTGTCCTTCCAGGAGAGGATGAGTCATAACAATATTGAGAGGTTGCAGACAGGCGGAGGACCCCAGACCTCCTAATCCTGACAAGATTTGAGCAGGACACCTTGGAGCAGGAGAGGCGCCACACAGCTCAGTCAGCCGATCACGGAGAGGCTGGGCTGTCAGACGAAGGTAAGAGCGTAGTGCATAAAGGTGAGAGTTTCGGATTGTGCAAAGATTCTTGTAGTCTCTTAATTGGGGTTCCCATTGATCATTAAAAAATGATGACACCATGATGCAGATCTCCGTTGTCTCACCAGCGTGCCTGGTATGCACAGTGTGATAACTTACACTAATTACACGTCATTGTTCTCCCTTAGATTTGCCAGCACACACTCATTCACAGGAACCCCAAACAGCCACCCCTGACGCCAGGGGACTGCTGGGCTTCAGCTGCACCTGCGTCACACCCGCTCTCTGAACCAGGCACTAGCACAGATACCAGCACCTTGGTGGGTGTTAGGTCTTCGGCTCGTATATTGGTGCATATTGGTGAGGGCATTTCACACTCGCTTGAGGTACAGGCGGAGGCAGAGAGTCCCCTGGGTGCTGGCAGTCAGAGGACTCCTGGAGGCCAGGACAATGCTGAGTCAAAGGCAGGTGATGAGCCTCTGGTGTCATCCATTAGGCAGCAGATGCTGTCCAACAGGATGTGCAGGAGGATTTGGTGGAGATCAATGAGGGTATGCATGTCATGGTCGCTGTTGCGGAGGAATCCATGTGGAGCATAAGCACTGCTTTGACCCTCATTGCCGAGCGCACTGCCTCCACCGTTGAGAGAGTGGCGACTTTCATGGAGGGACAGCTTCCGGGACAGAATCAGGGGTTCCTGGGGTTGCACTTATACCTGCAAGAACTCACACAGGCAATGACCTCAGGTGGTCAGTTGGATGAAGCAACCTGTATCCCCACTAGGTGCCTGTCCATCATTGGCGAGCAGGGAGATCCAGAATCACATTGGCACACAAGCTGCTTGTTGTCTCTGTGGGCTCCTCTCAGGGTGCGCTAGATGAAGGCAGCAGTTCCTCTGCACCTCTGCCAGTGACCATGGCATCTGATGAGGTTGCAATGACTGGGGAGATGCCAGCCGTGGCACTAGCCGCTCCCTCCCAGGCGAGGCCAGCACAGGCTCCACTGGCCAGAGAATGACCACCAAGGCCAACAAGACAGCAGAGCCAGCAGGCTACCTTCAATGCCACTGCCAGTTGGGGGGCAGGGGCACCAAGATGCAGCACTCGTTAATGTAAGTTTAAGGCACCATGAGACACTTAAGTTCACGGGTGGTTTTCTGTTCTGTAATGTTTTGTTTCTGTATTTACTGGTGTGGACATGAACACCAGAGATGGTAACGTTAATTTGTTTTGAGTGAAAATTATATAAATTTTGTTTTTGTCTAATGGCCTGAGTATGCTACACCATTTTATTTTTTTGGTGCAGGGTATGCTGGTATGTAATGCTGAACATGAGTGGTTCTAAACTATTGTCCAGTCACTGAGTGAACTTTGGGTTCAAATGAAAGGGTCATTTCAGACATCCAAGATGGAGACAGCACCCCTGGCATGAGGTAAAAACAGATCTTTGGTAGCCCAGCTGAAGGAACGTTGGATCAAGGCGTCCCTGCTGTCCCTGCCTCCCTGAAGGATACAGAGGTCTGCCTCCACACGCTCAGTGTTCTCCTCACCGGGCTCCTCTTCTGACTCACAACTGGATTCATCCTCTGTGGCCTGTGGAGCTGCATCAAGATCCTCTTCCTCCAGTGGTCCCCCCTTGCAAGTGCCAGATTGTGGAGAGCGCAGCATGCAACCACTATCAGTGACACCTGCTCTGGGAGGTATTGTAGTGCTCCCCGCAAACGGTCCAGGCATCGGAAGCACATTTTCAGAAGACCTATGATCCTCTCTATCACCGACCATGTGGAGGCATGACTCTTATTATAACGCTGCTTTGCCTCTGCTCTTGGGTGCCGGAGAGGCGTCATAAGCCACCTTTTCAACGGATTGCGCTTGTCACTCAGCAGCCATCCATCCAGTTGGGCTGGAGCACTGAAGAGCCTCGGCACCTGGGAGTGTCTGAGGATATAAGCATCATGGGAGCTGCCAGGGTACCTTGCACAGACTTACAGAATCTGTGTCCTGTGGTCACTCACACACTACCTCGATGTTCAATGAGTGGAATCCCTTCCTGTTGACGAAGGCACCCAGCTGACCCACTGGCACGGTGATGGCCAAACGAATGCATTCAATGGCATCCTGGATGCAGGGGAAACCAGGAATCACTGCAAGCCCTCTGGCTCACTCAGCCTGGCTGGACTCGTCCGTATGTAAATAAATAAATCTCATTACCCGCCTGAACAGAGCTTCTGTCACCAGCTTGATGCAACTGTGGACAGTTGATTGGGACAGATGCCCCATTGCCCCCTGGAAAGAGCTGGAGGCATAGAAGTTGAAGGCCACTGTGACTTTCGGAGCCACTGGTATGGGATTTTCACCCACACAGTTAGAGGTAATGTCAGGCCCAATCATCTGACAAATGGAGGTCAGTCTCCCTGGCGAGGCGGGAATAGTTGGTGCTAATAACCCACCCCCAAATTGCATTCCAATTACAAAGCAATTGTACAAAAATGCAACGGATAACAATTTTTTTGTCCACCATCCTGTATGGCAGCCAGAAACCTAACAGAATGATATACAAAAATGCCACTTGGCAAATCTTTATTAAGGGATACAAAATGAAAATAAGCAAACTTTGGTTTTTAGAAGTAAATTTAAACTGTTCCATTGCAGAGCTTTTGGGGTTCAGAGTTCACAGCTGAATCCACCCTTCAAAACACGAAGGGGTAGAACCTATTTGATATCACATTTGTCGCTGTAATTCTTGATGTGAAACAAAGTGAGTGAAAATCTGTTGTGCGATATTCAGGGCCATTAATTTACAATGCCTAGGTAAGTCAGGTTACATTTTTATAACATATGATTCTTTATGGTTAGCAGTGGGAGATCGCTTTGTTATGGCACAGCTGATGGTAAATGCTGAGCTGCTCAAATCCCAGAGGGAAACTTGAAATGACTTGTTTTGCAATTTGTATAAATTTTGAGATGCGTGCCTTGAATTCAGTAGTGATAAGATCACCAAGTCTTACAGGTTTCTTACAACACTAAATTTTAAATACATACATAGATCTACAAATTACTACTATGATAACTTCTAAATCCCCTAATTAATCTAACTCCCAGTTACACTTTCGGTAATGCAACAGTAAGACACAGATTTTAAAAGACCCATGCAAAGAAACATGATACCCTGAACAATCCAAATCAAAGTGAGATTTCTTAACATCAGTTTGTTGTAGACAGCAGCTTGAGGCATAGATGCTGAAGGCTTTTCACACTTGTTTAGATCTTAGAATTCCTGCCCTTACACACAGCCTTCACTCCTTTATACATATTTTCCCCTTTGAAAGCAAATTCTCATTGTTTCACCATGTCTTTGGATTTTACCTTTCTAATAATAAAAAATCTCTCATAGTATCAAATTTATCAGTAATCTTTGGGAAAAATAAATGCAGTTTCTTAACTTCCTCTGGCTAGGTGTAATATTTCACTCCCTCTCTTTGAATCCAAGCTAGTCGCTAGTCTGGTTTATTTAAAATGCAAATGTTCCCTTTGGCGCTTACATTCTAAAACTTTTCCCATGTTTACCTACTTAACATTTCAAACCTAGCTTATCTTCTGACACATCAAAGCCTTCAGACCAGCTGTCTTTAATTCAATTAAGTCACACACAGACATAGACCATTAGACACAGACCCCACTACTACACTACTGAACAATAAATTCCAATAACATATGGGAATTATTATATCCTCCTGACAATATTCTGTGATTCTATCCATTTTTCCATGAAAATCACAAATCTGTGCTCTTGCTGAATATTAGCATCACTTTAATGCAGTCAAATGAAATGTTATTGTCTACTGGTTTAACTAAAGCTTTAACCTTTTTTTAAGTCAAGTCTGTTGGAAGAACTGCTGAAAACTCATTTTGAAAATATCATTTGTCCAAATTCTTCCATTTCCAACAAGAATTTCCAAATTGTTTGTGTTTCCTATATCAAATCACGATCTCCCTTGCTCTCTCTATCTCGCTCTCCATGTGCCATCTAGTGGTCAGCACAAATAATCTTCCAAATTTCCTAAATTCAGAATTTTTGCTATATTTTCAAACTTTTCAAATATTTAAAGATAGTATCATTTTTGGAAAGATAAAGAGGAAGATATCTTGTAAGATATAGTAGAGGTTAAATATTGCTGTGGTTACAAAATTTCAGGATATATATAGTGTGAGCACTGTTCAGGATTGCCAACCCTCTGGGGTTGACCTGGGCTCTCCAGGAATTACAGCTTAATCCCCAGGACACTGCTCTGTGCAACTCTGGAGAAAAATCATTAAGATTGGGGGTTTTTGTATAATTTTCTTTGAACAATTCGCTTCACCAGATATAAATGGGGATAAAAATGGCTGTTTAGCTGAGAGTCAAGTATCATTCAATTAGGTAATGAGTCTTTTTACTTTCCAATTGGTGTAGGAAAGCAGTGCGTCCCAAGGATGGATGATTGGCTGGAGCATGGGGGCAAGTCATGTGATGAAATCTCCAGGAATACACTCAATCACAGTTGGCAACCCTAGCACTGTTTGTGTATCCTCTGGAACATATAAAAAAGCATATAACTGAAGTCAGTGCATTTCAGTGGGTGCCTTTGTAAAAGTCTCCTATTAATCAGAACATAAGAACTAGGAGCAGGAGTAGGCAATTCAGCCCCTCGAGATGCCCCGCCATTCAATGCAATCATGGCTGATCTCATTTTGGCCCCAACTCCAATTTCCCACCCTCTCCCCATAGCTTTTCAACCCATTACTAATTAAAAATCTGTCTGTCAGAAATCCAAAGTGTGCAGTCACTTGTTGCAGAAGCTAAAAGAGGAAAGAAGGGAAAAACTATTGTTGAGGAAGTAGTTTGTAAAGGCATTAAAACAGGATCTAACGTGAAAGGAGTGAAAAGTAGTGAACTGCTTGAAGGAGAAAATGTTACCAAAGATGTAGGGGGAGAAGCCAAAACAGCACTCAATAATCTAACATATAAGCAACGTCACCAATGGCATAGTTTGGGTGGGAAAGATGATGGAGTGTGTAGGCAGACATGTAGGCTTTAGTGGGGACAGAAGTCACCTCCTGTAAGATTGGTTTCTTTTCGTGACACAATGTCAATAGATTAGTGCACAATGAGGATCCAATTGATCCTTTGCTTCATAGCTAATTTAGGGGAGCAGAGGAACTAGGCCTCTAAAGGAATTTGATAGGTTACAACTTCCTTGTCTGTGCTTCCATTTAAATCAAGATTAAATTTCACACACATAGGGAAGTCATCCTGTCACTCACCACAGCTCCCCAAGTGGAGGAACTTTGAATTTCCTGAATTTTAACAGTTATATGTACCTGCCTTTAAACCAAGTCCACCCATTAGTAACAGAGCCATTTGCACCTCAGGTGTGCTCCTCAGTGTTTTCTACAAAGTCCCAAAATACCCCAATAGTATTTGAATTATGCAAAAAATAGGAACTTTTTTCTGCGCACGCCTCTAATTATTTTGAAAATGGGCTTGTGCAAATACTCTAGAATATCAAGTCATTAGTAAATATATTTTATACATTGAGGGATGCCAAAGCATACATTATGTTACAAAAAACGTTTTAAAAAATCAAACCCTAAAAGTTTTAGTGAAAAGACAGCTAACATCAAGGAAATCTTGGGAAGAAAACTTAATCGTGAGATAAATTTGGACTCCCTTTAAACACATGGAGCTGTGTTTACATTTTAAGAGAAATGCAAGTGAAAATTGACAGACCCCAATCATGTCTCATTTACTTAAAAGCAACATGATGAAAAGTATCAACCAAAAATGTTAACTGTGGGTGAAATTCTCCCATCTGGGACTAAGTCCCATGCGGAGTCAGCAGGGACAGGGATCGTTTCCCGCCATGGAGGTTGACAGGAAATCCCGCAGATAAGTGAATCCCCAGCATCATTAATTATGCAGTCGGGGGTTTCCCGACGTCTAGTGTGGCAAGGCGGGCTGGATGGCGTACGCCCTGTCGTCATATCCAGGTACCAATTTTAAAAGGTGCCCGGACATCCTTACTGTCAATTCCTATTGAGATGTCAGGAAACGAAGGTGAAGGTCCAGTGCCCAAGTTCAGCAATGCCTCCCCGCGCGCCCTCCTCGACCATATCGAGGTCAGGAGGGATGCACTCTACCCGGCTGGTGGGAGGAAGTGGCCAAGTCGGAAAAGAATGAACGACCTCATTTGCTCTGCCAGGGTAAGTAAAGTCAGCTCCTTGCACTCACCACGACAAAACCAATGAATGTCAGGGTACATGAGCCTCAGTGGCAATGGCATAGTCATACCTTATAGCCCCACAGCCACATCCACTCTGTGGTGGAGTGGTAGAGTGACCATTGTGCCTCTTTCACACTTCCACATACAGAGATCAATGCAGTATGGAAGGAGCTGGGGAGAAAAGGCTTGGGTGCAGAGGGCATCAGCCACCTCCGCAAATCAGATGCCTCTCTGAGCCTTATCCTTGCATGTGGATGGGCTCAACGCTCTGCAGGGAGCTGGCCCACAACCCTTCTGGACAATTATTTTTTTTAAATATTAAGTTAAAACTGTAAATGCGTGAAATTTGAAACAAAAATTGTTGCAAATGCACAGCAAGTCAGCATAAGTAAAGAAGGAAAGGTGCCTTTAGTGTTTGAAACTTTTTAGTTACAAATCTCACTCCCAACATTCGCTGATGTTTATTGCCCTGCAAAAAGCTGATTATAATGAAAACAAGAAGTGTGGGTTTGAAAGGGTTGTTAGGGGGGGTGGGACTGTTTGATGTGGGACACTTTGAGGTGGTGCGTTGATGTAGGAGGGAAGCTGCAAGGAAGCAGGACCTTCCTGTCCCGGCCTTCGCCATGAGCTTTGAGTGGCCCTGGCAGTATAACTTCCCTCCTTTCTACACGTAAGTCGCGCTTATATCTTTTATCTTTTCAGGAGACCTGGATTTTAAAAATAAAAACAGTTGAAGCCGGGGAAGCGGAGGCTGTTCCCGGGGTTTGAGGCCGGGTGAAAAATCACTTCCCCGCGCGGGGCGGAGAACCAGAAATGAGGCGAAAGGGAAAAGAAAAAATGGGCCCAGAGACCCTTCCAAAACAACCCCTCCCCAAATACCCCCTCCCAAAACAACCCCTCCCCAGATAACCCCTCCCAAAACAACCCCTCCCCAAATACCCCCTCCCAAAACAACCCCTCCCCAAATAACCCCTCCCAAAACAACCCCTCCCCAAATACCCCCTCCCAAAACAACCCCTCCCCAGATAACCCCTCCCAAAACAACCCCTCCCCAGATAACCCCTCCCCAAATACCCCCTTCCAAAACAACCCCTCCCCAAATACCCCCTCCCAAAACAACCCCTCCCCAGATAACCCCTCCCAAAACAACCCCTCCCCAAATACCCCCTCCCAAAACAACCCCTCCCCAAATAACCCCTCCCAAAACAACCCCTCCCCAAATACCCCCTCCCAAAACAACCCCTCCCCAGATAACCCCTCCCAAAACAACCCCTCCCCAGATAACCCCTCCCCAAATACCCCCTTCCAAAACAACCCCTCCCCAAATACCCCCTCTCCAGATAGCCCCTTCCAAAACAACCCCTCCCCAAATACCCCCTTCCAAAACAACCCCTCCCCAGATAACCCCTCCCAAAACAACCCCTCCCCAGATAGCCCCTCCCAAAACAACCCCTCCCCAAATACCCCCTTCCAAAACAACCCCTCCCCAGATAACCCCTCCCCAAATACCCCCTCTCCAGATAGCCCCTTCCAAAACAACCCCTCCCCAGATAACCCCTCCCAAAACAACCCCTCCCAAAACAACCCCTCCCCAAATACCCCCTTCCAAAACAACCCCTCCCCAGATAACCCCTCCCAAAACACCCCCTTTCAAAACAACCCCTCCCCAAATACCCTCCAAAACAATCCCGCCAAAAATGACCCCTCCCCCATTACCCCCTCCCAAAACAACCCTGCCAAAAAAAATCCCTCCCCAAATATCCCCTCCAAAAACAACCCCCCCACAAATACCCCCTCCCAAAATGAACCCTCCCCAGAGAGCCCCCAAATAGCCCTTCCCAAAACAAGCCCTCAAATACCTGCTCCCTAAAACACCCCAAATACCCTCTCCCAAAACGACGACTCCTCAAAGAACCCCCAAATAACTCCAAAACAAGCCCGCAAATACCTACTCCCAAAACAACCCCAGATACCCCCTCCCCAAAGAGCCCCCAAATACGACCTCCCAAAACCACCCCTCAAATATCCACTCCCCAAAACAAAACAACCCCCCAAATACCCTTTCTCCAAATACCCCATCCCCAAATCCACAGAAAAAGCTCTCATGATTCAAGTTTTCTTCAATGGTCCCCCAATCATGTATTCTCATATAAAATTTGCTAATGTCTAAATGTATATTTTATACCATGTGGACTGTTGCAAAGGCTGACATTTTTCTGGATTTTTCAGTCCAGCTACATAAAACATTGTGTCACAGCAGCCAAGGATGTAGGACAGATCCTTGAGGGTGTTGTGCAAATTAACAACTTGCATTATCACAGAATTTTCAGTGTGATTAAAATGTCCCAAAGTGCTCCAGAAACAATCACAAGATGATGAACAAGACTGATTAATTGAAATGATTCGCTGTATGATTGAGTATAGGGGGTGAGGCAAATCCATGATAAGATGAGCACATTTGAAAAAGGGAGCAGGTAGAGGCCATTCATCTCCTCAAGCCTTCTCCGCCATTCCACTGTATTTTCCCCTTGTCCCTTGATTTTCTTGGTATTCGAAAATCTGTTGATCTCTGAATATACTGAACCAACCAGAGAGTAGGTTATATTAGACTTGGTATTGTGTAATGTGATAGGATTAATTAATGACCTCAGAGTGAAGGCACCCCTAGGAAGCAGTGACTACAATATGATTGAATTTTACATCCAGTTTGAAAAGGGAAAGAGTGGGACTAAGATGAGTATTTTAAACTTAAATAAGGGCAACTATGGGCATGAAAGCTGAGCTAGCTGAAGTGAACTGGGATACTAGGCTAAGGGATAGATCAATAGAGAAGCAGTAGTAGACATTTAAGGGGATATTTCAGAATGCTCAATAAGTATATTCCTACTATCAAGAAAAATTCTAAGGGGAGGACCCACCATCTGTGGTTAACTAAAGAAGTTAAGGAAAGTATCAAACTTAAGGAAAAAGCATATAACTGCACAAAGATGAGTGGCAGATCAGATGATTGGTCAACATATAAAGAACAGCAGAGAATGACTAAAAGGTTAATCGGGAGAAAGAAATTAGAGTATGAAGGAAGCTAGCTAGAAATGTAAAAACGGATAGCAAGAGTTTCTACAGGTAGTTAAAAAGGAAAAGAGTAGGTAAAGTGGTAGCGAGGAGTTATTAAGGACATGATGGATGAATTGAACAAATATTTTGCTTCTGTTTTCACTATAGATGATACAAAAAACCAACCCAGTAATTGCTGTAAATCAGGAGGTAGAAGGGAGAGGGGAATTTGGTGAAATTACAGTCACTAGGGAAGCGGTACAAACCAAACTGATGGAGTTGTGGGCTGACAAGCCTCCGGGTCCTGATGGACTTCATCCTAGGGTCTTAAAAACGGTGCTAATGAGGTAGTAGATGTGTTGGTGTTAATTTTCCAAAATTCACTAGTTTCTGGAAAGGTTCCATCAGACTAGTAGCAAGTATAATCCCTCATCAGATTGGAAAGTAGCAAATATAGCCCCTGTATTCAAGAAGGGAGGGAGGCAGAGAACAGCAAACTATAGGCCAGTTAGCTTGATGTCTGTCGTGGGGAAGATGTTAGAATCGATCATTAAGGAGGTCATGCACTTAAGAGAAACTCAAAGTAGAATCTATTTACCCACGCCTTAAAAATATTGAATGACACCGCCTTCGGAGGCAGAAAGTTCCAAAGCCACTCAACTCTCTGAGAGAAAAAAATTTCTCCTCATCTCTAAAAGGACAACCCTTAATTTTAAAACAGTACCCCCTACTTCTGGACTCACCCACAAGAGGAAACATCCTTTCCACATCCACCTTGTCAATACCACTCAGGAATTTATTTACTTCAATCAAGTCACCCCTCTCTTTTCTAAACTCCAGTGGAAACAAGCTCGGTCTGCCTAACCTTTCCTCATAAGACAACACGTTCATTCCAGGTATCAATCTAGTTAACCTCCTCTGAGCTGCATCCAATGCACTTACATGGTTCCTTAAATAAGGAGACCAAAACTGCATCTAATATTCAACATGTGAACTCACCAATGCACTGTATAACTGAAGGATAACATCCTTACTTTTATTTTCATTCCTCTCGTAATAAAGAATAGCATTTCATTAGCCTTCTTTCTTATTTGCTGTACCTGCTTACTAACATTTTGTGACTCATGCACTAGAACACCTAGATCTCTCTGCACCTCAGAATTATGCAGCCATTCTCCGTTTAAGTAATACTCAACTTTTTTATGCTTCCTGCCAAAATGAACTACTTCACATATTCCTGCATTGTACTCCATCTGCCAGATTTTTGCCGATTTATTGTTTAACCAATTTATTGGAGCTCTTTGAAGGAGTAGCATGCTCTGTGGATAAAGGGGAACCTGTCGATGTGCTGTACTTGGATTTCCAGAAGGCATTTGCTAGGGCGCCACATCAAAGGTTACTGTGGAAAATAAAAACTCATGATGTAGAGGGTAACATATATAAAAGATTGGCTGGCTGGCAGAAAATAGTATGTATAAGTGGGTCTTTTTCTGATTGGCAGAGGTCTGTGCTGGACCCTCAACTTTTTACAATTTATGTCAATAACTTAGATGAGGGGAGCAAAGACATGGTAATTAAATTTGCAGATGACACAAATGTAGGTAGGAAAGTATGTTGTGAAGAGGACATAATGATGTTGCGGAAGGATATAAATAGTTTGAGTGAGTGGGCAAAAATTCGAAACACAAACAGATCAGCAGATCAGCCATGCAGACTCAAGGGGCCAAATGGCCTACTTCTCCTATTTCATGTTTGCTTGCATGAGTGAGCATCCACAGCACGCTGCAGTTGAGAATTTTAAAGGTTCACAATCCCGAATGAAGAAGTTTCTCCTCATCTCAGTCTTAAATAGCAGACCCTTTATTCTGACACTGTGATTCCTAATTCTAGATTCCCCATCTAGGGAAATGTCCAGCATTTTATATGATTCAATGAGCTCACTCCTCATTCTTCTTAACTCTCAGCCTTGTCTACTCAAATCTCTTCTCATAGGGCGATCCGCTCACCCCAGTACCCAGTCTAGCGGAATCCTCATTGCACTCCCTCTCTAAAGATATTCTTCTTTGGCTAAGCAGGCCCACACTCTACTCCAGGCTTGGTTTCACTAATTCCTTTTGTAATAAAGTTTAGCATACCATTTGGTTTCCTAATTGCTTGCTGTAGCTGCATGTTAACTCCCTGCCATTCATGTACAAGAACACTGGGGTACCCAGGAGAATTCCTACTTTCCAGTCCTCTCACCGTTTAAAAAAAAATTCTGCTTTTCTATTTTTCCTACAAAAATGGATAACTTCACATGTTTCCATGTTATATTCCATCTGCCATACACTTGTCCACTCATTTAACCAATCTAAATCTTTTTGCAGCCTCTTTGCATCCTCCTTGTAGCTTACTTTCCCACCAAACTTTATATCATCAACAAACGTGGATATGTTACACTCGATCCCCTCGCCTGAGTCATGAAATAGATTGTAAATATCTGAGGCTCGAGCATTGATCTTGTGGTAGCCCATTAGCTACAACCAGCCAGCCTGAACTGAAAATGACCCATTTATTTCTACCCTTTGTTTTGTATCCATTAATCAATCATTTGTCCCTGCTTATATATTAACCCCAATTCCCTGTGCCCTCATTTTGTATAATGACCTGTTGTGTGGCACCTTATCCAATGCTTTTTGAAAATCCAAAGGCACTAGATGGTCTGGTTTACCCTTTATCCATCCTATTCGCTAAATCCTCAAAAAGCTCTTAACAGATTTGTCAAACACCATTTCCCTTTTCATAAATCCATGTGGACTCTTGCCCAATCATATTATGATTTTCTAAGTGCCCCAATATCACATCCCTAACAATAGATTTCAGCATTTTCCCTACTACTGATGTCAGGCTAACTGGTCTGTAGTTCTCTATTTTTCGTCTCTCTCCTTTCTTGAATAGCATGGTTACGTTTGTTACCTTCCGGTCTATGGGGATCTTTCTAGAATGTGGAGAATTCTGAAAGATCAGAACCAATGTAGCATCTTTGGATCAGAATCCACTACCTCTATAGCCATTAATTTGAAAACTATAAGGTCTAGGCCAATGGGTTCGACGGATTTGTTGACTTTCTGTCCCATTAATTTCTCCAGTATTATTTCTTTACTAATAGAAACATCCTTAAGTCCCTTATATTCCTTAGTTCCACATTATTTCCAAAGGCTTTTTTGTATCTCCTACCATCAAGACAGATACAAAGTTATTTGTTTAATGTCGCTGCCACTCCTTTGTACTGTATTATAATTTCTCCTGCCTGTTCCACAGGCACTCATGTTTACTCTCGCTAATCTCTTCCTTTTTACATAGTCAATATGTTTTTCTATCTCTAGCTAGTTTCTG
The DNA here is from genome assembly GCF_017639515.1 of Carcharodon carcharias. Taxonomy (NCBI): domain Eukaryota; kingdom Metazoa; phylum Chordata; class Chondrichthyes; order Lamniformes; family Lamnidae; genus Carcharodon; species Carcharodon carcharias. The sequence continues at coordinate 18,369,210 of NC_054489.1, forward strand.
CTCATATCCTATTTTCTCTTGATCAGTTTCTTTGTCACCCTTTGCATTTTAAAATCCTCTCAATCATCAGGCTCACATCTCTTTCTGGCACATTATAATCTCTTCCTTTAATCGAATACTATAACTTCTCATGTTAAGCACACTTGGACCAATCCTCCTCTTTTTTTTTTGAGTTCTTAATGGAATGTATCTTTGTTGTAAATTATGAATTCTTTAAATTTTGCCATTGCCTACCATCATATCTTTTAATCTAGTTTCCCAATTTATATTCACCTCTCACACCTACATTTTTCGATTTGTTCAGATTTAAGATTCTAGTTTTGGGCTTGACTAGACTCTCAAACTCAATATAAAATTCCATGATATTATGAACATTCATCCCCAAGGCTCTTTTTTACAGTAACCCGGTCTCATTGAAGAAAACTAGATTTAAAGTAATCGGTTCCCTAGTTAGTTCCTCAAAATACTGATCTAGAAAACTATCTTGCAAATTTGGGCTGTCCAATCTGTATGAAGATTAAAGTTTCCCACGAATACTGTATTGTTCTTGTTACACGCACCTCTCTGTCTGACATTCCAATATCTGTTAGGGGGTCTATAAACATCTCTCCCTATTGTTTTGTTCTGTTATCTCTTAGCTCCACCCATATTGATCCTACTTCTTGATTTTCCAACTGGAGGTCCTTTCTTTCTACTGTTTTTATTCCATCCTTTACTATCAGGGCTACTCCTCTTCCTTTACTTTTTTGCCAACTTTTTCTAAAGCTTAAGTATCCTGGAATATTTATTTTCCCACTTTAGTCACTCTGCAACCAGCTCTCCATAATGGTCTCAGATCAAACCCATTAATTTCTGTCTGTATAATTAATCTATTTTGTACTAATTGCTTTGCACATTGAAACATAGTGTATTCAGCTTTAGTACCTTTCTATTCCTCTCTTTTCTCATCCTAATCATTAAAGCTGCATAACCTGTGTTAAGTCCTCTTTCTCTTCCTGTCCATTTCTACTGATTTTTTAACCCAAATCACTACTCAGCTCAACAGCCTCATAATTTCTCTTTTTACTTTTGAATTTACCCGTTCCTGAATCCTCTACCACCCCTGCTCCACCATGAGTTTAGACCTCTATCTCCTGCCCTAGATATTCAATTTGCTGGCACACTGCCCATAGCTCAGTTTAAGTGAAGCCCCGACCCCGTGGTACAGTTTTCTCTTTCTCCAGTGTTGGTACCAGTGCCTCATGAATCAAAACCCCTACTCCATGTCACTGTTGTAGCCACAAACCTCTCATTTTGTTTGGCCCAATGTCAGTTTGGAAGTGGCTCTTGTAACAATCCAGACATTATTAGCTGTGAGCTTCTGCTTTCTGCTTTTTAATTTCGACCCTACTCCTCAAATACTCTCAGCAGAAGCTGCTAATTCCTAGTTCTACATATGTCATTAGTTCCAACATGAACCACGACAACTGGATCTACCCTTTCCCACTCCCAAGTTCTTCTTCAACCCTGGTGCCAAGCAGTCAAGACAAACTTCAAAACTCCCAGTCCCAGCTGCAGAAAACAGTATCTATCTATTCCCTGACTCTAGTGTCCCCGACCATTACAACATTCCTTTTTGCTTCACCCACTTGAATAGTCTGCTGCACAGACATCTTGGGCAGCTTGCTCACCAATGCTGTAGACTTTGTACTCATCCACACAGTCAGCAAGATCCTCATACTTGTTGAACAAGGGTAAAATCCCAGGCTCTTCCAACGCTGCACCTGGGCTCCCCTTATATCTGTCATACCCTCCTCTCCCTGACCACTAATCAGACCCGTACTACTTCCTAATCTAAGGGGTGTGACTGTCTCCTAAGTAAAAACATCCAGGTAACTCTTCCAACTCCCTGATGCCGTGTACTGTCTACACCTTGGACTCCAGCTCAACAACGCTGAGCTGAAATTTTCTCGAGATTCAAACCTTTATTGCAGATGTTGTCATCCAGGATCACAATGCTCTCCACAAATTCCCATGTGCTGCAGTTGTAGCACACCACCTACACTGCCATCCTTATATAACCTTGTTTTATTTACACTAATTAAAGTTTATGTATTTAATCAATTTGTCTTATTTGTTTCAAAAATAATTTCTTGGATCTAGTTTAAGTTAAAGATACATTAAATTGCATGTTTATCTGTAAACTTACTCCTGCCAGCTCTGCTAGTGCTGTAACGTCACTTTTCTCTTGCGCCGTTCACTTCTCTCTGCTGCTGCTTAGTCTGCTTCAGTTTAAGTCCTTGGGAATGCTTCTGTGATGTTCCTCACTCTTCTGAATCTCTGAGGCTTAAGGCAACCATTTACAAACTATAGAAGTAATGTTTTGAATTCCTTTTTCTTGTTCCAATTGTCCTAGTGGTATATCTTTAATTAGTCGTGTTGGAAGAATCATTAACATGGCACACTGTTTTCAACATGCAGAGTTGAGCAGGCTTCATGTTATGTGTACCCATCATGTAACAGCAGCCAAGGTTTTAAGGGAGAGCTTTAAAAGTGTAGTATTGATTCACAACTTGCATTATTACAACATCCACAATGTGCTTCAGATTGTAGGTTGCAAAACACATCAGATCTGTCGCAGGTTGTTGTAGGTTATCAGTCTCAATCATTCACTCAACTATTTGATCGCTCTAGCTAAATTGGAGCTGATTCATATGTTTAAGAGTTTCACAAACATGAAAGTATGTCATACCTTTGTTTTAAAATAAGTACAAAACTCTTTAACAGTCTAATAATGTTAGTAAAAAGAAATTAATTCTGTTCTTGTTAGCCACTCTTCCAAGAAAACTAATACAACTTTTGTTCACCCTCTTTGTAAAGCAGCACTTCTGTCCTGAACTTGCCCTTACCAATCCTGAACTGTATGAACCTTTTTATTCTCCCCAGCATGTCTGATATTACAGTTTTGAGTTTACTATCTCAATTAGGGGAACTCTGAGATCCTTCTTCAAGAGGCCTCATTTAGCATATTGTTTGTCATTGACTTCCCACTAACACTGGGATTCAACCTCATTATTCTCTGCATTGCCTATATGGATGTAACCGTACTGAAACTAGTGTATGAGACTGTAGTTGCCTGTCAGTCTTATTTCTTGCTGTGGTTGGACTGCAGGTAGTGGCTGACACAGATGTCCGCTTTTCAAATTATGTGAAGAGACAATAAGCAGGAAGGACTTTCATTTATATAGCGCCTTTAACATAGAGAAAATGTCCGGAAACGCTTCACAGAAACGTAATCAGACAAAAACTGACACCAAGCCAAAGAAATTTGGTCAAGAGGTGAGGTTTAAGGAGGAGAAAGGGCTGGCGAGTCAGAGCTTTAGCAGAGGAATCTCAGAGCTTGGGACCTAAGCTGCTGTAAGCACAGTTGCCATTAGTGTAGCAGTGGCATATGGGATACACAAGAGAAAAGGATGCACCAGAATCCAGAGTTAGAAAAATGCAGAGTTCGCGGACAGTAGTAAGTCTGTTAAAGATAACAGTTAAAGGGAAGGGCTAAGCCATGGAGGGATTTGAAAGTGACACCACCAATTTTTGCTACATTGCTCTCCAGTCAGTGTAGTGCATTGTACTGAAACAGAAAATGCTGGAAAAACTCAGCAGGTCTGACTATAATGCATTGCACTATCTCGACCTGTGAAATTTCTAATAAAGCAGTTTGACTATTCCCTTGCAAAAGGCTAGCTTTACCAGTTGCTCACTTAATTAAGATAGTGAACAATTGAGTTCCACAGAGCAGAAGGATGTCTGATTTCAGTCTGAGTTAGCTAAATGCAGTCAAAGCAGCAGTAGGGGTGCTACAATCAGCCTCAGAATTGAGGTTAGAAAGGGGAAAAATCCACCAGGGTTCCCATTTCTGATTGCCACTTTTAATTAACATGCCAATATCAAGATTCACAGATGAAGAGTGGCCAAGTTACTGGAGAGTGGCTAATGTCTACGGAACTGTACTCCAGCAAAGAGTCAACACCCTTAGGAGCAAAGGGGGAAAATTTATAAGCAATTTTTCAAAGGCAGAAGTTTCACTGTCCTGTGCCCTTCCCTTTTAATTTTCCCCAGTCTTCTCAATGAACCAAGTTGAAAGGCAGACTAATAGGAATCTCCACACACACATGGCAGTGACGCTTTGCAATCTGGGAGCTAGAAATTGGGCTATCTGCTTTGAGGGGGATAGTATAGCCCCTGGTTCAGTCTTATGCCAAAGCCTTTATGTTGGGTTGGGAATGTAAATAATTAAATCTCTCTTGCTGCTTGTCTTGCATTATTGGGAAATGTAATTTTAAAGTTTAAGCAAAAAGAATACCAAAAGAAACAAAAGTCCAAAAGTTAACCACATACGTCAACGGACGCTCATTTTACCCATCATTAAGTCACCAATATTGATTGTTGCTTAGGGCAGGGATACTAAATATAGCTCTATGCAAAAAAGAAAAAAATTGTTGATAGTCAATTTTTTCCCCAATGTTGGCAAAGATAGTAGACCGTCTTCAATGGATATGCTAATTCATTAAAACAAGCTCTTAAACAAAAATCTAGCTGAGCTCAGGACAAGAATGTATTTGCGACTGAGAAACTATCCAATTCTTTTGTTGTTTAATCTCCGGTTTGATCTTGCCTGTCAGGGCAGGGTGAGATGGTAAGATTAATTTAAATCTTGGCCTGTGATTTGTTGATTTACAGGGCAGCAACAGCACAATTATAGAAGTTTTCTCTCCCTCATCAGAGCCAAGCATTCTAACTATAGTCGTACACAGCAACTTTTAAGAGAAACAGATGTAATTCCCCCATGATTTTGCCATTACATATTTGTCCAATCTGTCCAATTACCATTATTGTTAATGTTCTAGACAAATATCAGCCCTTTTCACTTGATTTGATGCTCCTTGTAAGGATCAGTATGTCAGATAGAATTGATACGAACAAGAAGCTAAATGTAGGATGAGTTGGAACGGAATGTGAATTGCTAGTGACTCACCAATTCACATGGAAAGGTGTGCAGCAAGTGTGAATGAGCAGTATGTTTTAGTGTAATCAATATCTAGCTAGGTAGGGAAGCAAAGATGCTGATGTCCAACCATAGTTGATCATGTGTGTGAAATGACTGGAGAACAATGAATACATCATTTCAAATCTCCAGGATGGGGGGAGTGGATTTGCAACGACGAATGCACTTGCATATTTCTGCACTAACTGCACATACTGGGAACGCTTACCTTCCAGAATTGACCGTACAGGTACAGCACACTATAGGAACTTTTAAGCTGCTTTGCTGACACTACTGCAAGTGGTCAGAGGATGCACTTCACAAAACTCAATGAATTATTGGTTTGTGAGTATAATTGAGGATTATCTCATAAAGCACTGCGTGTGCTGGGCTTGTATTATGCATTGATAAATTATTAATAAGATGTCTCTTTCTATCTCTTGAATCCACGAGCCAGTGTTAAAAGTGACAGATATGGATTATCCTGAGCCCTCTACTCCTGTGCGCACACTTCAGTGTCACATTTATATTATTATTGATCCACTGAAATAAAGGAATGTTTGGAATTTACAAAAAGTGCTTCATTGTGTTGAAATGTCTCAAAGTACTACATATGGTGAATTACTTGTGGGATGTATTGATTATTATGAGACCAAATTTTGTGCTTGTTTTTAAAATGAATCATAAATTATTTTGGCACAAGAAAACATTTTGATATTTTTACAGTTCTTTTACTTGTCCATCTCTAGACTGCAGCCAAATGCTAACACCCAGCATAAGCAACTGGCAGCATGGTGCTCACTGGTGCTCTCCTACCTGCGTTATCACAAGCTCTATACTATTGATGTATTGGAAGCCCAAGAAAGCCCTCTCTTCCACAATAAGAAGATCCAGCGTATCCTTTACTGTGTCAGCCTCTGAGATAGAGAAAAGTTAAACTTCATTAAATGGTAGACTTCGGTTGTTTTGTTTCACATTTACTCACCCAAGCTTGAATCCTTGAACTCACATCCTGCAGTTTATTCATTGATACAATTTATCCAATATAGACATTCCTATGTACCCACCTTGTACAGGTACTCAGAGCCATTTAGCAACATAATTGTCTTTCTTTGTAAATCCTCCGAAGGCTCGAGCATTCCCTCGGTTGGATGGTGTCCTAAGTTGTGAGCAAAACAGAAGATGGAACCATTGATGTCGTTATCAGAGATGCAGCGACATTATCTCTATTGATAAAACCTGCTGTGATTAGACAAAAATCAGTTTGTGCTGTCACAGGTATATTTGTGCTGTGCAGCTTTACTCCAAAGAATGGAGCTTGCACAGCAGGAACTTAATTCTCCAATTCAGTGACACCATCTCTTCAAAACAGGTTAAATGCTGTGTAGTAAAAAATATTGTATCCCTGTTGTATGTTGCGAAATGGTATCACTTGATGGAAGAAAACAGTTTTGCTGACAAAAGATGGGAGGGACAATGCTGTCCAGAACATTGTCAAGAAAGCAAAATATTTCCCTTAACTTTGTTATAAAGGCAAGTTTCCCATAGAAGCTATCCAAGTTGTATTAGAAGAACTCCGGAAGAAAGGTTTGTGCACAGAATAAAACCAAGTTTTAAGCATCTGCTTGTAAAATTTCTTCAGATTTCCTCCAAGCCCAGCCTAGATGTTCCTTTTTTAATATTAACACAGCTATAAATAACAATTGTTTATTCTCAGTTTACATATTGTCATCTATATGAATACATTTACTGATTACTTTGTAAGCTGCTCACTGTAAAAATAACAATGCTCACAGTGAATACACATACCACATTGGTTGGTACTGGGCCATGCAGACTAAGATGCTGCATGGCTTATGCTGAGTTAGTTGATCTTAGAAAGGCAGCTTGTTAAAAAGGGTTTGTTGACATGGGTATTACAATCAATCTCACTGGGGTGGGAAGGCAAAGATCAGCCAAGGATTGGGCTCCTGATGCCACTCGTCATGTGTGGAAATCAAGTGAGGACAGAATGGACTAATGATCTTATGGTGCTGGGCATGATCAAATAGTCTGACCTTGGATGCGTAAACTCATGTGTGGTGAATGACTACTTGGATAAGGGACAAGGACACTTCCAGTACTATACTTCTAATTTCACTATTTATGTATTGAAGTTAATATCAAGAAATATGTAGCTCACAAATGTGTTTTAAGGAGTATAATCTGTAATTTGTTTTGCTGTTAGGAAACTTAGAGTGGATTGATAAAAATAAAACTCGCTGTCTGATAATGTGGAGGAGACCAGAAGAGTGGGGGAAACTTGTGTATCAGTGGGTAAGAACTTGCTTTGCTGCATGCTTTTTTAATGTGTTCTTGCAGCACATTCCACATATTACAGCAAATACCCTGATCAATACGTAGAGGGTTTTTAACTTAATTCACCACAAATCTCTTTTTGCTGTATTTGTTTTGTCAATTTTGCAAAGTAACTGATGATAGGTAGAACTTCCCTTAACAAAAAAGCTCTATGACCAGCAATATATCAAAGCAAAGAGAAACTCATGGTATTATGATATTTAATGATTTTCAGCCTTAACTGCACCAATATGGTATTCCCCTTTCACATCCATCCTTGATGCCTATCTCAGTGAGAGTCTAGTGCCAAATTGTCCAGATCAACATGGTCAGTTTTGTTACGGGCTTGCATTCACCGGGCATGAGGGATTATTCAAACTAATTTCATTCTGGTTCTTAGCTCCAACAATTAGAGGAGCCTTTCATCGAATCAGTCCACGATGGTCCTTCCCAAAGATGAAAGACCATATGCTAACCACTGCCAAGTCTTAAAATGTATACAAACTACTCAATTTTTAACATGTTCAAAATTGCTTACCATTCTACAAACTTTATATTCCTATCCTTTTTATTTCTCTTTTGCTTCCAAATTTAGCTTGAATTGGAAATACCATGCTGATGCAATTAGGGCAGAGTACATTGAGATTTATTCCACTCATGTTCTGTGTCTGACCTGTGCGTTCTTGATACTGATTGCATCAAAGAAATTATGGTGCAAAAAGTGGAAAATCCTTCCATTTGCAGAATGCTATTGTACCTCAATTTGATGAGTAAAAATGGAAAAAAAAATTCCTAACCCATCCTAAATTCAGAAACTGCAGCAAACTATGTTGTAACACTACTTTAGGATTGTAATGCTTCAAGAAAATAAATTCTGTTCCAAAGTTATTTTATCCTTGTTGAAAACTATTCAATTTCACAATTTGCCTAATGTAGTAATCCAGTTAACTGAATTGCAGGGAGCACTGGCCCAAAAGTGGAAATTAGTAAATAAAATCTAATCTAAAAGAAACCCAGTAAAAACAAAACTTGCATTTATATAACACTTCATTATGACTCAAACATCTAACATCACTTCACGTACAATTAATTCTGAAATGTGGTCATTGTTCTCAGTAGATGTAGCATCATTTTTAATTTTTTTAATTCTTTCATGGGATGTGGGCATTGCTGGCAAGGCCGGCATATGTTGCTCATCCTTAATTGCCCTTGAGACATGGTGGTGAGCTGCCACCTTGAGCTGCTGCAGTTAACTGGTGTCAGTGTTGTTAGGAAGGGAGTTCCATGATTTTGACCTAGTGACAGTGAAGGAATGGAACTATAGTTCCAAGTCTGGATGGTCTGTGACTTGGAGGGGAACTTGTAGGTGATGGTGTTCCTGTGCATTGTCTGCCTGTATCTTCTAGGTGCTAGAGGTCGCGGGTTTGGAAGATGTTGTCACAGGAACCATGGCAAGTATATGGTACACACTGCTGCAACAGGGCACCAGTGGTGGAGGAAGTGATGGCTTAGGTTGGTGAATGGGGTATGATCAAATGGGTTGTATTATCCTGAATGGCTTCGATGAGCTTCCTGACTCTTGTTGCAGCTACACTCATCGATGCAAGTTGTGCGCAGCAGAATCGTAGAAATGAGATAAACAACCAGTAAATTTGTATAGCTTGAAGGCGAAATGTTAGCCAGGTCACCAGAGAATTCCCTTTTTTAAGAATTCAGATGTTTTAACATCCACTAGAATCATGTCACATGAAGCTACTAAGTGTCAGCGATACATGACAGAAATGGTACAGGTGTTTCCTCCAAAGCAAAGGTAGTCTTTGATCAATAGTTTGATCATCAATATGGTATGTGTACATAATTAATTTTAAGTGGTGATTTCACCAGTCTTTCATTACTATGCAATTTAATACCAATCCCAATAAAGTGACGTGAGTTAGATTACCTTAAAATTTATGTGCAATTATCTTGACTATAGCTATGCTTAAACATCCTGAGCTGAGAGCCATCTATTTTCTTTAAAGCTCTTTATCTTGTGAATAAATGTCTGGTGTTAAAATATTTTGCAGGTTTCAAAGAATGCCATGACAAACTCTGTTTTTACATTTTATGAACTCTCCAATGGAGATGACACTGAGGGTGAAGGTAAGGAGTTTTGATAATTACCTGCCATTAATTGAGCACTGGAAGCAATTGGCAAGTTGTCTCCCCTTTTAATTGTTCTTGTTTTTCTCTCTCTATATCCTGACATCTAGAATTCAACAGAGTATCCTTCTAAACTCAACTGCCATCATTTTTCTATGAACTCTTCATTGATAATTAAGGAGGTGCTATATACAATTGACAAATTGGTTTGTCTACTTCTGATGAAAACAAACTTGTAACCACATAACTGTATAAAAATAACTGTTCCCATTGTGCTGTTTAAGACGATCCAGAAGCAATAGACCATTCTGGTTACAAATTCATGTCCTAATACATTTAATTTTAAGCTAAGTTACCCTCATAAAATGAAGTAAAAGGAAAAAAATAAATTGGGTGTGTTTCATCAATTTATTATGTAATTTAGAACCAATAAATTTACCGTACAAGAGGAAACTATTTGGCCCATTACATCCATGGCAGTCTTTACCTGAAGTTGTATGCTTTCCCATTTTCCTGCCCTTTTATATTTGTTCTCTTCCCACACTTATTCAGTCCACTTTTAAATTATGTTGCAGTCTGTGCATTAGTGTGGTAAAGCATTGCATATACGAGCAAGGAGTCAGAGTAGGCCACTTAGTCCCTCAAACCTTCTCTGTCATTTAATAAGATCATGGCTGATCTGATATTCTAATGACCCCCTCAGTGAAAAAGTGTTTTCCAACTTCTGCCTCATACTTTCTAATGATAATCAGGTCAGTGCTGTCATGTTGCTATTTCATGAAGCAGTGGAAACAGTCTTTCTCTGTTTACACTATCTCTATGATGACAGCACACTAGCCATACATCTGGATGGGCCATCTTCAGCTTTCTATTCTATAGAATTTCTTAGTTATGTTTAAGAATGTCATATTGCAAAATGAAATGAAGAATTTTTTTTCAAGTATAAAAGCCTATCGGTTTTGAGAGTTAGCTTGATCTCACAGGGATGCAAAGAATCTAACACTGGAATCTGACACACAGAAAATACACTGCAGTTAGTGAGTGAGAGAAGATAAGTAACTTTCTTATGCTTGACTTTTTGTCAGAAGTGCCATACTGATAAAAGGTCAGGAATGATAGTGTGCCTTTTTGTTTCAAACGCTGATGGTCCTGCCTTATCTTTCAAGCAGCTCCCATTATTATAAAGAGCTTACTGACGTGTATCCAACTCACCTAGTAAATTTCCATAGAATTATGTTGTCAACGAGAATGAAAATTGTCATGCTTTCATCACAGGCATTATGTTCTGTCCTTGCTAGAGTTCCATGGTTTGGAGGAATGGCTTCTGCTACGGGCACTACAGTCTTTGCAATCTGAGCGAAAGGCAGAGATCTTCACCCTTAGTGACAGCAAAGGCGTCAAGTTCTTCTGATGACATCCTTGTTCATCTGAGCAGCTGCTGGAGACGTACACGTTGTGTATGGAATGAAGATTTTACAGTTAATGGCAATGAAGACTAGCCCTCAAGGAAGAGTGTATTGGATTACAGATCTCCAGATACGAGACAACACAGTTGTCATGACATTGACTTGTTTGTTATGCACGGTCTGGCTGCTTGCAATTGCAATCTCCTTTTCATTCTTCATCTAAATAATCTTAAAACTATTATAGTTCCATGTACTGAGTGGAAAATGCAGCATTACTGATTGCACTGTACTGATCCCTGTGTGTGCCAACAGAGAAAAACATTCAAAAGCAGAATACTTCCACATAGGCGACCAGTACAGGTACAGCCTTAAAGGTTTACATGAGGGAGTTCAAGATGTTGCAAACTCACAATAATAATTTTCCCCAGTTGCAATTATGCCAGGTCACAAATAAAGTTAAATTAATTAAAATGATTTGCAAAAGGGGCCCTCCACCCCCCTTAGCGTAACTTCAAGAAGCCTGTCAACCTGATCTTGCTCGGGGACAGTGACAGTGATTAGTTTGTCGACTACTCATTCCTTATGAGTATTCTTCAATCTGTATATCTTTTCTATTTAAGCAGTCTGTTTATTTTCTATAGGTATCTTATAAAGCATTAGGTAGCAGGGAATCCTCTGCTGATACTGAGATTTATGTATGCTTGCATTGCTTTGAAAAGTTGCAGGTTTTTATTGGTGTATAACACTTGTAATTAGCCAGTATAAAAGATAAAAATAATGAATGCAAAATGCAACATTGCTGGCAATGGAACACAGACCTCATGAAAGTGCTAAGCATTCATAATGACCATACATTGCAAATTTGATTGTGCTGGGTGGTTGCAGCCTAGGATAATACCTGGGGTGGAAGAAATGGATCCAGTCCCTACTCAAATTACACAGAGCTAGAATTTTCCATGGTTGATGGATTACATCAAGCACCACAACAGAATAATATATAACTATCAACCTTAGAATTATTTTTGTCTTTCCAAGATTTCTCCTTTTTGGTGTTCAATGATTTAACCTCTATTGCATCCCACCTCCACATCCCCAAAAAATAACTGTTTGCAGTACTGAGATTTTGGTTTGATTGTTATATTTTGCAATTTAAATCAACGTGACGTGAAAATATTAATATTTGACAGGAACTTTCTAATTATCTCAATTATTTGCTCTAGAGATGGGATTACAGTAGTGGGATTTTATGCTGTGAATTCTTGTCCTCTCCAGACACTTGAACTCATAATCTGATACTTCAGTGCAGTGCTGAGGGACAGCTACACTGACCTTTTGGTTGCAATGTTAAACCAAGGCCCAGTCTACTTTCTCAGGTGGATGTAACTGATCCCTATTCCAAGAAGAGCAGCTGGTGTCCTGACCAATATTTATGACTCAACCTAAGAGACATAAAAAAAAAAATCTGGGTAATTTATCTCATTGCTGTTTGTGGGAGCTTTCTGTGTGCAAATTGGCAGCCATGTTTCCTACATTACCACAATACTTCAAAAGGCTGTCAAACGCTTTGAGATGTCCTGAGGTCATGAAAGGCGCAATGTAATTACATGTCTTTATTTTCTTTTATCAAAGGGCTAGCTTTATATACATGTAACAGGTTTAAAGTGAGGGAACCACTCCAATCGGTTGTGATCAGCTTTTAATTGGAACCTGTGCAAATTGGTCCACGTAGTCACTTATGTCCCTTTATTGTTGACATGTTTTGACGGTAACTCAAATATAGGTGCTGATTGATGAAATGTGATTGGTCAACAAGATTTTTTAAGTAGTTTCTTTAAGAAATCAATTTAAATTCTGCAGTTTATGACCAATTGTACAGAATGGTAGCTGATTCGCACAGTACTTCTATACTTCAAACTTTGCTTCTTGTTAAAGTCAGTTCTGAGGTAATTAAAAATAAATTTAAAAGTTCTCTCAAAGTGAAAATTGTATTTTTTATTTCCAAATACTTGTTTTAAGATTAGCATGGGCAAGAATTTGATTATCACTAATTGCAGGGATTGATCATCAATCATTTACTTGCACACCTGGAGTCTCATGGGTCATATATGAAAAATTATAAAACAAAATACCGAATTCAAAGAAAGTCTGTCCTTCCCACCCCCACAATTAAAAATTTGCAAATTAATTGTTTAAATTTTCTGCTCCGTTTCAGCGGCTGTCTGCAGGAGGCAGGTGACCAAAGCTTCACAAACTGATAGCCAGGTTCATAGTTTGCTTGATGATTAAGGACAATAATTCGAGCATCTCTAATCTACCATTTTTGCCTTCAGTAGCTCAGCAGCAGAGAAACTTTATTCTAGTATCAGAGACCAGAACAAGGGACTTAACAGCCTTCCGGACTGAATATTGAATTCAACAACTTTAGGTCTTGAACTCCCTCCTCCTTCCCCACCCCCTTTCTGTTTCCCCCTTCCTTTTGTTTTTTTCCAATAAATTATATAGATTTTTCTTTTCCCACCTATTTCCATTATTTTTAAATATTTTTAAATCTTTTATGCTCTTCCCACCCCCAGTAGAGCTATACCTTGAGTGCCCTACCATCCATTCTTAATTAGCACATTCGTTTAGATAATATCACCAACTTTAACACCTATGTGTTCTTTTGTTCTGTTGTTTGTGACATCTTTTGATGATCTGCTTCTATCACTGCTTGTTTGTCCCTACAAACACACCAACCCCCTCCACTTCTCTCTCTCTCTCTCTCCCTCTCCCCTCCTCCCTTCCCCCCCCCCCCCCCCCCCCCCCCCCCACACACACACACACACACACACACCTTAAACCAGCTTATATTATTCAGATCTTGTAATAAACTGTGGCAAGAGTGAGTTTGCAAAAGCTCAAGTAACCTACTTAGGGCATCTCATAGGGCAAGAACAGGTATTGCCAAGAGCAACAAAGGTACAGGCTCTGGTAGAATTCCTTGCCCCTAAAACTAAACGGGAAATCATGAGATTTTGGGAACGTGCAGTGTCTATTGTAAGTTTGTGCCAAACTTAAGCACGATAGCTGCTCCACTAACATTTATTACAAAAGAAGTCAAAGGTAGTATGGTCAAGAGAGTGCCAGGCAGCTTTTGAGAGATTGAAGGCAATTTTAACTCATGAAATGGCATTAGCTGCCCCTCGTTTCACTTCAACCTTCAAGGTGGCATTCGATGCCAGTGACTTGGGGATGGGTGCGGTCTTATTGCAAGATGATGAATCAGGCATAGAAAAGCCATTGGGATACTTATATAAAAAGTTCAATTGCCTTCAAAAAAGATATTCTACCATAGAAAAGAAAACCCTGGGATTGTAACTAGCTCTAATACATTTTGGGATATATGTCCTTCATGGCTGCAAAGAAACGCTAATATGTACTGACCATAATCCCCTGGCCTTTAAAGAAAAGTTTAAGACTCAGATGCCGGTCTGTTTCAATGGAGTTTCTTACTACAGCCTTATAACTTGAAGGTTGTCCATATTGCTGGAAAAGATAATGGACAGAATCATCTGCCTGTCAGGCAGATCAGTCGGGAGAGGGCACTAAGCCAATCGCCACCTGCGATCGGCTGCACGCCGCCGTTTTACACGGGTGGGCCAATAATTTACTGTATAATTCCTGCCTGTATCAGACCTTCCAAAATGCATTACCTCGCATTTGTCCGGATTAAACTCCATCTGCCATTTCTCTGCCCAAGTCTCCAACCAATCTATATCCTACTATATCATTTGACAGTCCTCTTCACTATCTGCAACTCCTCCAACCCTAGTGTCGTCTGCAAACTTACTAATTAGCTCAGTTACATTTTCCTCCAAATCATTTATGTATACTACAAACAGCAAAGGTCCCAGCACTGATCCCTGCGGAACTCCACTAGTCACAGCTCTCCATTCAGAAAAGCACCCTTCCATTGCTACCCTCCAAGCCAATTCTGTATCCATCTTGCCAGCTCACCTCTGACTTTACCTTCTGTACCAGTCTGCCATGAGGGACCTTGTCAAAGGCCTTACTGAAATCCATGTATATAACATCCACTGCCCTTCCATTGTCAATCATCTTTGTCACTTCCTCGTGAGACACGACCTCCCCTTCACAAAACCATGCTGCCTCTCACTAATACACCCATTTGCTTCCAAATGGTAGTAAATCCTGTCACAAAGAATCTTCTCCAATAATTTCCCTACCACTGACGTAAGGCTCACCAGCCTGTAATTTCCTGGATTATCCCTGCCACCCTTCTTAAACAATGGAACAACATTGGCCGTTCTCCAGTCCTCTGGGACCTCACCCATAGCCACTGAGGATACAAAGATTTCTGTCAAGGGTCATTTGGACTCGAAACGTTAACTGTGCTCCTCTCTGCAGATGCTGCCAGACCTGCTGAGTTTTTCCAGGTATTTTTGTTTTTCTTTTGGATTTCCAGCATCTGCACTTTTTTGCTTTTATCTTAAGGTTACTGACAATGTTGGCAACGTGAAAGTTTTTATATTATGGGAAAGGTACAATTCCAAAGACAAACAGAACAATGGAATTTACATATTAAAGAGAGAGAAACATATAAAGGAAAATGGAAGGCAATATTGAAGGCCATGTAAGATCTAACAGGAGTGTGTGAAACAGTCTTGAAAAAGCCTCCAGCCATTTGTGCATAAGTCTTCTGTGTCCAGTAACTGAAGTTGGATAAAACCATTTGGAATTCCACTTTCAAGTGGGTACTGTGTTAACCTGCTGGGTTTTATTTAAATCTAAAATATATTTTGGACTGTTGCCTTAAAGGGGGAGCGTATCACAGAATCACACAATGCAGAAGAGGCCCTTCAGCCCATCGAGTCTGCACCGACATGTGAGAAACAGCTGACCTACCTACCTAATCCCATTTACCAGCACTTGGCCCATAGCCTTGAATGTTATGACGTGCCAAGTGCTCATCCAGGTACTTTTTAAAGGATGTGAGGCAACCCGCCTCCACCACCCTCCCAGGCAGCGCATTCCAGACCATCACCACCCTCTGGGTAAAAATGTTTTTCCTCACATCCCCCCCCCCCCCAAAACCTCCTACCCCTCACCTTGAGCTTATGTCCCCTCATGACTGACCCTTCAACTAAGGGGAACAGCTACTCCCTATCTATTCTGTCATAACCTTGTACACCTCAATCAGGTTGCCCCTCAGTCTTCTCTGCTCCAACGAAAACAACCCAAATCTATCCAACCTCTCTTCATAACTTAAATGTTTCATCCCAAGCAACATCCTGGAGAATCTCCTCTGCACCCCCTCCAGTGCAATCACATCCTTCCTGTAATATGGCGACCAGAGCTGCACACAGTACTCCAGCTGTGGCCTCACCAAGGTTCTATACAACTCCAACATGATCTTCCTACTTTTGTAATCTATGCCTTGATGATAAAGGCAAATGTCCCATATGCCTTTTTCACCACCCCACTAACATGCCCCTCTGCCTTCAGAGATCTATGGATACATACGCCAAGGTCCCTTTCTTCCTCAGAACTTCCTAGTACCATGCCGCTCATTGAACACTTCCTTGTCAAATTATTCCTTCCAAAGTGTATCACCTCACACTTTTCAGGGTTAAAATCCATCTGCCACTTATCTGCCCATTTGACCATCCTGTCTATATCTTCCTGTAGCCCAAGACACTCAACCTCACTGTTAACCACCTGGCAAATCTTTGTGTCATCCGTAAACTTACTAATCCTACCCCCCACATAGTCATCTATGTTGTTTATATAAATGATGAATAATAGATGACCCAGCACAGATCCCTGTGGTACACCACTGGACACTGGCTTCCAGTCACTAAAGCATCCTTCTGTCATCATCCTCTGTCTCCTACAACTAAGCCAATTTTGAATCCACCTTATCAAATTACCCTGTATCCCATGTGCATTTGCCTTCTTTATAAATCTCCCATGTGGGACCTTGTCAAAGGCTTTGCTGAAATCCATATAAACTACATCAACTACACCACCCTCATCTACACACCTGGTCACCTCCTCAAAAAATTCAATCAAATTTATTAGGCATGACCTCCCTCTGACAAAGCCATGCTGACTATCCCTGATCAAACCTTGCCTCTCCAAGTGGAGATAGATTCTCTCCTTCAGATTTTTCTCCAATAGTTTCCCTACCACTGATGTGAGACCCACTGGCCTGTAGTTCCCTGGCTTATCTCCAAAACCCTTCTTAAATAGCAGAACCACATTAACTGGTCTCCAGTCCTCTGGCACATCCCCAGCGGCCAGAGAGGAATTAAAAATTTGGGTCAGACCCTACGATCTCCTCCCTTGCCTCCCTCAGCAATCTGGGACACAAATCATCCGGACCTGGAGATTTGTCCACTTTTAAGGCTACCAACACCTCCAATACCTTGTCACTCCCCATATCAATTTGCTCAAGAACCTCGCAGCCTCTCTCCCCAAGTTCGATATCTTCATCCTCATTCTCTTGGGTGAAGAAAGATGTGAAGTATTCATTCAGCATTCTACTGATGTCCTCTGGCTCCACCCATAGATTGCCCCCTTGGTCTCTAATGGGCCCTACTCTTTCCCTGGTTATCCTCTTCCCATTGATATACTTATAGAATATCTTGGGATTTTCCCTACTTTTACTAGCCAGAGCTTTCTCATATCCCTTCTTTTCTCTCCTAATTGCTTTCTTAAGCTCCACTCTGCACTTTCTGTACTCCACTAATGCCTCTGTTGATTTGCTTCCCATGTACCTGCTAAAAGCCTCTCTTTTCCTTCTCATCGTATCTTGAATATCTCTGGTCGTCCATGGTTCTCTGGGCTTGTTCCTCTTTCCTATCACCCTAGAGGGAACATGTTGAGCCTGTACCCTCCCCATTTCCTTTTTGACCGCCCCCCACTGCTCCTCTGTAGATTTCCCCAAAAATAGCTGTTCCCAATCTACCTTGGCCTTATTTTACTAAAATCTGCTTTACCCCAATCCAAAACATTGTTTTGCAACTTGTCGATTTTGTCCATAACAAGCTTAAATGATACTATGTTGTGGCTGCTATCACTAAAATGCTCCCCACCACCACCTCAGCTACCTGTTGGGCTTCATTCCCCAGAATTAGGTCCAGCAATGCACTGTCCCTTGTTGGATCATCTACATATTGACCTAAAAATTTCTCCTGTACACATTTCAAGAATTCCACTCCATCCAAACCCTTAACACCATGTCTATCCCAATTAACACTGGGAAAGTTGAAATCACCTAATATAATTACCCTATTGTTATTGTTTTTACAGACCTCCGCAAATTGTGCATAAATTTGCTCCTCAATTTCCCGCTGACTATCTGGGGGTCTATATTAAACATCTAACAATGTGGCTGCCCCTTTTTTATTCCTAAGCTCTACCCATGAAGCTTCATTTGATGCCCCCGCCAAGATATCATCTCTCCTTACTGCAGTAACTGACTCCTTAACTAATAATGCAATGCCTCCTCCTCTTTTACTCCCTCCCCTGTCTCGCCTGAAGATTCTATTTCCCGGAATGTTGAACTGCCAATCCTGCCCCTCCCTCAACCACATCTCAGCGATGGCTACTATATCTCAATTCCACGTGTCAATCCTCACCCTTAACTCATCCGTTTTACCTGTAATACTCCTGGCATTAAAGCAGCTGTAACTAAAAACATTACATGTACATTACAGTAGCTGCAACTGGGAGTCAGGTTAATTAGGAATTTTAGGATTTGTTATGGTATTAAGTAATAGTAGACAAAATCTTTTATTTTGATAATAAATATTTTAATTTAATTTTTAAAATCTCTAAAAGTCTTGGTGCTCTCATTACTTCTGAATTCAGTGCACACATCTCGTAATAAATGCAAATTGCAAAACTGTTGTGATATTGTGGCCAAGTTTCCCCTGTGGTTTTGGTCTGCCTGGTACACATCATCTGCCATGTCATAACAATACCTTAATAGTCACTTTCTTAATCTACCATGTCAGCTTCAACAATTTGTCCACACATACCCCTATGTCCCCTGCTCCTGTCCCCTTTAGAATTGAATTCTTTATTTTACACTGTATCCTCATTCTTTCAAACAAAATATATCACTTCAAACTTCTCTGCATTAAATTTCATCTGCCACGTGTCTGCCAATTTCACCAGCCTATCTATGCCACCTTGAAGTCTATCACTGTCCTCCTCACAGTTCTCAATACATACAAGTTTTGTGTCATCTGCAAATTTTGAAATTGTGACCCACACACCCTAATCGAGGTCATTAATATAGATTTTTTTAAAAAAAGGTCCTAATACTGACCTCCCTGAAGAAATCCATTTTCTACCTTCCTCCAGCCTGAAAAACAACCATTCACCACTACTCTCTGTTTACCTGTTTTACGCTCTGGAGATCGTCTCACCAGTTCTGCTCATCAATTGTTGTATAACTGTTGCAGGTTTGAGTAGAGCTGTAGCATGTCAAAACAAAGGAAAGCAGTGCAGCTGTTGGTTTCTGTCCTTTTTGCCAAGCATCCAGTTACAGTATTTGTGAAAGTTGGTTCCTATACTAGGTTGCATTCCCTGGAATACAGTGCACAATGGGTTATACTATCGCATGATGCATCATGGGCAGGAAGTGGTAATGTAATACAGCTTAAGGTACAAGAGAAGAAATTCCTCCACTCAATATGGGTAATAAGATTCTTAGCCACATCAGTCATGGTTTGTTGATAGCACTCCCTGTGAGTCAGAGGTTTGTCCTGAAGCAGGACTTGATCCCAACAAATCAAAGCTGACACTCCAGTGCAGTACTGATAGGGTGCTGCACTGACAGAGATGCTGCCTTTTGATTAAGATGTTAAACTGGGACTCTATCTGCCCTCTCAGGTGAATGGAAAATATCCCACAGCTTTATTTTAAAGAAAAGCAAGAGAGTTATCCTTAGTGTCCTAGCCAATTTCTATCTGTTGATCAACATCACAAAAACAGGTCATTTGGTCATTATCACCTTGTACACAGCAAGCTCCCACAAAAAGCAAACTGGCTGCCATTTCCTAAATTACAACAATGACTACACTTCAAAAGTACTCCATTGATTGTAAAGTGCTTTGGGACATCATGTGGTCATGATAGGTGCTATATAACTGCAAACCTTCCTTTCATAAGTTTGCTTCTGAAAATTTTGTCTATTTGCTATTTCAAGCAAAATCAAAATTCCAAAACGCATAAATAATTTTAATAGCTAGAAAAACTGAATTAACAACTCTTCGCCAATGTCCCTATGGTATTGTTGTATGCACCAGATGTTACCTTACCTATTGCAAATAAAGGCAAGAGGGCTTTTATTCTCTAATCTGGTTTCCTCATATCTCAATGCAGATGTTGGGTGACCAAAGTGGAAAAACATTCCACTCTGGAGTCCTGACATTCTTTATCTTGATGACGACAAAATTTCAACAGCAAAAAGAACCAACTATGAGTGAGGACACTTTTTAAACAAGCACAGATCTGTGTTTGTGCACACTTAGGACAGAATCATCCTAGATTTGCATTAAGTGCGTTAGCGGGCGGGTTTTACCCATTGGCCGCAATAGCGGCTTTCCATGGCTGTATTGTCCCAAACCCACCGCATTAATGATGTATTCCTGGGAAACACACCATTTCCATGGCGGGCGGGCTCTCATTCACATACCACGCCATCATCTCACTGGTTCATCATGCCGGGCGCCATATCTAAAGTGCAGCCATGCACACACCTCTCAGTGCTTCCAGCCCACGACTGTTGCACAAAAGACAGAAAGGCAAAAAGACTGCAGCCCCCAGGTTCAATGACGCATCCCTCAAGCACCTTTTGGATGCAGTGGAAGCTCACTGCATTGTCCTCTACCCCCGCTCTGGTCACAAGGTGGGCAACAATCTCACTAATACAGCTTGGGAGGCGGTGGCAGCAGTGGTCAGTGCCAACACCCATCAAAAGAGGACAGCCACCCAGTGCAACAAGAGGGTGAATGATCGCCTCCACTCTGCCAGCGTAAGTCACTCTCAACTCTCGCACTCACAAACACATCACACATCCAAAGGGATCTCACTCACTGCTGGTTCAAGGGACATCATCATTCAACCTCTCACACACACTGTCATTGTCCTCATCCTATCCATAGGACCACCACCACCCACACGTGCCAGGTACATTTATCATCCAGCCTGGGAGGCGTCCTGCTTAGACTCTCTCCATCTCTATTCATGCAGGACAAGCTGACACACAACCACAGGGAGAGGTCACACACTGGTGGAGGAATGCCTGAAATTAAGGTCCCCATGGACTTTGAAAACAGAGCCATCCAGCTGGGTGGCGAGGATCTGGACCAGTCCTGTGCTGACAGTGATGTCGGCGGTGCTCTACCAAGTAAGGATCCAGCAGTACAACATCCATCAGACAACCATACTGTGAGTGGTGTCCTGTTTCACAGGCCACTGTCATGCACTAATTAACTCTCCTTGCTTTCGCAGGTACATCTGCCAAACAGCCAATGGACCCCACAACCCAGAGCCTCTAATCAAGTCCCAAAGAAATCTGTGAAGAGGAATCTGAAGGCTCCCTCCTTGAAGTCCCATCACAGCGCTCACCCACACCCTCCACTAGCGCAGAGACACACTCCTCGGTGGAATCTAGCTTTAGAGTAGCCTCAAGATCACAATCTGGGAGCACATCGCACATTCTGATCCATAGCAGGTGGTGGCAGGGATTTCTCAGGTATCCGGCACTCGAAGGACTGCTGGAGAAATCTGCTGAGTCCTGGTCAGATGATGAGCCTCTGGACTCGGTCATGTCTCAGTTGCTAGAGCTGCAAAGGCAAGCTTGGGAACATCTGGAAGAGATGCCCGCTGCATTCCTCGGGTTGCAAGGCACAATGGAGGAGTCTGTCTGCCTTCAGGCTAAGGTGATAGCGCTGGCAAGCCAATGCACCGAAGTCAACACTAGTAGGATAGCAGCCACCATGAAGATCTTGGTCCAGGACATCGCTCCTGCACTGCTGCGTGGGTTCAACTCCATTGTTGCTTATTAATTGGCCTCCAACATTGCGTATGTGAGAGGGATTGGTGGGCAGCTTGATCTCACTACAGCTACCCCTTCTCCTCAAGGAGTCAGTCAGTGACCCTTGGGCACCCTTAGGGAGGAGGATCAGTAGGTGCACACCCCGCGGCCATCAACCCAAGTGACTCAGGAAATGTCCAGCCCATCTGAATCTCATCCTCCTGTGACCCCAGCAGCTCCAGCTCCACAGGCCGAGGAGGGTACTACTGACACACAGCAAGTCCCCAAAAGCAGGCTAGGGCCCTCCAGGTCTCAGCCCTCCAGAGGTCATCACAGACAAAGCATAGCAGACAGCAGGCTGCCTCCACCTCTGCTGTGGATGTCCGGCGAGCACCGAGACATAGCGGCAGGGTTAGAAAGGTTAAGAAAGTGTAGTTGCACAGCTTGGACAGGGTGTCAATCACTTTTACATAATGTTCACTATTGTCAATAAACTCCCAAGAATGTCTCCGTGCCTATGGCTCCTTATTCTGATGAGCAGAGCTCGTGTCACTCAGATATGAAACATTTCTGCACAAGATAAAGGTGGGTGTTCCGCTCAAGGGCCTCTTCCCTACACTTTGTGCAGTTTTCAGACCAAAGGGATGGTCCGGCCTCACTCCCTGGACACATTACTGATGCCTGCACCTCGACAATATTTGTCATTGTTGCCAGAATTGTCGTGGGCAGGCATCACAGAGCTCCCATCTCTTCATCACCTGTGACCAGTGACGCTGTGCTCCTGAAGGGCTCAGGAGCTGAAGGTGGACAAAGGATCAAATGCTTTTAAAGTTTCATGGCTGCCTCTCTATGATATGATCCAACTGCAAGCCAACTGCCCTCAGCCAAACAGGAGTCAGACATTCAAAGAGGCTATGTGAAGACCTATGGAGTGTCCTCACTGCATGTCGTCATCATCCTTCTGAAATTGAGTGACTATTAGGGCCTCCAATGCATCTCCATGATGGAAGCATTCTCACAGAGGGTATGTGCATTGCCAGAAGCCAGGCTGGAGTCAAACATTCATAGGTGCAATATGAGGATCTATGGTGTCTCCTCACTGCATGTCATCAACATCCTCCACAAATTTAGCAGCTATGAGTGCCTCCTGATCGTGCCTGCCTCATCTGGCTAACGCAAGGGCCTCATCACCTTCATCATCACCTTCAAGGATCTCCTCACCATCATCACAGTCAACATCCTCCTCATCGGAGGAACCCTCCAGCTCCTGCGTCTCCTGCTCAGCCAGCTCTTCTCCCCCCTTGCAGCGCTAGATTGTAAAGGGCGCAGCAGACGACGATGATGCGTGACACCCTCTGTGAACTACATTCAGGGCTCCACCAGACCCTTCCAGGCACCAGAACCTCATTTTGAGTATCCCAATGGTTTGCTCTACCAAGTTGCGAGCTGCAGCCTGAGCCTCATTACACCTTCGCTCTGCTGCAGTCTGAGGCCGCTGCACAGATGTCATTAGCCACGTCTTCTGCGCGTAACCCTTGTCCCTGAGGATCTTACAGTCTCTGTGGACCTTGGAAAACGTAAGGGATCTGTGACCAACTGAGAACGTAGGAGTCGTGCACACTCCCTGGAAACTGTGTGCTGACCTGCAGGATGAGTTGTGGTGGTCACACACCAGCTGCACATTCAGCAAATGGAATCCCTTATGGTTGACATAGTTGATCCTGTGTTGCAACGGAACTCTGAGTGCAACGTGAGTGCAAACAATGGCACCCTGCACCTGTGGGAAACCCAAGACCTGGGCAAATCGAATCACTCTTGAATCCTGGCTCTCCTGGTCCCGGGCGAAATGCACCAATTTGTGTGCCCTCGTAAAGATGGCATCTGTGATCTCATGGATGAATTTGTGGGTGGAGGTTTGCGATATCCCACAGAGGTCACCTGAGGAGTCCTGAAAGGAGCCATTGGCATAGAAATTGAGCACCGCGGTCACTTTCATGGCCACTGGCAGTGGATGCCCTCCATGTCCCTGTGGTGCCAAATCCTGCAGTAGCTGGCATATGTGACCAACCAGTTCCCTAAACATGCGCAGTCTTCGGCGACACTGGTTCTTGGTCATCTGCAGGAATGAAAGGCAGCATCAATAGACCCTGGATCTATAGGCACAGCACAGACCAGCGATGGCTCTCTGTGGCTCTTTGGCGATGTATGCAGGAGCCCCAGTCACCCCTACTTCCAGAGGGTGCTGTTCCTTCCTTTGCACAGCTAGGAGCCTAAGTCGCTCTCTTCTCCATTGTCTTTGCTCTCCATACTCCATGAGGCACACAGCTAGTTCACCAGGCTCCATGATCCTGATGTACTGCTCCTGCAGGATGAAGGAGGGAGACACGTGGGTTATCATGGGTGTACTTAGAACGTCTCTTTGTTGAGTCTGAAAGCCTTTTAACGCATCCCAGAAAGTGCTGGCCACCATTTGGATGGCCAGAGATTAGACCGCTGCATGGCTGCCCCTCTCCACTGGTGTGCATGCTGTGCTCTCAGCTCAGACATAGGCATTCTTCTAATCCACTGCAAGGCTGTGCTGTTAGCTTGAACCATGGGGGAGACTGGTCCAAACCTGGATGATGACATTGCAAGGGGCTGTGAGCACCTCGACCAGTGAATGCTCCATGGCCAGCTTCAGCAAGGAGGCTGTACAGCATGCCCAGTTGTCCAACTGTTCTGTAGTCCACTAAAATGCTCTTTAGCTTGCAGTCTGTGCCCAAGGGGTGAAAAGCTCTGGAGCACTTGGTGGCTCTTTGATGCCTCTGCATTGCTTGAGTGGGGGATAAGCTACAGGCCCGACTCCAATCATTTCAATGCGACTGTGCCTGAACTGTCTCAGCTGCAGAGGAATGGTCACTTTATACTTGGAGTCGCTAATGCACGGCCATTTTCCTCAACCACCACCCCCCACTGCATGTGCTTGTGCACTACCTTCAATCGCGGGCAGCCTTTGCGCCCCCACCCCAAAGTTGCCTCAACCACAGGGCAGCCTTTGCCCCTGCAACCTTCAGCCTTGAAGTCCAACAGGCACCCCTCACGAACGTTCCACAATATTACTGTGCACTCACCTCCAAGCTCCCCTCAAAGTGCAGCCTACCAAGTGCACGCCTTTTATATGCTGTTGTGAAACACGTCAGCATGCAATCAAGCCGGCGTGGGCAGACAATCCAGCAGTGGGAGGATGAGTCCAGCAGCCTAGCCTTATAATGATATGCTGATGTATTACAGTGAGGTTCCGGATGCCTGATGGCGTGAAGTGCAGCCCGCCATCGACAGGCTGAGCAGATGATCGCAAACTGGTTTCGTGATGTCGTGTCACTGATTTTTAGCCTTCTTGCCATATTGTCCACTCACGCCACCGAACACACACGACGCCAGTGGTCACAGACGATTCCGCCCTAAGTGAGCTCTCCTCTGTCCAACATTCAATTTTATTCCCTAAATAGAAAACAAATGAAGTTATTAATTAGCCAACAGTTTTCAAATACAAGGTCTGCTTTCCATATCCCAGTGCTGCAACAAGGGGCTTTGCACAAACAAAATAAACAAGCAAATGTTTCAAGGCATAAAGCTAGAGTTATGCAGTAATGAGGGTAGAACAAATGAGCACTCATTATGTCAAACTCAACAGTCATTCAAGTCAAGTTGAGTCTATTAAAAAATTGAACAGTTGCTTGCGACATAGACTGACAGTTACATATTCATGAGATGAACGGTAAAGCAATTGTTTGAAATGTCATCCAAGTTTAGAATTTTGCTAGACTATAGATGCTTAGCTTCACAACAGCTGCAATAAAGCACTTATGCTCAGTAAGTCTTCCAGATCAATCAATGAAACCTTGACCTGCACTCACCCATAGTAAGATCTTGTGTTGCTAGAGGAGCCGTGCAATTTAGTTTTCGCTAAAGACGTTTGTATAATTGTGGCATCACATAGTTCCTGTGACATTTCTGAGTCACACTTATCATCAAATTTATTCTAGCCTTAAAAGTTTTACGAAGTAAATGCATTCTTGCCACAACTTCATTTGATCATTCTTCCCATCCATTTAAGGGGAAGCTAGACAAGCATATGAGGGAGATGAGAGTAGAGGGTTACAATGATTGATTTAAATGAGGAAAGATGGGAGGAGGTTTGAGTGGAGCATGGACAGAATGGCCTGTTTCTGTGCCTTATATCCTATGTAATTCTATGTAAGCCTTGTTGTTGATTCTGACTGCTGGTCCTTTTGGCCCTGCACCCACAGTATCTTTTATAATCTTGGGATTTTCCAAAACGCCTTACAACCAATGAAGTACTTTTGAACTGTAGTCGCTATTATAATATAGGATACGCACGCAGCAAGGTCCCACAAACAACAATGTGATAATGACCAGATAATCTCTTTTTGTGATATTGGTTCAAGGATGCCAGGGAGATCTCCCCATGCTCTTGTTCAAATGATGGCATGGGATCTTTTATATTTGCCTGAGAGGGATATGAGCATTGGTTTGTCTCACATGAATATAGAACCTCTCACAATGCAGCATTCCCTCAGTATTGAAGTATAAATTTTGTTTGACATTGTATATTGTTCCTTTCTTATGAAACACTGCATCCTCAGCTTTACCATGAGCAATACCACTGGAATTTCACTTATCAACTTATTTAAAAAATAATACATACAGAGTGCCTACAGATAGCACTCTGCAGATGTCAAACTTCTGTACGATTTTAAAATGCTGTGTGCTTGTGAGCTTGACCTGAAACTGACACGCACATTCCAATTTTCTAATGTCTCACACCAAACAATAGTTAAAACCAAATGATATGAGACTTTGTTTCCTTAGCAAAAATTAGACTTTGTGGCTATAAAAGGACATGTACTGCACAGCAGAACAGCACATTGTGTTTTACATGGAGTAACATACTGTCGTTATATGCAGCAGGTCATTCAACTAGCATAAACAACACCATCAGAATTCATTTGTATATAACAAACAGAAGGCAGAAATGATTAGAATGAAAGCACTCTCATACGTGATGTTCAAATATTATCTAAACTCCCTCAATGAGACTATTTTCTTGTAATCACACCCAGCCAGCCACTATTGCCTACAGTTTTGAAATTATGCTGAGCAAAGATTATAATTGAGATGACACCATTATTAAAATAGTAGAACAGAGAATTTTATAGAGATGAATTACATGAATTTATATAATTTATTGTCAGTTATTTATTTTAAACTTACAATATTATCTTAGAGTTACTGGATAATAGCAATATTTCTGAAAATTACATAGAATTTTAACATGCAGAAACAAACCATTTGGCCCAACAGATCTATGTTGGTGTTTATACTGCCCACAACCCTGCTCCCACCTTATTTCATTTCACCTTATCAACAACATATTTTGCTATAATTATTCAATGTAGTAAATTCTAAATTCTCCTCTACAGAATGTATAGAAGGATTGTTTCTTAAGATTACCAATTACTGGCCTAGGCTGTCCATAACTTTGTGTTTAAATAAAAATAATGGAAATTTATTCCTCCTTAGATGCAACCATTTTGTAAAACAAATTGTTGACCTTCTGAACATAGGTGTAAATGCGCTGCCATAGTTTACAAAGGGAACCTAAAATCAATGAAGTTAAAGTGCGCTTTCGTTTATTTAATGCTTCTTAACCCAAACAGCCTGTTCTGCTGCTAATATTGAATGAGATGCCATTATAGAATGGTGATGCTGTGGATATAAACCTTAATTATAGTTTTACCCCAGCTTTTACTGTCAGGGTTGTACTGCATGCATTTTAGGTCTGTTGATGTGAGGAGTCCCTTTATAATGCATAAGTGAAAGTAGTGAATAATGGTTTAGCAGGAGGGCTATTTAGCACAGCTACCACACCATCAAGATACAATATTAACAAACTCCTTTAGAGTAAGAGCACTGAACATCCTGTAATTCACTACTGTACAACAATAAACAATAAAATGATAGCTCTAACAATGTATACAGTACAAATTGGGTTTTGAGTGTAAAAGAAATCACTGAACTAGATTTACTCTTTACAGAAAGCAGCCTTAAGGCACAGCATTATTTAGAATAATACTTTGTGTTAATGGTCTTTTATGTTTTATGATGCATATTTTTACAGCATGCACTTAACTTTAAAAATATATTTGCTGTATGACAATGCAATACTGTGTATTAATGTACAGTTTGAGTACTTGACAGCCATCTGTATTCAACATTGAGTTCAACAGTTTCAAATCATAACCCCTGCTCCCATTTTTTCAAACTGAAGATGCTGGTAATGGTTCTGCCATTGCCATCTATGCCTCTCGTGGACCCATTTTTTGTTTCTTTACTTGTTCCATTAGCACCTGCTTTTGCCTATCACCATCATCCCTCTGATCACTTCTTCTCAACCATTATCATCAACCTCCCCTCCCTGCTTTCTCTGCCTCTGTAAAACTTAAAACTTGTTACATCTCTAACTTTTACCAGTTGTGATGAAAGATCAACCCCGAAACACTAAATGTTTCTCACTCCACAGATGCTACTGTACCTACTGAGTATTTCCAGCATTTTCAGTTTTCATTTCAGACTTCCAGCATCTGCAGTATTTTCCTTTTGTATAAATAAATACTCAGCTGATGGTATAAGGATAATGCCATGGGAATTTTTTTGAAAACTTCAGATAGTTCTGATTTTTTTCTTACAAAACAGCTTTGGATGATAGCCCACTCAGTGAGACATTTCTTCCTTTATTTAATATGCTGCAAATTGTTTTTTGGCAGTTTGGTTCAGTTGGCAACATTCCTGCTTCTGAGTGAGAAGATTGTGAGTTCAACCCCAAGTAAGGATTTAATCTAGGTTGACACTACATTGCAAAATCAGGACAGTGTTGTATGTTTGAAGCGCTGTTATTTTGGATGAGGTCAGAGTCATTAAGAGTGCAGAAGGAGGCCATTCAGCACATCAAGTCCATATTGGCACTCTGCAGAGCAATCCAGTCAGCCCCATTCCCCCATTCTATTCCCCGAGCCCTGCAACTTTATTTCCTTCAAGTGTCCATCCAGTTTCCTTTTGAAATCATTGATCATCTCTGCTTCTACCACCATCGTAGGAAGCAAATTCCAGTTCATTATGACTTGCAGCATAAAATAGTTCTTCCTCAAATCCTCCTAGCATATTTTGCCCCAAATCTTAAATCTGTGTCCCCTAGTCCGTGTACCATTAGCTAATGGGACAGCTTTTCTTTGTCTACCTTATCTAAACTTGTCATAATCTTGTACACTGTATCAAATCTTCCCTCAATTTTCTCTGCACCAAGGAGAATAACCCCAGCTTTTCCAACCTAATCTTGTGGCTAAAGCCTCTTATCTCTGGAACCGTCCTGGAAAATCTCATCTCCATCCCCTTAAGGACCTTCACATCCTTCTTAAAAGTAGGTGATCAGAGCTGCTTGCAATACTCTAGACTAACCAGAGCTTTATGAAGGTTCATTAAGACTTCCCTGCACTTGTATACAATAACACTACTAATGAAACCCAAGATCCCATATGCTTTGATATGAATCCCCCTGTCCCTCTGTCCCTGCACATACTTTTAGAACTGTGCCATTACTGTGCATTGCTTCTTCTTATCCCTTCTGTCAAAAGGCATCACCTCACACTTCTCTGTATTAAATTCCATCTGCCACTTGTCTGCCAATTCAGCTAGCTGGTCTATATCCTGCTGCAGTCAATTGGTATCATCCTTACTGTTTGTCACATCTTTAAGTTTGGTATCATCAACAAATTTTGAAAATTTACTCTGTATTCCAACATCCAAGTCATTTATGTACATCAAAAAGGCAGTGGTCCTAACACTGACCCTTGTGGAACACCATTGTCTACCAAAATCTAGTCTGAAAAACAGCCATTTACCATAGCTTAATCATTTCTGTCCTTTAGGCAATATTTTAACCAAGCTGACACTAAACCTCCTATTCCATGAGATTCAATTTTGTTAACCAGTGTTTTTTGCGGTACTTTGTCAAATGCTTTCTTAAAATCCAAATATAGACAATATGAATTGTGTTCCCTTTTTCAACCTTTTCTGCACTTCATCAAAAAAATTAAATTAGTCAAGTACAATATGCCTTTATAAATCAGTGCTGACTCTCTTCAGTTAATTTAAACCTCTCCAAGTGCCTGTTAATTTTTTTCGCTGTTTTTGTTTCTAAAACCTTGCCCACCACTGATGTTAAACTGACTGGCCTGTAGTTACTGGGAATGTCCTTATATCCTTTCTTGAATAAGGGTGTCACATTTGCCACTTTCCAATGCTCTGGCAATTCTCTTGTATCCAGGTAAGTTTGGGAGATTATGGCAAGCTCTTCCAATATCTCCACTCCCGTTTCCTTTAGCAACCCGGGATGCAAGCAATTCAGACCGGGTGATGTATTTACTATAAGAATACTTATCCTTTCCAGTGCCTTCAGCATATCCATTTTCACCCCATCTGTTACCTCTACCATCTCCGCTTCTATCGACATTTTGTCAGCATCCTTTCTTAAACACCAAAACAAAGTACTCATTAAATATTCTATCCCTTGCCTGCCCCTCTAAGCATATTTAAAAACAAAATACTGCAGATGCTGGAAAGCTGAAATAAAAACTGAAAATGCTGATAAAACTCAGTAAGTCTGACAGCATCTGTGGACAGGAAAACAGTGTTTATGTTTCAAGTCTGTACGACTCTTCTTCAGAGCTAAAGAGAACTAGAAATGTGATTAAATTTATACTGTTTAATGGCGGTGGAGCAGATGAAGCTGGATGGAGGTCAGCAACAGGTGGGGGCTAAGGAGAGATTGACAAAGCTGACATGGACACAAGACAAAGGAATGTTTATGGTAAGGTAAGGACTGAAGAAGGTGGTGATAAGCATATATCTTCCTCTTTGCCCCTAATAGACCCACCTTACTCTTACTACTCACTTATATGCCGGTTTTCTTTTTATTCATTCATGGGATGTGGGCTTCGCTGGCTGGGCCAGCATTTATTGCCCTAGTTGCCCTTGAGAAGGTGGTGGTGAGCTGCTTTCTTGAACTGCTGCAGTCCATGTGGTGTGGGTACACCCACAGTGCCATTAGGAAGGGAGGTCCAGGATTTTGACCCAGTGACAGTAAAGGAATGGCGATATATTTCCAAGTCAGGATGATGAGTGACTTGAAGGGGAACTTCTAGGTGGCAGTGTTCCCATCTATTTGCTGCATTTGTCCTTCTAGATGATAGTGGTCATGGGTTTGGAGGGTGCTGCCCCAGGAGCCTTGGTGAATTCTTGCAGTGCATCTTGAAGATGGTAGACACTGCTGCTACTGTGCATCAGTGTGGAGGGAGTGAATGTTTGTGGATGTGGTGCCAATCAAGTGGGCTGCTTTGTCCTGAATGGTGTCAAGCTTCCTGAGTGTTGTGGGAGCTGCATTCATCCAGGCAAGTGGGGAGTATTCCATCACATTCCTGACTTGTGCCTCGTGGATAGTGGACAAGATTTGAAGAGTCAGGAGGTGGATTACTCATCACACGGTTCCTAGCCTCTGACCTGCTCTTGTAGCCACAAGAGCATTTATATGGCTAGTCCAGTTCAGTTTCTGGTCAATGGTAACCTCCAGGATGATGAAAGTGGGGGATTCAGTGATGGTAATGCCATTGAACATCAAGGGGCAATGGTGGGAGTCTCTCTTGCTGGAGATGGTCATTGCCTGACACTTGTGTTGTGCAAATCTTACTTGCCGCTTGTCAGCCCAAGCCTGGATATTGTCCGGGTCTTGCTACATTTGGATATAGACTGCTTCAGTATCTGAGCAGTCACGAATGATGCTGAACATTGTGCAATCACCAGCGAACATCCTCACTCATGCCCTTAATGATGGAAGGAAGGTCATTGATGAAGCAGCTGAAGATGGTTGGACCGAGGACATTACCCTGAGGAACTCATGCAGTGATGTCCTGGAGCTGAGATGACTGACCTCTGACAACCACAACCATCTTCCTTTGTGCTAAGTATGACTCCAACCAGTGGACAGTTTTCCCCCTGATTCCCATTGACTCCAGTTTTGCTATGGCTCATTGATGCAACACTCTGTCAAATACTACCTTGATGTCAAGGTCAGTCACTCTCACCTCACCTCGGGAGTTTGGCTTTTTTGTTGTTGTTTGAACCAAGGCTGTAATGGGGTCAGGAGCTGAGTTGTCCTGGCAGAATCCCAACTGAGCCTTTGTGAGCAGGTTACTGCTAAGCAAATGCCACTTGATAGCACTCTTGATGACCCTTTCCATTACTTTACTGATGATGGAGAGTAAACTGATGGGGCGGTAACTGGCCAGGTTGGATTTGTCCTGCTTTTTGTGTACAGAACATACCTAAGCAATTTTCCACATGGCTGGGTAGATGCCAGTGTTGTAGCTGTACTGGAACAGCTTGCCTAGGGGCGCGGCAAGCTCTGGAGCACAAGTCTTCAGTACTAGTGCCGGAATATTGTCAGGGGCCATAGCCTTTGCAATATCCAGTGCCTTCAGCTGTTTCTTGATATCATGTGGAGTGAATCCAGTTAGCTGAAGATTGGCATCTGTGATGCTGGGGACCTCCAGAGAAGGCCGAGATGGATCATCCACTCAGCACTTCTGGCTGAAGACTGTAGCAAATACTTCAGCCTTATCTTTTACACTGATGTGCTGGGCTCCGCCATCATTGAGGATGGGGATATTTGTG
This sequence comes from Carcharodon carcharias, assembly GCF_017639515.1. NCBI lineage: Eukaryota > Metazoa > Chordata > Chondrichthyes > Lamniformes > Lamnidae > Carcharodon > Carcharodon carcharias. The sequence goes on from NC_054489.1 coordinate 18,401,956, forward strand.
GAGGCTCCTCCACCAGTGAGTTGTTTAATAGTCCACTACCATTCACGACTGTATGTGGCAGGACTGCAGATCTTAGATCTGATCCGTTAGTTGTGGAATCTCTTAGCCCTGTCTATCACTTGCTGCTTATGCTGTTTGGCATACAAGTAGTCCTGTGTTATAGCTTCACCAGGATGACAGCTCATTTTTAGGTATGCCTGGTGCTGCTCCTGGCAGGCCCTCCTGCACTCTTCATTGAACCAGGGTTGATCCCCTGGTTTGATGGTAATGGTAGAGTGAGGGATATGCCGGGCCATGAGGTTAGAGATTGTGTTCGAGTACAATTCTGCTGCTGCTGATGGCCTACAGTACCTCATGGATGCCCAGTATTGAGTTGCTAGATCTGTTCGAAACCTATTCCATTTAGCATGGTGGTAGTGCCATTCTATGTACTGTCTGAAGAAGAGGAGCAGTTCTACTGTCCTGAACACTATTTCTGTCTGAAAACACCACCACCAAAAGCAGACTAACTGGAGACTTACCTTTGCTAAAGTTTGTTACTCTGTTTGCCCACTGCTAACTGCACTCCAAAGTCAATCCTTTGGTTTTAGAAGCCCTTTGGTTGGTCCTGGGTATTTGTTGACATATACACATGCATGTTTGCTTTTTCTGCTTGTTACCTTATAAGTCAAAACTTTACTAAATTGTGATCAAGGTTTAGTGTTTGAATAAGTCAGATTTTCATTGTATTGTCAGATTCTTAATTCTTTGTTGTTTTGTGGATTGTCTGCCACAATGCTATCCATTGGAATTGGAAAATCAATGGTCTCCATTACAATCTGCAGTACTCTTACTCCTATCAAAAATTACTGGACAGCTACTTTCTCACAAGTTAAAACTATTTGTGCAAACCCATCTTGGTATAGGTGGCTGTTACCATCTTTATACCAGATGTGGGTACCACCACCCCTCATTGGTTGGGTTATGGAGGCCCATACACCCCCCCCAGTAAAGGACTACAATATGGACTGATAAAGGTGGTTTTGGCCATGGAAGGAGACTATTCGCCTGTCAGATTGACAATCAGCCTGCAAATATTTACGCTACCTCGCACTGTTGTTCAATAGAGGGTGAAGATACGAACACATCAGCAACCCTCCCTCGGGCGGCGTATGCCTTGGGGTGATAGTAGCGCAGCTTCTATTGAAGAGGCCATGGCACTGTGTGAGACCGTGACATGAGCTGAGTGAATGTTGTGCCCGATAAAGGAGGACTTGTCCATTCGGATCCTGCTCCTTCTGATAATGCCTGTTCTGGTGGAGTGCCTTCTGAGAACGTGCGTGTTTCCCTCGCTCAGCACTTTGTGTCCTGATCTTTCAGCACTTGGAAAACAAGGGGAAATTAAAGGGCTGTCCGAAAGCAGAGAGAGAGAAAAAAAATGACAGTAAATTACATTTCATCTCCCCGCGATGGAGAATTGAGTAAACAATGTCGGTCAGGCTGATTCCCCCCGCCAGGTGTCACTCCCCTGAGCCAATGGGCGCTGTGGGAGGTGTTATATGCGCAGCCCCGGCCTGAGACCAATATCAGGCGCCAGTGCAGTCGACGCTGCAGTGTTTTTCCAGTCCTTGCTGCAGCTTCACAGCCCCAGTAACTCCTTAAGATCCCTTTCTGTTTCTTGCAATTGGAGAATAAATGGCCAACAGTTTACAATCTGGAGCTGCCTGAGAGAGAAGAAACATAAAAGTTTGGGCAGCAGAATTGTTTTATTAAGCAGCAGATATAAAGTTTGCGTAGGTTAAGCAAAGTGGGGGTGGGGGGGGGGACTTTCAACAGAAGCCCATAATAACGATGCCATGGGTTTTGCTTTTCTTTGGTGTTGAGTTAAAGAGGTCGGTTTGACAAGAGAGGAGAAGTCAGGTTTTTAATTCACTCCAAAGTGCCTCCAGTTGCTCTTCAGGCGAAGGTTTGAGTCTGAGTTTTAAAAAGTGAATGAAGGAGGGCTCCATGTCCAGGACAATGTCTCAGGCGGAGGTGGACCTGGCTGGTTTTGGGGTTATCGCCTCGCCGCTGGATTTGGACCTAGAGCGCTCGCCTCTGCTCAGCAAGATGCAGAACCGGCGGCGGAGAGCGCCCGCCAGAGACTGCAGGAGGAACCCCCGCCTCCAGAGGAAAAGCTCCATCGAGATCGAGCTGGGGGCTGACGGTCTCCTCCTCCGCCGCCCGCTCCGGCCACAGCTAACCCCGGACAGCGAGCCGCCGCCGCCGACGCCGCCGCCGCCCGCTGAGGGCGGGCCAGGAACGGGCGCCCCCAGCGCTCCGCCCGGCTGCCCAGCGCCCCAGCCCCTGCTCAAAGCGGCGGCGGCGGCCACCGCCAACAGCTCGGACACCGAGGATGGCAGTCCCCGCCTCCCACACAAAGACTCGGTTTCCGAGCTTCCCGAGGAGAGTAAGATGGAACCGGAGGAGAATGAGGTGGAGATGAAGGCGGTGGACACCTCTCCCGATGGCAGGTTCCTGAAATTCAACATCGAGCTGGGCAGAGGGTCCTTCAAAACTGTCTACAAGGGCTTGGACACGGAAACGACTGTGGAAGTGGCATGGTGCGAGTTACAGGTAAAGTGGGGGCGGGCGGGACAGGTGCTTTGAAATCCCTACTTTATAATCTGGGGACACTGTGCCATCATTTATCATTGTGTTATTCAGAAATGCTTCAGTGCTGCAAAGAATCTTTCACAACGTCAGGACAACAAAGTTCTTTTAAAGTGTTATCAATGTTGTACTGCAGGAGATGCGGGAGCCAAATTGCGCACAGCAATTTCCCACAGGTAGTGAGGTAATGAGCAGATTATCTGTTTTTAGTGATGCTGGGTTGAAGGATAAATATTGCCCAGGGAATAGCTCTCCTGCCTTTCAGAATAGTGCCATGGCATCTTTTCATTCACTGCAGAGGGCAGATGGGGCCTTGGTTTAAAATCTCATTCAAAGATAGTTCCCTCAGTACTGCACTGGAGTGTCAACCTGCATCATGTGCTCCTTATATGGGACTTGAACCCACAAATCTTCTGACTCCAAAGCAAGAGTGTATTACTGACCCACAGCTAACTTGAATGACTGACTTGTCTTGCAGAAGGATGCTTAATAAGTCATTTCCTCAGTGCATGGTCACAGCACTATGGATTGTGTATCTTTCACTGTGCCGCACACTCCAAGGACTGTTATGCTGCTAGAACGATTGAAAAGCATATCCTGAAATTAGGAATGAAATTATTCCTGAAATTTCCTGCCAAAAAAACCTGACTTAATATTCACACTTTGAAAGAATGATACTGATACATTAATGTTGTAGCTCTAGGCCTGCTCCATCCCCTAGCAAGTAAAATAACAATATTTAAAGAGAGCAGCAATGAGCTTGCCCACCCTCTACATATTAAAATTAGCTACTGATGGAATTGAAAGATGCTACGAGATCCAAGAGACCTCCACCTTTCTCCCACCAGCATTTCTAAACCTATATTGATGTGACACTGAGGCTATACACTGTCAGCTCCAGGGGATTTGTACAGTATCTCTAAAATTTCATTATAAATGCACCCTTACAGAGTGGTGATCGTTAAATGAAATGGTGAGAATGAAGAGCCAGGTACTTTTGGTTAGAGGTTTAAACTGACTTACATGTTGATGCAATTATTGTAAATTAAGCTTATGTGGCATTTGGCGAAGCATATATATTGTACAGTGAGTCTGCTAGCATAGCTGTATATTCTGGTACCTTACACACTTGAGGATCAGGGTATTCTGTTGTTAGTGGTCATGGGTGGGAGATATGGCGGCTGAGAAAGTTTTCTCCCTGTTTACTCTATCTTGTCAAATGCTGCCATTGGGTTACGGTATTATCCTTGTGTCTGGAACCGATTGTGAGATACTCGTATCTTCCCTCTTGTACTCGATTGTTCCTCACTTGGTCTTTTTCATTCCATGCCCAGCTTCAATTTTGACATCACATGGAGACATGGAAAAAATAGCCATGTTGTTATCAAAGTTGTATCATTTGTTATATAAAAAAGGAAAATGCTAGAAATATTCAATAGGTGAGGCAGTATCAGCAGTGAGAAAAACAGTTAACATTCCAGGTCAATAACCTTTTACCAGAAATAGAAAAATTTGGAGATGTAACAAGTTTCAGGTTATCCGTTAATTCTTGTTTCCCTCTCCACAGATACTGCCTGACCTGCTGAATATTTCCAGAATTTTCTGTTTTTATTTGAGATTTCCTGCATCTGCAGTGTTTTGATTTTGTATTAGTTTCATTTGTTTAGGAAATGACTTTAATACCAAATTCATGTCAAGGAAGTGTATCTTGGCTGGGCAAGGGTGAGAAATTATATAAGTTATCTCATGCAAGACATTGAAGAATCCTTGGTGTTAATAATCATGATTAATACTAAATTAAGAGAAATAAACCTATACATTGTTTTAATTTTACCAAATCATTTTATGTGATATGCACAAAATATAGACTAAGAAACTATGCAATATTCAATTTATTCCACTCACTAACTGAGTTAAACTCCCTATTGTCTCTTCATACTTCTTCAAAAGTTATAGGAAAATAGAATACAATGCCCCACGGAAACCTTCTATGCAAAATCAATTAAAGTATTCAAAAGGGCAATAGATAAGTTACTCAGGAAGTAAGAGTGTTGAGGAAGATAATCTGGTTATTTTTAAAGTTATTAACATTGAACTGATGCTGCTCATTATCCCTTTTGGAAAATAGATAAGAAGCTAAGTTAACTGAAATGGTTTCCGTTAAATAATGTAGTTTGTTTTTGCACAGGGATGTAAATCAAATGGTTGAACTTGAATCTACAGGGAATTGGGATTGAAAAAATAGAGCTACCATGGCTAGCAGAATGGTGAAGCAGACTTTAAAGGCTTAATATGATGTGCCGATTAGTCCAGATTTTAAATCATATTTTCTTTTTGTTCACTGTACTGAAGAAATTCATTGACCCAAAACAACATGGATTTGTTTGCTTGATTTGTACTTAATGTCATAAAATGTAACTCTACTCCATGTCTTTTCAGTTTAAATGTCTAACGAGGTGGTGACATTAGAAATATATTTCAGCTCCAGCCATAGCAGAACATGGTTCCATCAGCCAGTTTATTCCAGTTTCTCAATGTGAAAGCAAAACATGTATCATATTTGCTTAAAGAACAAAACACATATCGAGTGTTTTAAGAAAGCTGCTAACGAGAAGTCCTCTATGGATTAATTTCCCATTGAAAACACAGCACGTAACTTACTGTTATGTCAACAACTCACTGTGGAAATAAAAAAACATACAATATTGGCATTCATTCAGTATATTCTACCCATAGAGAATCTCATAAATGTGGAAAAATGTCCAAGTTTTACTTACTATCCAGGTTCAACCATTTAAGTTATATTTCTGTGCTGAAAACCACAATGTTGAACTGAAACCATCTAATTTAGCCCAGCTTTTTATTTCTTTTCTAGAAGGGATCGGTTCAACTTTATAACTTTAAAAATAACCAGATTAGCACATTTAATAGTGGTCCTTTTCATTGCTAGCCAAATCACAATGTCAGATCACTTGCAGTAGTTGTGAAGCAAATAGCCTATCAGCTGATTGACAAAGTGTGTAGCTTTTTATTTTGCACTGTCCTTATCTAATGTGCAATTTTTAGCATGAAGGAGTATTATGATCAATTATTTAGATGTAATTATATTACTGATTTGTTTTGTAAAGTCCGTATTATGTTTCCTGTTCTCTCACGCATGCCTTTTCGTCTATTTAATTTAGCAAGCCATTGAGATGTATTGAAACATATTGGTATCCAGCCAGATTGGGGCCATTTACTCAGTTTACCTCAATGTTACTTTGGTTCACTTTCAACACAGGGTTCAAAGCCCTAAGGCATTTAGTAGTGTTTTTATACATTGGTACTAAGGTCTCCTTGTAAAAGCTTAATCACTGTGGTAGATAATTAGGTTGTGAAATCACATGTAAATAATTCACTTAAAATGACGTGAGTATTTTAAGTACATCTGACCTACAAAATTGCCATCTTTGCAATGTTAACATACAATAAAACACTAAAATTTGGAGTGTAGAAATTATGGAGCTTGGGGCAGGAGACAGCATAGTGGTATTGTCACCAGACTAGTATTCCTGAGACCCAGGGTAATGCCTTGGGGATCTGAGTTCAAATCCCACCACAGTAGATGGTGGAATTTGAATTCAATAAAAATCTGGAATGATGACCGTGAAACCGTTGTCGATTGTCTTAAAAACCCATCAGGTTCACTAATGCCCTTTAGGGAAGAAAATCTGCTGTCCTTACCTTACCTGGCCTGACCTACATGTGACTTAAACGGCCTAGCACGCTACTTAGTTGTATCAAACTACTACAAAGTCCATAAGGAATGAAACCGAACGGACCACTCGGTATTGACTTAGGCATCAGAAACAACATTGGCAAACTCAGCCCTGTCGACCCTGCAAAGTCCTTACTAACACCTAGTGCCAAAATTGGGAGAGCTATCTCACAGACTAGTCAAGCAGCAGCCTGACATAGTCACACTCATGGAATCGTATCTTACAGACAATGTCCCAGACACCAGCATCACCATCCCTGGGTATGCCCTGTCCCACCGGCAGGTCAGACCCAGCAGAGATGGCAGCACAGTGGTATACAGTTGGGATGGAGTTGCCCTGGGAGTCCTCAACATTGACTCTGGACCCCGTGAAGTTTCGTGGCATGAAACTTGGCATGGTCAGACATGGGCATGGAAACCTGCTGAATACCACATACCACCCTCCCTCAGCTGATGAGTCAATGCTTCTCCATGTTGAACACAGCTTGGAGGAAGCACTGAGGGTGGCAAGGACACAGAATGTGCTCTCGGTGGGGGACTTCAGTGTCCAGTAGCAAGGGTGGCTCGGTCGCACCACTGCAGGCCGAGCTGGCTGAGTCCTAAAGGACATAGCTGTTAGACTGGGTCTGCGGCAGGTGGTGAGGGGACCAACAAGAGGGAAAAATATACTTGACTTCATCCTCACAAGTCTATCTGCTGCAGATGCATCTGTCCATGACAGCATTGGTAGGAGTGACCACAGCACAGTTCTTGTGGAGGCAAAGTCCCATCTCCACATTGAGGATACTCGTCATTGTGCTGTGAGGCACCACCACCATGCTAAATGGGATAGATTTCAAACAGGTCTAGCACCTCAAGATGAGGCATCTATGAAGTGCTGTGGGCCATCAGCAGCAGAATTGTACTCAACCACAATCCGTAACATCATGGCTTGTCTATCCCCCACTCTACCATTACTACCAAGCCAGGGGATTAACCCTGGTTCAATGACGAGAGCAGGAGGGCATTCCAGGAGCAGCTCCAGGCATACCTAAAATTGAGGTGTCAACATGGTGGAAGCTACAATTCAGGACTACTTACGTGCCAAACAGGGTAAGCAGCATGCAATAGACATAACTAAACAATCCCACAGTCAACGGATCAGATCTATGCTCTGCAGCCCTGCCACATCCAGTCATGAATGGTGGTGGACAATTAAACAACTCACTGGAAGAGAAGGTTCCACAAATATCCCCATCCTCAATGATGGGGTTGCCCAGAACATCAGTGTAAAAGAAAGGGCTGAAGTATTTGCAACCATCTTCAGCCAGAAGTGCTGAGTGGATGGTCCATCTTAGCCTCCTCTGGAGGTCCCCAGCATCACAGATGCCAGTCTTCAGCCAATTTGTTTCACTGCACGTGATATCAAGAAATGGCTGAAGGCACTGGGTACTGCAAAGGGTACGGGCCTTGACAGTATTCGGGCAATAGTACTGAATACATGCTCCAGAACGACACTCAAGAAGCTCAACACCATCCAGGACAAAGCAACTGCTTGATTGGCACCCCATCCATAAACATTCACTTCCTCCACCATTGATACAGTGGCATCAGTATGTACCATCTACAAAACTCACCAAGGTTCCTTCGACAGCACTTTCCAAACCCACGACCGCTACCATCTAGAAGGACAAGGACAGCAGATAGATTGGAACATCACCACCTGGAAGTTCCCCTCCAAGCCACTCACCATCCTGACTTGGAAATATATCGCCATCCCTTCACTGTCGCTCCTGGAACTCCCTCCCTAACAGCACTGTTGGTGTACCTACACCACATGGACTGCAGTGGTTCAAGAAGGCAGCTCACCACCACCTTCTCCAGAGCAGTTAGGGATGGGAAATAACTGCTGGTTTAGCCAGTGATACCCTCATCCTGTGAATGAATAAAAAACAAAAAAGTTTTCCCTAACTACAGCTGAGGTATGGGGGCTTGTGTGAACCAAGCACCCCTGTATTTTCATCCGCTCCCAGAATCTGCCCACTTTGTGCTGCCCTTTTCTGAGCAGTTCCACCTGAACGATTGATTGCATCTTCCTGTTATCCACTGAACACTAATTTTCCTATGTTTGGTACCAATTTCAACATTCTGCAACACTTCTGTGATTGCTACAAGTCTGCTGTTTCCTCTCCGTCAGCCCTGCTTAAATACACATGAGGCCCATGCAGACACCCCAGTAACATTTACTAAATTTATAAGTCACATATCTGATATTAAATTCAAGGCCATTTGATGATTGGAAGGTGTCAGGTACAGGGGAAAAAGTCAAAACGTAGACAGTGAAAGCAATGCCCTTGGTATATCTATACAAGAAAGCAGAGGACAATTAGACATGCAAGTGAACAATAAAATTAGTGCTTTTTTTTTATTATTTACACTCACTTCCCACTCACCTTCATCACCCCAGCCCCCCCAAATTTTCTCCTTACCCCTCCTGACCTAAAAGCAACACTTGGTTTGGGTAACAACTCTGCCAGTGTAATGCCTAGTGACCAAGTTATGTGCAGGATGGCAGGTCTCATTGTTTTCAATGGGATGTGAATTGAACTTTGACCCTACTTTGTAATTTAATGGAAAAATTCCAAATTCATTTGGGAAAAGTAAGGCATCATCCACCCCGCTTTTCAACATGTCTAGATTCCTGCCCAAATTTAAATCAGTCTCATTGACTATAAAATTTTAACCTCCCAAGGACCTATGCAAATAAATAAAGGCTAGTAACAGAACTGAAAATGATGGAAAAGTAAAAGCAGGTTATGTTGTAGGTAAGAAGCTGAGACCAGTATTTGATGCCTAAAGTTGGCAGACCTTTATTAAAATTCATGATTACCTGAATCTGACGAGCAAAGACTGACTTCAGTGCATATATATTTCCATGGATGAGCAGAGTGCTCTTCTCTCTCACAGCAGATATTTAATATTCCATTCAGTTTCAAAAGTTGTCAGAAGGCTGAACTGACCACCTGGGCACTTTAGCCACACAATCTTGTTCTGGACTGGAGTTATACTGCTGCTGGTGTGAACTCAAAAAGTGTGAAAAGGCATCCTTGTGGTGGGAAGGGGGAAGCTCACTGTTCCTTGGCTTTAATATGCTTGTGTGTCAGACTGTGTCCTGTTACCCTTGTTCTACTGCCACATTTTGCGTCAGTTTGTTCATGGAAGTCATTTTCTATCAGTGCAAGAGTGGAAATATAACCTTACCTTAACAATGACAGTCTAAGGAGGTGATATTTTTGCCATTATTATTATTTTACCCTCCAGCGTCTGGTTTGTTGGAGAGTGGAAAAATAAACATGTCTACAATGAATTATACAGCTCAGTTTGTGAAGGTATTTACATGCATTATTGGAACAACGGAAAGCATTTTGCATATTGACTGGTTGGTTAAAGAAACACTGGAGATGTTTTTATGACGTGAGTTCAATGGAGATAAATAGAAGTGGCAATTGAAAAGAGTGGGTGAAACAGTTACAATAAGGTAGTAAGTAACTGGCTGTTTTAGGAAGGTACCCGTTTATGCTCTTATGGTGCACACTGTTTAAAAATAATCCTGGTCAATCTCCTTCCCTCCAATCCTGAAAACCTTTACTGTTGCTGGGAAATGGTTTCATGAATGTCAGACACCCTACACTGGTTAGATCAAGAGGCCATTTCACAATAGTAGCTGTCAGCACACCGCTACCAATGGAGGGCACGTAGCCAAGCTCAAGACTGTCCTCACTCAATGATCACATACCCTCACTTTTGCAGTTTTGCTTGTATAGCCTTCATCAGCAGAAATCCTGGATGATTTTTCTCCTTTGACATAAGGCTGCTGATCCCAATTGTAGTGACATATCCAACTGCTCTGTCTGAAATCGGGTAACTCAGCTCAGATTGGGGACTCACACCTGAAACCTTTCTGGTATTGCACCTCGCAGCCACTCACTAAGTTAAACCTGCTGAGCTACCAAGAGACCCAATCCAGTCTCTCTTCACTCAGTTTGTACTCTTTCATCTGTTCCCAAGGGCCACATATCTCCTGCATTAAGAAAGGTGAAAATGTGACCTTCCCCCAGTGGCACATTAATAAGTAAATGCTTCCTTTGGAATGTTTCTAAATCTGTCTAAACTTAATTCTAGAACATAATGCAGAATGTAATGTGACATTCCTTTTTTTTTTGCTTCTGTGAAAGATCTTCCGAATCGACTTACCTTAGCAATTTGTCCATCCTTGCAGTGGCCATGAGCTAAGAGAGTTCCGAGGTACAGAACTCTGTCAACTGATTGAATTTCCATAACTTGACCAGGAGACAAATCTACCTTCTCATGTTCTGCAAACACCAAAAACTTCAGCACTATTTGCATGCAAGATGACTTCTGTATTTAACGACTTGCATGCAAATGTCTAATTAGCTATTAAATACAACCTACAGGAAAATGTGACGTGTCATGTTTCATAAGCATAATAGGTAAAATACCTTTGCTTATCTGCATCCTCACTTTGAGTGTAACCCATGGTTTCAGGATAAAAATTATCTTGCTCTGCCAATTGTACAATTTTTAAATAAAACTCAACTTAGTTCCTGGTGGGCATTAATTTACGTAAGTTGGCACTAATTTGCAGCCAAAGTCAAAGGTGTCAAAAGGATTTCTAGCATTTAAATGAAAAGCCACACTGGAGCACAGTGTGAGTATTTTAGTCTGCGTTTAATTGTGTACAGAACCCAGTGCTTAATTGAAAGCTGGGGAGAAAATATTCCATTCCCAGAATTGACATTTCCAACTGTAAAGAAATGCTGGAAAAGTTGATCATTAAAAATTCAAGCTTCAAAAAGAAAAACAATGGGTGTTATTATAACCTAACTCACCAAGCAGGAAACCCATAGGATCAGTTGCAACACTGGTTTTACACCCTAAATGGTTTTACTCTCCATTTAAACTCATGTTCCACCTAAACTGATTCCTGGGAAGGCAGGATTATCATATGAGGAGAGATTGGGCCAACTAGGTCTGTATTCACTGGAGTTTAGAAGAATGAGAGGAGATCTCATTGAAACATATAAAATTCTGACAGGGCTGGACAGACTGGATGCAGGGATGATGTTTCCTCTGGCTGGGGGTGTCGAGAACAAGGGGTCACAATTTCAGGATTTGGGGTAGGCCATTTAGAGCTGACATAAGGAGAAACTTCGTCACTCAGAGGGTGGTGAACCTGTGGAATTCTCTACCACGGAGGCTGTGGAGGCCAAGTCACTGAATATATTTAAGAAGGAAATAGATAGATTTCTGGACTCTAAAGGCATCAAGGGTTATGGGGAGAGAGCGGAAATATGGCGTTGAGATAGAGGAGCAGCCATGGTCATATTGAATGGTGGAGCAGAGTGGGCTCAAAGGGCCAAATGGCCTACTCCTGCTTCTATTTTTCTATGTTTCAATCCCATTGGTTTCCTGCCTGGCAAGTAAGCATAAAATTATCACCAATATCTTTCCTGAGCAGAGATTTAATATTTCCCATGAAATCTTCTGATGAGGATCCAACCGGTCAACATGATCTTAATTTTGTGCTTTGAGGTCCTTGTGAGGGCCTAAAGACCAGTTATTTAATGTTCCAATTCTCAGATGTAGATGTTGTAACATTTTGGAGCATCTCCAGCTCAAATTTCTGATATATTAAATTGAACAAAATTCCACCTGGATGATGTTAAACTAAATTTATGTTAACACCATGAGCCAGGTCAATTATCCTTCAACAGTCATCCTGTTGAGTTATTAACGAAGAATAATGATGTTTATAAGAGCTTGTAAAATCTCTCTGCATGGGAAAGGTACTAATAATTAGATAAAAATAGTTCAAGTTTGAATTTAGAATTTGTCTGTTTAAAAATTTTTGATGTATCTCTCTTGTTTACCGTTTACCACCCTTCAAAGTTGTGTGTGTGTGTCTCCTCTGTTTGAGTTGTGAGGAATTTCAACACTGAGGAGTTTTCCTCTTGCCTTGTACGGCTCATACCAGTGTCAAAAACACTGAGCCCTCAATGTACTAAATGTGGTGGCGAGCATGAAAATCGGTGTTTTACCTGCCAGCTGCACTGGCAGGGTTTTGTGTTGTAATGTCTGCTTCCCGCCTTATTAAATATGCACGCAGGGGAAACATACCAGATCGCTGGCAAGTGGCCTCTGATTCACCTGTCCCACAGTGAGCTCATCGCTTCCTCACTCTGGACGTCATATTTAAAGTGCAGCCGCGCACAGTGTTCTCAATGTCTACAGCCCAGGACTGCTCCACTGAAGACATGTCTCCGAAAGCCAAGAAGACGGCAGCCCCCAAATTCAGTGACACCTCACTGGAATGCCTTTTGGACACAGTTGAGAGCCACCACAATGTCCTATACCCCCACCCTGGCCACAGGAGGTCCAGCAAGCTCAGCAATCCAACTTGGGAGGCAGTGGCAGCGGTGGTCAGTGCCAACGCTGCACAGAACAGGTCAGGCACCCAGTGCAGAAAGAAGACTAATAATCTCATCAATGCCACAAGGGCAATGTAACCATCTCATCACTCTAAACTCTCACAATCACAAGCCCATCACACATTCCCTGGCATCTCACTCCCTGCCAGTTCAAGGGACATCAACACTCACTCTCTCACACACCCTCACATCTCCATCTGGGTTGATCTCCTCTGGAGATTGTTCATGGCTCCCCTCAGCACCCGCACATGCCAGGCATCCTTATCGCCTGCCCTGACATGCATCTAGCTCATACCCTCTCCATCTGTCTTTATGCAGAGCAAGATTGCACACAGTCACAGGGAAATATCCCAAATGGGGTAGGAGTCCCGGAAGTCAAGGTCCTCTCTCAATTCAAAAACCAAGCTGTTGAGCTGGCCAGAGAGGACATGGACCATGCTTGCAGCAATGATGAGGAGCGGCAAACACCCACATGAGGATCCTGCACCAGCTCAATCCTCAGACAACCATAGTGTGAGTGCAGTGTCCTGTTTTAGAGTCACCTGCCTTGCACTTATTACCTCTACTTTCCTTCATAGGAACGTCAGCCAAGGTCCTGATGGCTTCAACCAGCCAAGCCCTTAGCTCAACCCCTGACGACACCTCAGATGAGGATCCTGAGGACACCACAGCAGAAGACGCATCACAGCGCTCACCCTCCACCAAAGCAGAGGCACACACCTCAGTGGGACCCAGTTCTAGAGCAGGCTCAGTCACAATCAATCTGATGAGCACAGCGCACAATCTAGTCCACAACTGACAGAGGCAGGAACACCTGAGGTTGCCAACACTTGGAGGATAGCTGGAGGCCAGGATTCTGAGTCCAAGTCAGATGGCAAGCCTCTGGATTCAGTCCAAAATCAGTCGGTCGAGCTGCAGTGACAATCATGGGAACATCAGGAAGGGATGTCAGCTGCACTGGTGCAGAAGCTGCATGCCATTGCTGTAGCCATTGGTGGCAATCTATCAGTGGCCGTGCAAGAGGAGGGTGGGGCTGGAGTGTCCAGTTGATCCCAATCCCCTCTTCCTGTGACCCCATCATCTCCAGCTCCACAGGCTAAGGAAGGTCCGCCTACCTCACAGCAGGACACCCAAAGCAGGCCGGGGCCCACCAGGCCTCTGCCCTCCAGAGAACGCCACCAAATTCATCATAGACAAGAGGATGTAGCAGTCAGCAGGCTGCCTCCACCTCCGCTGTGGGTGGCGTAGATTCACTGAGATGTAGCACTAGGGTTAAGAGAGTGAAAAAATTTAAGGAGCACAACGATGGCATGGGTGTTCACAACATATATAATGTTCCCAAATGTAAATAGAATTGCATCTATTTCACATCTCCTCTTGTGTATGCCTCCTTTTTATGATGAGCTGTGTTGCTGTGAATCAGGTGTGAAACCATGGTGCCTCTCCCCACTTATGGGAGATGTCGCTACCATGGGCCTCTTGTCTATGTAGTGTGCTTCCATATCACCCCAGTGTGTCCCCGTTTTTCAGATCATTCTCAACACCAATGCTGCCTCGACCTTATGGAGTTCCACAAGCACACTTAACAATGTGCTCTCTATCATCCAGCAGGGTTTTTCATGCAATGAGCCCATACTCAGAGCCCATGTGCACTCCTGTCTGCCAACCGCATTTCCAACTTTCCGAGTGTTGTCCCATCACTGCAGAAACTTCTTTAGCCAGAGAGTGGTGAATCTATGGAAATCATTGCCACAGAAGGCTGTGGAGGCCAGGTCATTGAGTGTATTTAAGATCGAGATAGATAGGTTCTTGACTGGTAAGGGGATCAAAGGCTACGGGGAGAAGGCAGGAGAATGGGGTTGAGAAACTTATCAGCCATGATTGAATGGTGAAGCAGACACGATGGGCCGAATGGCCTAATTTCTGCTCCTATGTCTTATGGTCTTATGGAGATGGATCTCCTTGAGGAGCTTTTTCACCTTGAAGGCATACAACTATGAGCCCACTGAGGATCGTGGAATAGCTCTTGGCTCTTGTAGGCTGCCATTGGGACTGGGATGCTGGAGAGACATTTGAAGAGGCAGTACCTTTTGATGTCTGGTGCTGGAACTTCCTCCCCCTCCAGTTAGCACTTCATCTCAGTAAGGACACTATTCCCGAGGTTTCATCATCCTTTAAAGGATCAGGACATTGTGAGCCTGATGTGTAACTATTCACTCTTGTATTGGAGTGCATGTTTGAAATGAGAGGAATAGCAATGCTGGTGTTAATGTTGGATTATGATGGAGGGCACTTGTCCAAGAAGGTATTCGCTGCAGTTAGCCACCAAATGCCACTAGGAGGATGACTATGAGGGCCTCATGTGCATGCCTGCTTTGTCTGGCCCATTCTCTGGCCTCTTCCCCTGCAGCCTCGACTTCCTCAAACTCAGCGCCCTCATCCTCTTCAATGTCCTCTTCATTGGAGGAGACATTCAGCTCCTCCATGTCGGCATCTGGCAAGTCCTTCCCACTTTGCAGCGCCAGGTTGTGCAATGTGCAACAAACCATAATGATCCATGAGATCCTCTGGGGACTGTACTGGAGTACTCCGCCAGATCTGTCCCAGCATTGGAATCGCATCTTTAAGATGCCTACGGTGTGCTCCACCAATGGTCGGGTAGGGCATGAGAATCATTACATCTCTCTGCAGGATTCTGCGGCCACTGCACTGATGTCATAAGCCCCATCCTTTGCAGATACCCCTTATCATCGAGGAGCCAACCCTGGATCCTGTGTGGATCTGCGATCTACTCAAGATGTATGAGTTGTGGACGCTTCCTGGATATCTGTCGCAAACCTGCATGATAAGTTTCTTATGGTCACAGACCAGCTGTTCATTGAGTGCTTGGAAGTCTTTCCTGTTTATTTGTTAGAGTGCCTATTGACAAGGAGCTTTTATAGCGACATGAGTGCAGTCGATAGTACCTTGTACCTGTGGGAATCCAGGAATCGCTGCAAAGTCCACTGCCCTGGCTCCTGGCTTGCTTGATCACTGTTGAAGTTGACGTAATTGTGGCCTTGGCAAAAATGGTGTCAGTCACCTCATGTATACGTTTGTGAGTGGAGGCGTTAGAGATGTCGCAGAGGTCCCCAGTGGAGCCCTGGAAGGAGCCGCTCGTGTTGATGTTCAGTGCCGTGATTACTTTCACAGCCAGTGGCAATGGATGCCATCCCAGTCCCCGTGGTGCCAATTCCTGGAGAATGCGGCATAATTTGAGTCACCAGATCCTGGGACATGTGGAGGCATCAGTGACTTTGTCTCTTGCTCATCTGCAGATAAGACATGTGAGTTCTGTACACCCTCGGACTTCAGAGGCACCTACACACGACATTTCTGTGAGCCTCGTCCTCTGTGTCCTGCGGGAGTCCTGCTGCCCCTTGGACTTGAGGGTTTAGCTCCTCCCTTTGGGGAGCCTGGCACCTCGATCATAATCTTCTCCTTCCCCACTCCTGCCTGTATACGATGACGCATCAGCAATAAATCCAGGCTCCATCCTCCTGATGGTCTCCTCTCAGCAGCTTCAATGAGAAACAGACATGAGTCAGCATCAGCCTGCAAAGGTCCTATTTCTGTCAAAGACTCGTCAGTGAATGTGGGTTCAAGGGCTTTGTACCAGTGTCAGAAACAAATTACCCCAAAAATCCAGGTTAACGCAACATGTGTTTTAAGGTGTGTCTTCCCCTCACTTCGCTCAATTGCTCTGGAGTGCGTTACTGCCCTGGGGAATCTCCACGCTGTGAACAAGGGGTTAATACAAGGAGATCGATTAGTGACACTTTGGGGGATTAGCCTCGCATGAAAGCACATTATAATTTCATTTTCCTGATTCCCTGCATCGTCATTGAAAAGCTCCTAATATGCCTCAGCTGTACATCTCTCCTCATTTGGGAATGCACAGTTCAGTTGGGTGCCCCTTTAATCACTCCCCCCACCCCTGTGCAGGCACCCACCCTCCAATCAGCCCTCGGAGCCCTCACCAGCAGAGTATCTCCTCATTTTAATTTTGTACTGTGCCATCACTGCAGTTTGGAAGATGGTGGTGCTGAGGTCTCACTACCAGGCCAGCTTGGACCCTCCCTGTATGAGCATGAAAATCCCTCCCATCATCCTGCAGGAGCTCAATGTTCAGGTTTCCCCCCTCAAGTGCCCCCACAATCCCTTTCCCCCATCTAAAGGCTGCAGATGCCTCCCCTGACTATGTGTGACATCTGCAGTCCAGTATGGGGATTGCAGAAACCCCCCCCCTCCAGACCAACACGTGTGATGATGCAACAACGCCCTGCGCACAACATGCTGGGCACAAATAAGACTGGACTGACCTGACCTCCCCCTGCCTGGACTGGGACAAGGACAGTCTTTCCAAGCTCAACATTGAAGCGCTTCTTCGCTCAGCGATCCTCCTATTCTGGCCCTGTGTCATTCTGTAACCAACTCTCTCCCCATCCTGGCCCTGAGGCCGTTTCCCCACCACCCCTACTGCCCCCAGTTATGTGTCTGAGTGCAACCTTCCCCACTCTTATCCCCCGGTGGAGGCCTTGCCCAGCAGCCCCTTCCCTTGCCTCCAACCTGGTTCAGTGGAGGCTTTGCCCTGCAGCACACTAAAAGCCACCCCACCTTACTGCTGGAATGATAGGTAAAGACTGGCCTCTGACACCCCCTGAAAGTTTTTTTTTTGCAAAAATATACTTTATTCATAAATCTTCAAAAACATTTCGCACCATTTCAAAATCACCATTACAAAAATACAATCAGATTCAACTTTTACAACATGAATCACAAGGTGTATCAGTACAAACAATGAATATTACAATCATTGGCAGACATTCATTTTAAGCTGTACAGCCTGAGGGGCTCTTTACAGTTCCCAGCCCCTCGGTGCACTGTGGCAAAAAGGTCTTAGGCAACGACCCTTCCCCATTGCGCCTTTGTGACGGCTGCCCCAAACTTAACTGTGTCCCTCAGCACGTAGTCCTGGACCTTGGAATGTGTCAGTCTGCCTGAAAGTGATCTGGTGCTGCCTGCGAAGCCTGGCGATGGCTCTGAGTTGCCACGAGTGCTGTGCGATGCAAGGTAAACACACAAACCTCAAAGTCATAAGCAAAGTGCAGGTCGCCAGGTGCATTCACTTATATACCATTGTGAAACATGTTGGTCTAATTGGACACCGACGTACCCTCTTGATCCAGCGTAGGAGGATGATTCTGGCGAGCAGCCCTTATAATGAAATGCAAATGTATTGAAATGAGGTTCCCAATGTGCCACAGGGGGCAACGCGGCCCACCATTGGCAGCTGGAGCATACGATCCCAGACGGCTTTTACAATGGCGGTAAACTGATTTTTCCAATCTCGTGATATTTTCCATTCACTCTTCTCCGCCATGGTATCTGTCACAGGTGGGGCTGGAAAATCCTACCCACTTAATTTAAGTATAACACAAATTAGATTTAGGATCAAGCTTTTAGCATTCTATCCCAAAAATGTGTCCTAACCCCAAAGAAGCAAGACACTTTCGTTTTACTTATTGCTACTTGTGTGAATTTTCTCTTTTAGTGTAAAATTATAGACAAATGAAGATCTGCTACAATTATAAAAGAAGTGGCATTTATACAATCAGGCTGTGTTAGATTGACTGCCAAGTTCCATAAGTGGAAGAATTGTGCTCCAAATCTATTCTGTAAATGTTCAGTGTTTTTCCGATCAAGCAAGAAGTTACTTTGTAACTCCGAACATGTATTTGAAAGTGCAGGAGATCTGACGGTGTAATACATTGGAGAACTCTATACACGATAGCATGGAACCATACATAGGAAGGCATTTTGCCTAATAGGCAAATTCCTAATCTCAGATGGGTCACCAAGAAAAACATCAATTAGAGCTCATCATGAGAGCGAGAAAGAAATTGTCAGCCTGCTAGTAACTTGTTAAGGGGCAATATTTCCAGGACTTGATTCTTATTATCTTGTTTAGGCATAAGGTATATTTTGGGGAAGGGGTGTAACTCAGCAGATTAACGAACAGGTTGAAGTATATTAGATATTTTATTCAGGCTTGCTTTTGAATATTATGAAAAATCTCTTTGAATAATAACTAATATATGTGTTAGTAAAGTGAATAATAAATTAGAGTTCAATGGTGGCTGTCAGAACTGTGCTGTTAATTGGCATGTCGTTGGGATTCAGGGACAGATCTCAAAATCTCAATTGAGTCCCATCGTGAATGCATTAGGCTGTTGTGATTGAGCAAATAAATGGGACTGTTTTATTACATTCTATCATTTTAATTAATCAACTAAATTACATTCAGATCTTACAAAAATGATTTGGCAATGGTGATTTCCAGGCCGTTTATCACTTAAATTATTTTAATGAGAATACATATACTAGTTGTATGAGAGCTGTTGGTTAGTACACACTAGATTGCCTTTGTAGACAGGAAATCATTAAAGTTTACAAATACCAGATGTGTAAAGGTTCAGTAGATATTTTTTCAATAGCCTATGACTCTTTAATGATGAATTGGTTACACTGGAGTCTTCACTTTGCCCCAAACAAAGTACAAATACAATCGCTTCCATCAGTGGAGCACAGAGGAATGGATGTCAGTCTGGACTTGATCCAACACAACTTAAACTGATCCAACCGAAGCTTCTATTCAGTCCACATTTTGTACATGCCAAACCTTAGTCATTTCTCTTAAAATAGTTGTTCCCTATTGAGTTGTATTGGCTCTGTGTTGGAGAGTAGATAGTTACTTGTGAGCTTCTTACTGTGAAGGGGTCTGTATATATTGCTCATGGAGGGTACATCTTTTTTTAACAAGTCTTGCATTTGATCAGTTTTTTCAGATACAGGAGGTGTAATTCATTTTCCACTCCACTCAGTCCCCAGAACTTTTAACAGTTGATGAATATAAGATTGACTTGCATTTTCGCGTCTTTCATGACCTCAGGACATCTCGAAGTACTTTACAGCCAATGAACTAATTTGGAAATTTAGTCACTGTTGTATTGCAGGAAATGCGCAATTAAAGGATATGTATTAGCATTTTCTGATTGCCAGGCTTAAATCTTTATGACTAAGTTAATATATTTTACAATTGTCAGGTAGGGAACAAAGGGAATTAAGGGAGGTGAATTAGTGACGAGGCTTTGTATAATTTATTTCCATGTAATATTTAGAGAAATAGGGAATTAAACTAATTAAGTGACAGGTTATTAAAACGTATAGTTATTAAGACTGATTCCCGACCACTCACACTGTGAACCCACCATAATTTCTAACTTTTCAACACACCGGAAAAATCATCTGGAAAAATGGGAAATCTGCTTGACGTAAATATATTGAGTATAGTAGCCATCTGTTTGCAATTATTGTTCAAGCATTTGGTTATTATAATAATATTAGAAAATGTCAGTTAATTTTACAAAACTTCTGCAAGTGTCAGCTGTGGCTCAATTAATAGCCCTCTTGCCTCTGAATCAGGAGCTAGTAGGTTCAAGTCCCACTGCCAGATTTGAGTACAAAAATCTAGGCTGGCATTCCGGTGCAGTACTTGCGGAGCACTGCACTGTTGGAGGTGCCACCTTTCTGGTAGGACGTTAAATGAGGCTCTGTCCTCCCTGCTTTGGTGGATGAAAAAGTTCACGTGGCAGTGATTTACTAGAGGTTTTCATAGTGTGAAGAGACTCTCTAGCTGAGGAGTAAGTGGCACAAGAGTGATCCATTTAAAATCGTCAATGAGAGACGAATAGAGAAAATTCTTGAGAGAGTTGTTGGAGCTTTATGTTGGGAATAGTTGGGGTAGAGAACATTGTGCTTCTTCAGAGAAGGGTAGATAAGAATATGAAGCAGAGGAAGTTACAGGATTGCAGAGAGACAGTAGTTTGGTGTATTACAGGCTTAATGACCTCCTCCTATGTGGTGAATTGCTACAATAGGCAAAAAACAAAAGTGAGAAAGATTTGACAATAGTTTAATCAATATGTGATGATAACTTTGACTAAAAAGAAATCAATTAATATAAAAAAGACTATAATTGGTTAGTAACTGTAGTAGATAGAAATTAAGCTATCATGTTCAAATTTTCTTATGCATTTTGATATGTCAATGTGATCATCTGCAGCTCTGTTTATGGAACTGAAGGCCTATTCAAAATACAACTATAGGCTTACTTGAATAATCAGATTGACTTAACTCATTGTTTTTTGAAAAGCTGGCAGTAATAATGTAGCCTCATGCGTTGAAGTCCCACAGGTTACAGGTTACACAGGTTAGCTCTTTAGCAAGTCATTTATCTGTGATTATTTGAGGTGATTGCACAGTGAGCGTATTTTCCTCTTGTTGGCATGTGACAGTAAAGCAGTTGTATCCCCAACCCATTTTTCTGCCTCGTGGCTCATTGAGCATGTAGCTTGGATTGCCAGCAAGATCCATGCCACCAAGAAGAAGCTTGCTGCTACAAGGACAAGGGGAGAGGTGAGATCATTTAAAGATTTAAAGTCCTGAAGATCCAGGAGAGACCTGCAATTTTTAGGGCTTGGGCTGGGTCATGCCCAGAAAAGCCCATGGTTTAAAATAAGCCCACCTTTCCTGCCAAATATCAGCCTAAGAGCCCACTCCATATACTTGCTCCTGTCATACGGATAACTGTGTCCTCTCTCCTGCTAGTCCATGGAGTCAGTGGAATCAGTAGTGCTAAATAGGGGTAATAGAATGACAAGCTATGGGCAGGGATAAGGTATCCTCCATCCATCCCACCAGGAGTGATGGAAGGGAAATTTAGTGTGGTGTGGAAACACAGTGAGAGGCCTCATTGCCTCATTTTGATTCCTTTTCCACTGCTGAGACGGAGCACAGAGGAAAGTCCAGCCAGTGAGCTGACAGTGTAAGGGTTATAAATTCTAGGTCAGGCTAATGTATAGTAAAAACTTCAAAGTTATGTAGATTTTTTTAAACCACTGACGAACAGCAGCAACAGTGTATGCCATCTACAAGATGCACTGCAATAACTCACCAAGGATCCTTAGACAGCACCTTCCAAACCCACGACCACTACCAACTAGAAAGACAAGGGCAGCAGATGCATGGGAACATCATCACCTGGAAGTTTCCCGCCAAGCCACTCACCATCCTGGCTTGGAAATATATCGTTGTTCCTTCACTGTCGCTGGGTCAAAAATCCTGGAACTCCCTCCTTAACAGCACTGTGGATGTACCTACACCACTTGCACTGCAGCAATTCAAGATGGTAGCTCACCACCACCTTCTCAATGGCAATTAGGGATCAACAATAAATGTTGGCTTAGCCAACGACATCCATATTCCATTATAAAAAAATTATACAAAAATCAATTTTACAAGCCACGTAAAGTTTTAAAACAGTGCATTAAGCTTGTAATAGTCAGCCACCATTTACACTAAGTCTTATGGTTACGTTCTTTCAATAGAAATGGATTACATTAAAGTTTTTACTGTTTTCATATTTTTACTTAGAAGCTAATCTTGGTTTAAGGGCAAGGAAGATTTGTGCTCTTATGTGATTGAATTAGATCTTAGGGTTAGTTTAATGAAATATTTTGTGTCGCTTCAGTAAGATCACAAAGCTACACAGGATATTATTCTATCAGTATGAAATGGTGATGTCTTAAAACATTTTAGAACCCTTCGTGAAATCTTATTCCCATGTGGTCTTTGCCCTGTCCAAATGTGGATTGCATTAGTTAAGTGCCAGATGTGAACTGCACATAATTTCAGAGCAAATGTCAAAAACCCTTTGTTCAACAGTTTATAAATCAGTTTAACTTTTCTTTCCCAGGATAAGGAAGCTGAGTACAGTGGCATGGTGGTTATGTTACTGGACTGAGCAATCCAGAGGCCTTTACTATTATTCTGGAGATGTGAATTCAAATCTCAACATGTAAATTTGTGATAAAAACAAAATACTTTGGATGCTGGAAATCTGAAACAATCATAGAAAGTGCTGGAAAAACTCAGCAGGCCTGACAGTATCTGTGGAGAGAGAAACAAACTCTGTTTCTCTGTCCACAGATGCTGTCAGACCTGCTGAGTTTTTCCAGCATTTTCTATGTAAGTTTGTGAACTGAATTCAGTTAATTAAATAAACCTATAATATAAAGCTAGTATCTGTAATGGCATCCATGATAGTTGTAAAAACCCAACTGGTTCGCTAATATCCTTTAGGCAGGGAAATCTGTCATCCTTGTGTGGTCTGGCCTATAACTCCAGAGGCATATCAATGTGGTTGACACTTAACTGCCCTGTGAAATGGCCTAGCAAACCATGAAACCTTCTTGAGAGGAGTTAGGGATGGGTAATAGCTTTCCGGCAATGCCCACATTCCTTGAATGTGTCAGAAAAACCTTCGCTTAATTGTCCTAGTTATGTGAAATATAATGGATGAATTATTTTTGCAATATCCTTAACCTGCAGCAGACCTGAGGACCTTTGTGGAGCACAGATACAGTAAGATCGATCGTGCTGCCAAAATTTCCATTGGGCAGGGCATAGGAATTTTGAAGACATGCTTCAGGCGTCTTTATAAATCTAGGGAATGTTTCAGTACAGTTCTGCCAGGTTGGTGTGCATGGTTGGTAGCCTGTCGTATCCTGTACAATTTTTCCACAAACAAAGGGCTACTGATTAAAGCTCAGGAGGACAGAGAAGAAAGTGATCAAGGTCGTCAGGGTCAACAGGCAGCTGAGGCACTATTAGAGAAAGTGGTCACACAGGAGCACCCTTTGCTAGCTGCCAGAGATCTGTGTGCAAACCCAGCAGGGACAAAGCTTCAGCTAAATAATTGCTGTGTCCACCAGAATTACTTTCATGGTCCCCCTTTTTGGAAAGGCCTTCTTGTTATTGGCACTTCAAACAGTTTCTCTTTATTTTCTCTAATCTAAACCATTTGTGACTTTAAACCTCTATCAAGTCTCCTATTACCCATACAATACACTGAGCCATAAACAAATCCTTTAAATTTAAAAAAAGTGGAATAATTTGTTACAGATAGACATATCTTAATATTCTCTAATATGTCAGGGGAACCACAGCAATTGTTGGCTGTCATCTTAAAATATATGTTTTCGGGGATGAAGAGAGAACTCCAACAGGCCGTTTGGCTGGAAATAGAAAATAATCCAGAACTAATTGACTAAAGCGGTGAGGTTTGAAAAATTTCATGCAAAGTCCAGTGTAGGAAGTTAAATGTGTGACATATGATTGAAGCTGTCATTGTACATTTAAATAGTTTCATGAAATTATAAGCAGTGTGTACTATTAGATTGAAGTAATACTATGGATTCACTCCTCGTTCATGATCCAAAGATTTCTCACATGTTGCTAAGTGGAAAAAGATAGTAATAATATGCAAGTTATAGAATATGTTTGAGTATTGCTGAAAAAGAAAAGACACGTTGTCGAAGCTTTTTGTCTTGCACTCATCAGGACATCGTAAGAATATCAAATATAAAGGGAACAACAATTTATATTTCATGAGAAGAAGGTGCTGATTGGTTGGCGAGTAAACTCTGATTGGTAGAAGCATTGCCATGGGGAATGCACCAGTTAACTGATGATTAACCATTAACTGCCAAGTTTTGTTTAAATTCAAACCAGGCAGGTTAACTCTGATTGGTCAAGGCATTGCTCTAGGGAACGAAACAGAGAATGGCTATTGCCTGTTTTGTTTAAGTTGAAACAGGTGCAATTTGTGTACGTGTTTTTTCTGTCTGCAAAGAACAGGGCTCTGTGTATTAATATATGTAGCTTCTAACACACATAAGTGTGCCACACAGCAAGCCCGACTGATAATCTTCAATCGGATGTCAGCATAATTCTTAGCACACTCAGGATTGTTTAGCAAATGTTGTCCAATCACAGAATCCCATCAAATGTTGGATTTGAATTTTAACAGCATGGACTGATTGGGTACGGTTGGTCTCTTGCCTGTTGCGAACAGCTAAAGGGACATGCTGTTTGATATAATCCACCAGTCTTTGGGACGTATGGCCTACGTACCTAGCATCACAATGGACTGAAATTCATTTACTACATTTCTCATTTTTGTGATAGGCAAAACGTCTTTTTAGCAGCATCCTGTTAGTGGCAAACCCTAGGTGTTCTGTTTACATTTGGCATTCTTGTGAATTGTCCTGATGGGTGCAAGGTGAAAAGCTTTGACAATGTGTCTCTTTTTTCAGCAATAATCAAGTTCTGCAATACCAAATGACTAAAAATATGTTTGATTATTACATGAAGCACATTTGAGCCTGAGACCATGCATCCATGACATCACTAAGACCACCTGTCTCCACCTCCATAATATCACTTGGCTCCACCCCTGCCTCAGCTCAGCTCATCTGTGGCTGAAACCATCATCCATACCTTTGTCACCTCAAGACTTGATTATTCCTAGCTGGCCCCCCACATGCTACCCACCTTAAATTTGAAATCACCTCAAACTCTGCTGCCCATGTCCTAACTTGTACCAAATTACATTCACCCATCACCCCTATGCTCATTGACCTATATTGGCTCCCAATAAAGCAATGCCTCAATGTAAAAATTCCTATCCTTGTTTTCAAATCCCGCCATGGCCTTGTCCCTTCCTTTTTCTGTAACCTCCTTCAGCCGCATAACCCTCTGAGATATCTGCGCTCCTCTAATTCTGCTCTGTTGCGCATTCCCAATTTTAATTGTCCTACCATTAATAGCTGCGCCTTCAGTTGCCAAGGTCCTAAGGTCTGGAATTTCCTCACTTAACCTCTCTGATTCGCTCCCTCTCTTTCATAGAAACATAGCAAATAGGAGTAGGAGAAGGTCATTCGACCCTTTGGGCCTGCTCTGCCGTTTAGTATGATCATGGCTGATCCTCCATCTCAATGCCGTATTCCCACGCTCTCCCTATACCCATTTACGCCTTTAGAGTCCAGGAATCTATCTGTTTCCTTCTTAAATATATTCAGTGACTTGGGCCAGGATTTTCCCCTCGGCGATTTGGGAGCAGAGCCTGCTCGCCGAGGGGAAAATGACACGGGATGATGTCAGAAGGAACCCTCGACGTCATCCTGGTCCCTTTAAATATTCACAAAGGCGGGAGGACAGCAAAATTCGTTGTCCGCCCGCTGACCTATCAATGGCCAATTAAGGCCATTGACAGGCTAATTAACCTTATTAAACACCCTGCCCGGCCAACCTTGAGGCCGGTGGGCAGGCCAGGAGCCCCAGCGGGCTGCAGATTATTAATGAAACTTCATCCACTTGCGGGATGAAGTTTCATGTCCGTTTTTTAAAAATTTAATAAATTTTATGTGTTTATTATTAACATGTCCCATCTCGTGTGACATTGTTCTATTATGTTAAAGGTGTTATATAAATACAAGTTATTGTTATCGTTTAATCAATTTTAAATGCAGTTTTCTTGATCACTTTATAGAATTCTAATGCATTTGTGGTCAGTTGTGGAATACTGTGGCTAGTTATTGTCATCTTAGCCATGTTTATCTCCATTCTTATTACATTATAATTTTTGAGATTCAATCCAAAATATTGATGTACTGGTCCTTGAAAAGACTCAATGAAAGGAGCCATTTTTCCACTACCTACGATGTGTAAAATCATGGGAGGAATTTTATGGTAGGATCAGGGCTGTAAAATGCGGCGAGCCGTTCAATGGTCCGTTGACTTGAGCAAGACCATAAAATCCCACCGAAGTAAAATTTCGCCCCTTGTTTTTCTAACCTAGCAGGAACACAGGCATCAAATTTGCATCAAAATTTCGTTCACTCTGACATCCTTTTAAACAATGAAGGTGACAATGTGGGGCTGAGTGTATTGATTTTGATTGTATTAATAATGATTTTATTTAAAAAAAATACTCCAGTGCATTATTGAATGCTCTTACATTGGCTGCTGTTATATAAAAAGGAAGTTTGAAGGACAATGTGGATTTACCTCATTCACATAGTTTCTTTGATAAGAAATACTACGTGTATTGTTAATCATTTAAACAATGCCTGATTATACCTGAAACCCAAATATCTTAGGCAAATATATTGATGTCCTAAATAAATATGTCTTTCCATCCCCTGTTTTGAATACCCATTATTTCTGTACGTGTAATCGTTTTGGCAAGAATATTGTCCGTCAAAGATGACGTGACTGAAAGTGATAGGAAACAGATTGTTGAGTTGCACAGGCAGCTTAGAAAACGTGGTCAGTAGCAAAATTACAAATCTGTTTTACATAATCAGATCCGACCCTTAGGAGAGGGGCATGGGAAATGGCAAAGGTTGATACACCAGATCTGAATATTAGTGGTCCCAAAAAGTTGTTTGCCAGCATACCTGAGATGAGAGGCCTGAACTTCTTCAGAAATTTCAATCTCTTCAAAAGCAAGTGACAGTAAAAATGTAAAGTGCTTTTATAACCACCAATTCAAGGACCCTCCTCAGTATGTGCCAGACTGTTGTGGAAGCTTTGTATTTTACATTTTTGTACTGACAGCAAATGTAGGTTTTGAGTAGACTGATTTGAGAAAGTGCCAGTACCTAGGAACTTGTGAGCAGCTGCACAATATTTTGCCTCTTTGCTGGTGTTAAATGAGAAAACCTTAAAACTGGAATGGTTTACATTTTCCATGTTTTGCCATGCCTCGATGGTATAGGGAAATTGTATTCAGCAGCTCGTACTTAAGGAGTCACATTGCAATGTATTATATTGGGTTTAATTTGTAGCAGATTTCTGGAAAGAATTTATTTTCTGATTGTGGTTTGCACACGTTAAGGGCCTTTCAAAAAATGAACCCTGCTCCTGGGCCTGTAAACCATTAGCACCAGACCTGTACGTAGTTTTTTTGATCCCATAGGTAATGAATTTACTATAGGTGGAATGTTAACAGTTCTTTATTTTGGCTGAGTGCATACCCTTTCACAAGGAGTCAGAAAAATAGTTGACTTACGTCCCTTATCCTTGCACAAAGCACCCTAACACTTACTACTGGGGAGTAGTAAATGCCAACTCCATATGTGCAGCTGGCTTCAGAGGAACATTTATAGAAGCCAGACTGTGCTTTATTTTCAAAAATAAAGTTCACTAATGTCTGTGCCAAGAAAAGCTTACTTTTTTGTATTATCTCCGCATGGACATTGTTTTCTAAGTAATATTCATTGAGTGATGTGACAGCTGTGGTGTGCCACTGAATGATTGGCTGTGAGTTCACACATGTGATTGCCCACATGGTCACATATTGGCAAATCTGATTGAAACAGGAGGCATCCTACCCACTTAAGGCATTTATAACTCTCAAGAGAACAGGGAATAATCTCGCATGCAATTAAGGGAGATAAAAAATAGCCGTAAGATTAGCCAAGGGACGTGTGGAAAATTATGCGTAATTGCCGCAATAATAGCAAAATCTTTCTCAGCTATGTCAGAAGACCATTAAGGATGGTAAAGGGCCACTAGAGGATCCCGTTGGGCAGATTCAAACTGACTTTCAGGTTATGGTAAAGCTGCTAAATGTCTATTTTGCATTAGTCTGTAGAGGATTCAGATGAGGGGTGCTCATTATTGAATAGCATAAGTAATATTAAAATAAATCGTGTCAATTTGGATAGATAAGGAAAAATCAAAAAGCTGTGGATAAAATCCATCCATGGGCAATTAAGGGATGGGATAGGGGCTTTGCGAGCCCCATGCCCATTTCTTCAATAGTTTAATAGAGTCAGGGATTGATCCCTTCTGCTGGAAACTAGTTCCTGTAGCTCCTATTTTTACAAAAAAGAGGAAAAATTAGAACCAGGGAACTAGAGGCCTGTCAGTTTGACATACATTACTGGGGAAAAACTAGAAGGGATCGTAAGAGATACCTTTACAATCACTGAGAAAGGAAAATTCACATGCAGCTTCCAAAAAAAATCCCACCTAACAAATTTGATAACTGGTAGTGGATAAGGGAAATCCAATGGTCTTTGCTTGCCTGGAGTTTCAGAGTACCAAGGTTCCTCGTACTAGGTTACTTCACAAGTAGGAATCTTCTGGTATCAATAGAAATTAGGAATTGGTTCCAATCCCACAACCCAATGGTTGTGGATAGTGGATGATTCAATTTGGACACTTTCTACCAGTGGTATTCCCCTAGGTCTACTACTCTTCAAGGTCTTTATTAATGACCTGGACAGCATTATTGAGAGTATGGTAAATAAGTTTGCAGATGACACCAAAATCTGCGCAATGGATCAGATGGTAGAGGAACGCAATCAAATCAAGAAAAAAAATTAGATGTACTAGAGGAGTGGACCAAACATTGTCAAATTGCATTTAATTTAGATAAATGTAGTGTCATGCATGTTCTTTTGGGATAATCCAGCCAACGTGGTGTGTGGCAAGCTTGTTGGACCAGTTGGTCTGTAAATTCTGTATGTTCATTTGTTCTCAACCATGCCATTGCTGGAGCCACAGATCATAAACCAGGTCTCTCCCCACAGGAAAGTAATGACACTGGAGGGAAAAATATCTTTGGGTGAGTCTTTCACATGTTTTAGCAGTAGGTTCCAGGGCAGCATTGGTGGAAGTCTAAGAGGCAGTCACCTTCCTGCCAATTCAACAGAAGATGGTGTGTTGCATATGAAGATCAAGAAGGGATAAGAAGAAAAATGCCCTCAAAAGGAAAAGTCTTGTCCTTAATATAAATTTCAAAGAATGCTAAATAAATTACTCATGCCATTTCTATAACTGACAAGCAGTGCTTCACAATTTTAAGGTATCATGCTAGCACATTGTGAATTGGTTGTTGATGTTATATGGATCCTAAATGTGTTCATACCAAAGTCCAGATATTTTACTCTAGCTATTAACCTCCATAAAAGTACTGGAATTTGGTACTGGTGCATCACATGGTGATATTGATGGTCATTTCTGTGTTAGTTTCTTATATAATCTAAAAATGGAATCTGGTTTTGTTTTTTTTTAAAAAATCACATACTCATTTGTTTTCTCACAGACTCGAAAATTATCGAAGGCGGAGAGGCAGAGGTTCAGTGAGGAGGTGGAGATGCTGAAAGGATTACAACACCCCAACATAGTGCGTTTCTATGATTCCTTTAAATGTTCAGTCAAAGGTCACAAGTGTATTGTGCTGGTGACGGAGCTGATGACATCAGGGACGCTCAAAACGTAAGTAGTGAGGTAACGACCATTTAGAGCTGGCTGACAGATTCTCTTTATAGACACAGTGTGGTGACTGGTGTAACAAGCAAGTTGGGTTACATGTGCTGGAGCGAAGATGAATGATAACTGACACTTATGTAAAATTTACAGATGCATTTCTAAAGAAATTCCAAAACTAAGATCGTTCCCCCAATTCCAACTCCCCTCCTCCCCTAACCTCATTTCTTCCGAAGAATCTTTGAGATATCACGAACCTCTGGAACTTCGCTCAAGTAGCCGTTCTTTATGTGCTAGTCTGGACAATGAACATGACTAGGCTATTCAGCTGCAGTGGCCATTACACACAAGCATGATTTCTCATGAATCAGCAAAATGGAATAATGGCCAAGTTTGTGTTCCACAGATGGGGATGCTTAGGCCAATCATAGCACATTGCTGCCACCTCAGCTGAGACGTTCTAACTGGATATATAGCAAGGATGGTACCTGCCTCTTCTGTGTAACAATGCCACATTATGTATTGCACCAATCCACTCCATTATCAGAAGCAGACATTTTTATGAAATTGAAATCAATGGCAAAAAAAATCAGGAGAGTTGTAAATTGGGCTGCTGACTCTCTCTCAGCTATTTTGCACAATCGCACAAGGATCTAATTTAAAAAACACAGGACAAAAATCATGACATAAATTACAAATAAGAAAATAACAATATTTATGTAGTAACTGTTCATGTTTTATATTTTTTTGAACGACATGTTTTTAATTTTCTGTGTAATTTTCCTACCCTTCCCTACAATTCCTTATGACAATTATAAGATCAGCCTGCTTGATTGGCACCCCATCCACAAGCTTTAACATTCATTCCCTCCAACACTACATTGGCAGCAGTATGTACCATCTGCAAGATGCAGAGCAGCAACTCACTAAAACTTCTTCAATAGCAGCTTCCAACATGTGACCTCTATCGCCCAGAAGGTCAAGGGCAGCAGAACCACCTCATGCAAGTCCCCCTGCAAGCCACACACTATCCTGACTTGGAACTATATCGCTGTCGTTGGGTCAAAATCCTTGGAGCTGCCATCCTAACAGCACTACACCACGTGGGGCAGAATTTTACGGCCTCCTCGCGGTGAGGGTGGGGCCATAAAATGCGGTGAGCCATTCAAAAGTCCATTGACTTCGGCGGGACCGTAAAATCCCACCCACATAAAGTTCCGCTCCATGGACTACAACGGTTCAAGAAGGTGGCTCACCACCACCTTCTCAAGGGCTTTAAGCATGGGCAATAAATGCTGACCTAGCCAGCGACGCCCGCATCCTGTGAAAGAATAAATAAGAGTTATATGTGATGAATGAATGATGACATTTGGTGGGATTTACAGTGTGTAATGTACAACAAAATGACACTGGCAGAACCATACAAATGACAACTGGAAGGTTTGCTGCTCAGGCTGCAATGCTATTTTACTGCTTTATCTTCAGGTACCTAAAGCGGTTCAAAGCAATGAAGAATAAGGTTCTGCAGAGGTGGAGCAGACAGATTCTGAAGGGCCTACAGTTTCTTCATACACGGTCACCTCCTATCATCCACCGTGACCTGAAATGTGATAATATCTTCATTACAGGGCCAACTGGCTCTGTAAAGATTGGCGACCTTGGTCTTGCAACACTAAAGAGTGCATCATTTGCAAAAAGTGTAATAGGTAAACACAATTTAAGATCGTATATTACTTTATTAATCAGATTAATATGACATCATAGTAGAAATTAGTTTCTGGCAGTTTGATCCCACTTGTCCAGTGGGGTCCAAAGTACTAAATTTCCCTCGATATGACATTACTTGGCACTGATTTGGTAATCTCATTCAGAACCATATGACTGAGCAATGTAATATGAAAATATTAGTCATGCATTAAAAGAAGCCTACTTAAGTTTAGCATTGCGGGTACCTTGTCAGCATTTCATTTAACCCATGACCCAACTGAGAAAGGAACTCCTGGTGTTGTCAACTGAGGGTAAACAAATGACATCTGCTGCAACCTTTCCTCCAGAGCAACGTCAAAAAAACCTGAATGGGAATTTCAAAGCTCCCCCCTCACACAATTAAAATTACTATCCAGCCTCAAAGAACATTTCAACTGTCAGCAGCGTCTTGTCTGCTCTGAAGGGGATGGTAGGAAAGAAATGACAGGCAAACATGAAGTGAAAGGAAAACCAAATGAAACACAGTCTGCAGGTAAGTGATGCACAACCACAACCAGTGTTGCCTGGGCTGGAGCGTTTCAGTTATGAAGAGAGATTGGATAGGTTGGATAGGCTGGGGTTGTTTTCCCTGGAGCAGAGAAGGTTGAGGGGGGACCTGATTGAGGTGTACAAAATTATGAGCGGCATAGACAGGGTAGATAGGAAGAAACTGTCCCCTTTAGTAGAGGAACCAATAACCAGGGAGCATAGTTTTAAGGTGAGAGGCAGGAGGTTTACAGGGGATTTGAGGAAAAATGTTTTCACCCAGAGGGATGGGGGGGGGTGGGGGTATCTGGAACTCAATGCCTGAAAGCGTGGTAGAGGCAGGAACCCTCACGACATTTAAGTATTTAGATGAACATTTGAAACGCCATAGCATACAAGGCAACGGGCCAAGTCCTGGAAAATGGGATTAGAGTAGATGGGGGCTTGATGACTGGCACAGACACGATGGGCTGAAGGGCCTCTTTCCATGCTGTAAACTCTATGACACACACTATAACCTAGCATCTGCCCCTTTTTTGATGGCTGCTGAAGTGATGCTGGTGTTGCATGAAATAATTGGGAAGCCAGTGACCCTGAAAGGAGATGGAGACACATTTGAGGCTGTAGCTGTTGTTCACCATGCCAACCAGGTGTATATTAGCTGCAGGTGCACTTGCAGCAGCTTTGTGCTAACCTGGAGTCTCTAAACTTGCTTTCTCTTGGCCATAGCCTGCAGGAGTGGTTGATCATGTTCGCAGGTTCACTCAAATATGCATCCACCAGTAAAGTTAGAGCCTTCGCAGAGCACATCCATGTCATTAAGTCTGCAGTTGCTTTGGAATTGGAGCCTTCACTAATTATCTGTGCTTGGCTGTGTGAAGATCCAAGTATAAAGCTATTGGCAGGTGGGCACAGAATACTTCTGATGCAGCCTAATTTATCTCGTATTCCTCCATTGGTGCTTCTCTTTATTGTTCTCCAAAAAGAACAAGTATTTGGGATTCCCAAGAGGAAGCACAATGTGGTATTATTGTCAGTGGCAAAAAATGGCTATTCCGGAACAATCACAACAGTGTCTTGTGACCATTTAAATGAAAACAATGGACAAAGAGAAAAAGAAAATGCAAGAAAGCAGGATAAAATGGCATGAAAATATTCAAAGCGACAATCAGACAGAGCTTTTCAAATCAAGTGCCCATTTTAATAGGTGCAGGCACCATAAAATCCCATTTCCCTCTAAATAGCATAATGGGGAGCTGGCTTCAGTATTATGATTACACGCTTGTCTGTTTCCTTCAACTCAATTGACATTGAACTTTAAAAAAAAGCCATAATGCACAACATTGGCAGAAATCCAGTGTGATGGATTTGTACTCCATTTCTAAATTAGTAACACCCAATTTATGCCTGAAAGACATGGATTATCAATTGGAAAGTATGCCCGCAAGTGCCAAAATCAAACAAGTGGAGTAGAAAATGCTTTATTAAAGCTGGAATGAAGACTAGAGCAGAACAGTAAACATTTGGTCTGTGCTATACTTGATCTAGAAGTGTATTAAATTTCTTGGAATTAATACAAAATCTTGTACTAGGAGGGATTTGATGTGGAGACAAAGAAACAATCAGGTGCCAGTAGGCTGTATTCAAGCCAAATGTTCAAAATTGTTACATATGCTCCTTAGCAAAGGCCAACATATGCATATATTCAACATATTCAGATACATAATTCCCTGAAAGTGGCATCACAGATAGACAAGGTTGTAAAGAAAGCTTTTGGCATACTGGCCTTCATAAATCAAAGTATTGAGTATAGGAGTTGGGATGTTATGGTGAGGTTGTATAAGACATTGGTGAGGCCAACTTTGAAGTATTGTGTGCAGTTCTGGTCACCTAACTACAGGAAGGATATCAGTAAGATTGAAAGAGCGCAGAGAAGATTTAGTAGAATGTTGCCGGGTCTTAAGAAGTTGAGTTACAGGAAAACATTAAACAGATTAGGACTTTATTCCTTGGAGCATAGAAGGATGAGGGGAGATTTGATAGAGGTTTACAAAATTATGAGGGGTATAGACAGAGTAAATAAGAGTAGTCACTTTCCACAGATTAGGAGAGATAAACATGAGAGGACATGGCTTTAGGGTGAAAGGGGAAAGGTTTAGGGGGAACATTAGGGGGAGCTTCTTCACTCAGAGAGTGGTGAGAGTGTGGAACGAGCTGCCATCTGATGTGGTAAATGCGGGCTCACTCTTAAGTTTTAAGAATAAATTGGATAGATACATGGATGGGAGAGGTGTGGAGGGTTATGGACTGGGTGCAAGTCAATGGGATTAGCGGAATAATATTTTGGCACAGACCAGAAGGGCCGAATGGCCTGTTTTCTGTGCTGCAGTGTTCTATGGTTGCATAACAGCTTAATCTATTGCTAAGGGGTGTGGATAAGAACTGTTCCTGTTTTGACTAAATGTTACACAAAAACATCATCAGCAAAGACTGATGCACAAACACCATCATCAAGCCAACATCAGTGTCAACTGTGGCTCACTCTTGCTTCTGATTCAGAATGTTATGGGTTCCAGTCCCACTCCACGACACTCCACTGTAGCACTGAGTGAGTGCTGCACTGTCAGAGGTGCTGTCTTTTGGATGTAATATGAAGCTGAGGCACTATCCACCAGCTTAGCTGGTTGCAAAAGATCCCATGTACTATTTTGAAGAAGAGCAGGGGAGTAATTGCCAGTGTCCTGGCTAATATTTATCTCTCAATCAACATCGCCAAAAAGAGATTATCTGGTCACTATCACATGGCTGCCTGTGAGAGCATGCTGTGTGCAAATTAGCTGGTGTATCTCCTATATTACACCAGTAACTATATTTTAAACAGTATTGCATTGGCTGTAAATTGTTTTGAGATGTCCAGTAGTCATGAAAGACTTGATATAAATGCAGGTCTTTTTTCCTTCTTTCAATGGATGAAAAGCAGAGGGTTGATAGACAAGAAACAATAGATCACAAAAGCAACAAGTCAGGAGTGAGCATAAGAAGCCAACAGTGATAACCAGGAGAGAACAAGAGAAAAGCAAAATACTGTGAATGCTGGAAATCTGAAACAAAAACAAAAATAGTTGGAAAAACTCAGCAGCATCTGCGGAGAAGAACACAGTTAACGTTTTGAGTCCGAATGACTCTTCAACAGAACTAAAGAAATATAGAAATGTGGTGAAATATAAGCTGGTTGAGGGGGGGGGCGGCGACAGGTAGAGCTGGGTAGAGGGCCAGTGATAAGTGGAGGCAAAGAAGAGATTGCCAAAGATGTCATGGACAAAAGGACAAAGGGGTGTTGACAGTGGCGATATTATCTTAGGAATGTATTAATGGGGACATTAAGGGTAGAAAGCAGGACAAACAAGTGACAGATGGCCCTGGTGGGGGTGGGGTGGGGGGAAGGGATCGAAATGGGTTAAAAGGTGGAGATAAAATGATAGATCGAAATGAATTTAAAAATAGGTGGGAAAAGAAAAATATATTTAAAATATAAATTTGGAAAAAGGGGGATCGGAAAGGGGGTGGGGATGGAGGAGAGAATTCATGATCTAAAGTTGTTGAACTCAATATTCAGTCCGGAAGGCTTTAAAGTGGGGATGGAGGAGAGAATTCATGATCTAAAGTTGTTGAACTCAATACTCAGTCCGGAAGGCTTTAAAGTGCCTAATTGGAAGATGAAGTACTGTTCCTCCAGTTTGCGTTGAGCTTCACTGGAACAATGCAGCAGGCCAAGGACGGATATGTGGGCTTGAGAGCAGGGTGAAGTGTCGAAATGTCAAGCGACAGAGAGGTCTGGGTCATGCTTGCGGACAGACCGAAGGTGTTCCACAAAGCGGTCACCTAGTCTGCGTTTGGTCTCTCCAATGTAGAGGAGACCGCATTGGGAGCAACGAATACAGTAGACTAAATTGAGGGAAATGCAAGTGAAGTACTGCTTCACTTGAAAGGAGTGTTTGCGCCCTTGGACGGTGAGGAGGGAGGAAGTAAAGGGGCGGGTGTAACACCTTCTGTGGTTGCATGGGAAGGTGCCATGGGAGAGGGTTGAGGTGTAGGGGGTGATGGAGGAGTGGACCAGGGTGTCCCGGAGGGAACGATCCCTGCGGAATGCCGCCGGTGGGGGGGGGGGTGAAGGGAAGGTGTGTTTGGTGGTGGCATCATGCTGGAGTTGGGGGAAATGGCGGAGGATAATCCTTTGAATGCGGAGGCTGGTGGGGTGATAATTGAGGACTAAGGGGACCCTATCATGGTTCTGGGAGGGAGAGGAAGGAGTTGAGGGCGGATGCATGAGGGATGGGCCGGACATGGTTGAGGGCCCTGTCAACCACCGTGGGTGGAAAACCTCAGTTAAGGAAGAAGGAAGAGATGTCAGAGGAACTGGTTTGGAAAGTGGCATCAGAACAGATGCAACGGAGGCGAAGGAACTGAGAGAATGGGATAGAGTCCTTACAGGAAGCGGCGTGTGAGGAGCTGTAGTTGAGGTAGCTGTGGGAGTCGGTAGGCTTGTAATGAATATTGGTGGACAGTCTATCACCAGAAATTGAGATAGAGGTGTCAAGGAAGGGGACGGAATTGTCAGAGATGGACCATATGAAAATGATGGAGGGGTGGAAATTGGAAGCAAAATTAATAAATTTTTCCAGGTCCACAGGAGAGCATGAAGCGGCACCAAAGCAATCATCGATGTACCGGAGAAAGAGTTGTGGGAGGGGTCCGGAGCAGGACTGGAACAAGGAACGTTCCACATACCTCTTAAAGAAACAGGCATAACTGGGACCCATATGGGTACCCATGGCCACACCTTTTATTTGGAGGAAGTGAGACAAGTTTAAGGAGAAATTGTTCAGAGTGAGAACAAGTTCAGCCAGACGGAGGAGAGTGGTGGTGGATGGGGTTTGTTCAGGCTTCTGTTCGAGGAAGAAGCGGAGAGCCCTCAGACCATCCTGGTGGTGGATGGAGGTGTAGAGGGATTGGACATCCATGGTGAAGAGGAGGCAGTTGGGGCCAGGGAACTGGAAATTGTTAATATGATACAGGGCATCAGAGGAGTCACGGATGTAGATGGGAAGAGACTGGACAAGGGGAGAGAGAATGGACAAGGGGAGAGAGAATGAAGTCAAGATAGCAAGAAATGAGTTCCGTGGGGCAGGAACAGGCTGACACAATCGGTCCGCCCGGACAGTCCCGTTTGTGGATTTTGGGTAGGAGGTGGAAGCGGGCCATCCGAGGCAGGGAGACTATGAGGTTTGAAGCTGTGAAGGGAAGATCTCCAGAGGAGATGAGGTCAGTCAGTGACAGTCCTAGAAACAATGGCTTGATGTTCAGTGGTGAGGTCATGGTCCAGGGGGAGGTAGGAGGAAGTGTCTGCGAGTTGACGCTCAGCCTCTGTGAGGTAGAGGTCAGTGCGCCAGACAACAACAGCACCACACTTGTCAGCGGGTTTGATGACAATGTCAGGGTTGGACCTGAGAGAACGGAGTGCAGCAAGTTCAGAAAGACAGGTTGGAGTGGGTGAGAGGCGCAGAGAAATTGAGACGACTGATGTCACGCCGACAATGAAAGAGAAAGCTGAAATGATCAAAATAAGCCATCAACAACATTTACCTTCTTGGAAAGAAAGTATGAGTTAGCAAGACAAACTGGGAAAGTGAGATGAGAGAGAAAAAGTAGCAGCATGAGACAAGCCAGCAACAAAGGCCTCGGTTATAATATACTCCATTGTTTTGATTTAATTCAGTGTTAGTATTATTGACATTTTTAGTTATTCAAATGAGTGTCTCTCTGGTGAAAATTAACTGCCAGTTCTGGAGGTATCAGGAGAACATTGGGGCTGATATTGAGTCTAGCGATCGCAATTGTTGATTGACTGGATTTAAAAGAAAACTTTGGTGTGTGCAACAAACATGTTAACGTTATAACAATGGATCCTACCTTTCCTTGTTTTAGGTACTCCGGAATTTATGGCTCCTGAGATGTATGAGGAAAAGTATGATGAAGCTGTTGATGTTTACGCATTTGGCATGTGCTTGTTGGAAATGGCCACCTCAGAATATCCATATTCAGAGTGCCACAATGCAGCCCAGATATATCGAAAAGTAACAAGCGTAAGTAGAAATTTAATTTTATTTTCAATTTTATTAAGTTAAGAATAACATTCCTGAGTGAAAGCCAATTTACAATTTACAAGCTACAGTATTTACTGATATGTCATATTTCCCAAAAATTTCTACTCCCCAAGTAAGTAGGAAAAAACCTTTGCATTTATATAGCACCCTATATAAATATATACACTCAGGACAACCTAAAGTATGTCCCAATCAGTTATACGTTTTTCATGCGCAGTTGAGTCAAATGCAGGAGCGATTTGTACATGACGGTGTGTCAAACAACCAGATAATCTGTTTTTTTTGTATGTTCCTATTTGAGGGGTAGAATGTTGAACAAACTGCTGGGAAAACTCCCCTTTTTTTTGATCAATGTTATTGGGCCTGTTACATCCGCTCAAATAGACAGGTGCAGCATCAAGACAATGGCCAAGATTTTATGGTCCCTCCCACCTGACAGGATATTGCGGTCCCGCTGAACTGAATGGAAATTTGAATGGCTCACCGCATTTGCCAGGGTCAGACACACCGCGGCAAGGGCCATAAAATCCTGGCCAATATCTCAACTAAAAGTAGCATCTGTAAACATGGGCCATTCCCTTACTACTCCACTGAAGTTAAGTAGTCAAGTCCTGGAGTCCAAGTCTGTAGCCCAGCATCTAGTATGATCTATTAAATTAGGAATCATCATGTGTAATTTTCCTAGTGGTGGTTCCAAGTGAGACAATGACAATGAGTCACAGCATTGATGTCATGTTGGGGGAGCACAAGAACTAAATGCTCCCTGTTGTTAATATTAAAAGCACATTATATGATTTAAGAGTAGGATAAAAACACAATGTTGGAAATGCTCAGCAGACCAGGCAGCATCTGTGGGGAGAGAAATAGAGTTAATCTTTCAGGTTGACTTTCATCAGAAGTGGAAATTAGAGATGTAACATGTTTTAAACAAGCACAGAAGCAGGGAAAGTGGGGAGCTGGGAAAAGAATTAAAGGGAAGGTCTGTAGTCATATATCGGTTAACTGTAAGTCTTCATTGATTCTATTTACAAATATACAGTAAAGAGTACAAGCTGGAAGCTGTCTCCATACTTGCTGGTACAATAGCTCTCAAAGACTAGATTGACTGTGGGTGTGGATCATGGGCTATCCTACATCACAATGCGGGCAGTACTGTCCTCAGTCCCTTATTAACCTTATATGTGCCAGACCCTTAGACTACATCTCTCCCCAAGTGTTCTGGCGGGAGAGTAGCTGTGGGAGTCTATCCTCAGAAATGGAGACAAAGAAGTTAAGGAAGGGGAAGGAAGAGTTGGAGATGGATCATATGAAACAAGGGAAAAGTAGAAATTTGAAGCAACATTCATGAAATTTTCCAGTTTGGGATAAGAGCGAGAAATGGTACCAATACAGTTTGAAAAATCACGGATGTAGATGGGAAGGGACTGGATAAAGGGAGAAAAAGCAGAAATACAATTGCAAGAAATCAGTTCTGTAGGGGCAAGGCTTGAAAACAGTGGGTCTACTGGAGCAGCCCTGATCGTGGACCCCGTTTCCAGTTTTGGTAGAAGCTGGACCAGACATATCGTCCCATTTTCCTCCCCTACCCGCCTCAGGATTTACCCGTGGACTAACTTGGAGTCCGAGCCAGTCGATTTTGAATTTACATCTATTGGTCAGAATATTGCCGTTGGTGTGCGAGGATGAGCCCGACACACCGATGCGTAAAATGACATGTGATGATGTCAGCCGTGCATCCTGATGTCATCGCACGGCATTTCGTTATTTCGTTCAGCAGGCGCACGCCAGAGGTGGCTGCGTGCTCACCAAACTGTCAACGGCCTACTAAGGCCATTAAAAAAGTAATTTACCTCATTAACAACACTGCCCGTCCAACCTTAAGGTTGGCGGGCAGGTGACGAGCTCAAGTGGCCTTCACATTTTTCGGGAAACCTCATCCACGGGCGGGATGAGATTTCCTGAAGGTTTTGTAAAATAATTAAATAAGTTTTGCTGAATTCACAAGCATGTCCCAGCTCATGTGACACTGTCACATGAGGGGACATGTTTGGATAATTTTTTTACTTTCAAGTTTTATTCACAAATTAATCTCCCTGAGGCAGCTCCGTGCCTCAGGGAGATTGCTGCGCTCTTATGCACAAAAGAGCACAGGCCTGACTCTACCCCCCTGCCCCTGACCGCACAGGTAGCGCTGAGCGCCAGCAACCGTGCGTTACACTGGGCCAGCCTCAATTGGCCCGCCTGCGTAAAATGGTGGCGCGCAGCCAATCACGGCCAGCGATCAGCTCCGTGCCCACCCGCCCCAGCTCCTGAACAGCCCACCTGCCATAGGAAAGATTCTACCCATTATGTCGATGAGACCCAGTTTTAAGTGAGCCCCGGGTCTTGGCCTCCCAGAATTTGCTCCAGACTCGGTACCAACTCTCAGCAGAAGACTTCCTGTCCATTGTCACCAATGCAGTAATAGTCACGAGTCAATCTGAGGTGTGAGGGCAACTTTAAAAACAACAAATACTATTTAAATTATCCTAGTTCTAAGTAGTGCTAAGCAATCAGTTTTGTTTCACTGCCTGCTAAAAGTCAAATTGTTTTCAACCTGTTTGGCTGTATTGTGCAAGAGGGAAAACGTTAACACGTGTTTCCTGGAACATAATGGAAACATACCCATGGCGACATTGTCAATGATTTCAAACCAAATATTCCCTTGTTAGTTAACCATTCAAACATTCCATAAACCAAAGCAAAATGCTAGCTTTGAAGTGAACGGAAAAAGGAAAGGCGTTTGTTTAACTTATCGTTCAGGTCAAGCTTGAAAGGAGGGACTGAATAAAACTGAGGAAGGTCAAGAAAGATGGTATATTTTAGAGGGAATTAGGAATCACAGGATGTGTGGGGCAGTCAGCCCCCAGATGATGCTGATCCTAGGGTTCTCAAGCAAATTATATGTAAGATATGTGCTGTGCAAGTTTCTTGCCCATATCTTTAGTAGCTCACTGGAGTCAGGGACTGTTGCCTTAATGTTGTTCTCATCTTTAAAAAGTCAAATAAGGTGGATCTATAGGATCATTATTCAGTAATGGGAGTGATGCCTAAAGGAATCATTAGAGATTCGCCATGTGACTATTCAGACAGAGAATGACTTTTCTTGCTGTGGCAATGTGGCTTCAGGACGAGGTCTTTTCTGACTAATTTTGAAGTTAGGAGAAAAGAAGGCTGGGAGGAGATTTGATAGAGGTATTCAAAATCATGATGGGTCTGGGCAGAATAAATAGGAGCCTGAGAGTGTGGTGGAGACAGGTTCAAACAAAGCGTCCTAAAGGGAATTAGGTTGTTATCTAAAAAAGAATGCACAAGGTTAAGGAGAAAAGGTAGGAGAATGGCACTAGTGGAAATGCTCATTCGGAGAGCCAGTGCAGACACGATGGGCCGAATGGCCTCCTTCTGCGCTGTAACAATTATGTAACTCTATAATTGTATTTTTGAAGAAGCCACTGAGATAGTGAGTGCTAGATCTGCCATTGTCTACCTCGACTTTTTAAAGCTTTAGATAAAGTACCGCACAAGAAGCTTCTCTGCTAGGCTAAAACTTCAGGTATTAGTAGCAATCTGCT
This sequence comes from Carcharodon carcharias, assembly GCF_017639515.1. Lineage (NCBI taxonomy): Eukaryota > Metazoa > Chordata > Chondrichthyes > Lamniformes > Lamnidae > Carcharodon > Carcharodon carcharias. Next base: position 18,444,062 of record NC_054489.1, read on the forward strand.
GTGCTGGATCTGAGAATTGACTGAAACCCCATAGACACAAAGCATTTGAAGATAGACATAGATATGACTGGAGACCAGTCACCAATGGTATCCTGTAGGAATCGGTGTTAGAATCATTGGTGGTTATTTTCACTAATAATCCAGATGCGGGTTTTGGGGGAATTATCCCAAAGTTTGCAATGATAAGATATGTGCGAGAGTCAGGACTGCAGACGATGCTCGATTACTACCAATGAACCTAATGCACTAGGGGCTCGGACCCGTGGCAAGTGATGTTTAACTTAGAAAGTTGTAGTGTTAAGCATGCGGGCAGGGTGCATGCTGAATATATGTAACACCCTTCAGGAAAAAGAACTAAAGCTCCAACCGTGGGCTTTGCTCCCCTTGCTGACTTGCTGACCAACCCCACCCCCACCTCACCCCCTGACAACCCAGTCCATGCCTATTAAGGCCTGCCCAGTGTGACGGGCACCCAGTTGCGCTCAATGCTCCCTGTGCAGGCCGGGGGAGGAGGGAGAAAGAGTGCAGAAATCTCCCTGAGGCACAGAGCTGCCTCAGGGAGATTAATTTCATAATAGAACATTGAGAGAAAGAAAAAATAAATTATTTAGACGTCCCCTCAAGTGACAGTGTCACATGAGCTGGGGCACGTTTATGAATTTTCATGAAAATTTTTATTGCATTAATAAAACCTTCATGAAACCTCATCCCGCCTGTGGATGAGGTTTCATGAGAAATGCGAAGGCCGCCTGGGCTCTTCACCTGCCAACCAACCTTCGGGCAGCCCTGACAATTACTTTAATTAGTTTATTAATGGCCTTAATAGGCCTTTGACAGTTCGGCGGGCGGGCAGCCGACTCCAGTGCGCGCCCGCTGAACTAAAGATCGGAATGATGCGCGGTGACATCGGGACACATGCCTGATGTCACCACGCGTTCACGTGTGGGGTCCACCCCCACACGCTGACCAGAAGATTCTGCCCTTTATGTTGTAAACTGCAGCCTTTGTGATAGGCCCAGGGCTCAGTTATTTCATCCAGCTGATATGTGGAATCCTGCTGTTATCTTTCCAGCTTTTACACTCAACCTGACTAACAACCACATCTTTGCCATTATTAAAGACAGTTCTGATTAAGTGTAAAATTATGATCTGCAGCATAGGGTTAATCTGGGGAATTTATTGCCAGGAAATTTTACCTCAGAGAAGAACTGCTTTTTCAAAAGGAAAACTTGGGAAATGATTGGTACAGGTCTGAACTGGTATTGTATACTTTAAAATGGAATTCCAGTTCGGACTAGTACCAGTCATTTCCCAAGTTTTACTGGCTTTGCCCTCTGAGTATCAATTTTACATAGCTATACTGGACAGTATTGAAGATATTAATTCCATTTTGTGCTGTTAATCATATGTGGGCCATTTGCCTCTCAATCCCAAATCACTCCTCTTTACAGCAATTATTATAATCCCTGACAGAGATTCATTCTGTGATTGAAACTATATTAAATAAATCATCTAATATGCCAAAATTAAAATACAAAGTAGGAAATTTTTATACAAGTGGGAGAGTACTTCCTGTTGAAAATATTTCCTCTACAATTCTTCTTTAATGAAGCTTTTGGGGAATGGTTAATGACTTCAGAGTAATATGGGTAGGAGACCTGAGAAAGCTATACCTGCCTTGATTCTTCTTGATTAAATATTGGCAACTATTCTTTCCAACCTCTGTAAAAATAATCAGCATATGATCCTCAAGAGTCATTAGTTTCAACTGTAGTATTGGTTATGGACTCATACACATCTGGGGAGCACAACTTGACTGATGTTGTCATCTGTTGTCAATTTGGGAATAAAAGGAAATTTTTCTGAAGTTTGTTTTTCTGACTATACAACATGCACTTTGAGGGAAGGGGTATCATGTGAATCTGAACATGTCTTTGAATCAATTAGTTCAGCAATGCAATGATCTTTTGGCCCAATATCTTTGTAAGTTGTTGTTCTGCATTTTTGTTTAAGGATGTTTCAAGGATTCTGGTATATGGCCAAAGTCAAAGTACCACTAGTTAATGATGCTGAACTATTTAGATGCTAATCTGATTAAATGTCTTTGACCTTAGTAAAATTTGTACTTGCATTATATGGTCGGAGTTACTGAGAAGCAAATGCAGTTAAGACTGTTTTAATTTTCTTAAAAGCCACCAACACTGGCTCATACTGGAATAAGTTGATATTGATGGGCAATACACAGTAAGAGTGTAGCCTAGTTTCACAATCCTCCTTGATTAGATTACTCTGTAGGAAAATTTTGGAGGTTACATGATTCACTCATTTCCATCTGATTGATTAAACTGAGACTGTGTAAAGAGCTTGACCCCAGTTTTACACCTGACATTTGAAGAACGATGCACATTTTCATTATTATGAGTGCAGCACTTGATTCAGCATTTGCAAGTAGTATAGCTGTTACATTTGGTATTTGTAAGGTTTATAGTCAGCTTCTATTTTAGGTTTCTTTCCTGGCAACTGCATCAGATCTGTGCCTATTTAAATAATCACCTGCTAAATTATATATACCCAGAGTGGGTAGAGAAACACAAATCTGTAAGTAAATATTTAATTTTCTAATCAAACCAAAGCTTTGTCCAATTGGATTTTAGTTTAAACTAATCAGTCTGTAGTGTCTGGATACAAGAGTAAGTGCTCATCGTGTAGTTTGCAACAATTGCGGGGAATTAATTAATGCTTCATCATTACCAACAATGAGCAATTGCAAACAGAAATAAAATTGTGATGACGGAATATGACTTTATTTGTAAACTTACTGAACTTGTTTACTTGTTTTTTTCTGAGAGGTAATTAAATGCATACCATAAAAACATTTACCCAGTTAATCATTACTACGCTCAACACTTTACACTTTGATTGCACTTTGTTTTAAACTAAAGGTTACTGCTTGGTATTTTTTTCTGTAGGGAGTTAAGCCAGCCAGCTTTAACAAAGTAAAAGTCCCAGAGCTCAAAGAGATTATTGAAGGATGCATACGCCAAAACAAAGATGAGAGGTAAGAATCTGCTCATCGTTTGTTAGGTGACATAAGTTAAACTTACAAATAGATAGGGAGTTCATCTATGATCTATGAACTGTCCCTCCCAATCCCATAGGACCAGCTGGAATACAGGAAATTTCTAATTCCTTGGATGGGAAGCAAATGTAACAGCATTATATGGGGAGATGTTTAGGCAGTTTCTGGTTGGTACACTATGATGCTAAATGCCAAGATGTAATGTGATTCTCAATGGGTTGTTATATTATTGTTCTGTTATAATGCAAGACTTCTTTAAATAAATTGATTTTTTTTATTATCACTGTGATTTTGTACAGCAGTCCATGCATCTGACTGGATAAGCCCACGGTGCATGTACTGTCAGGAATTTATTGCCAGGAAGTTTGGGCCTCATTGTCATCAGGCAGTGCATACCTACTAGGCCTCACGAGGTAGCTCACCTGGAACAGAAGATCAGGCTGCTGAGATGGCATCAGGAAAGGAGGGCGGTTGTGTAGGGGAGGGACAAGTGAGCTGGGGGTGGTGGGGCTGGGTAACTATGTTGAGGGAAAGGTAGGGCGGGTTGGGAAGTGTGGGGGACTGGATCAGGAGGTGGGGAAATCGAGTCAGGAAAGGGCTGCAATCAGGGAAGGGGAGCTGGTGGCTGGGTAATGGTGATCAGTCGGGGTAAACGAAGGCTGAGCTCGGGGTTGCAGAGGTGATCAAAGTCAAAGGGAGCAGCAGCCACTGGGGGAAGGGCAATAATGGTGGAGATTGGGAAGGGGTACGAGCCGGCAACAGCCTGTGTGGCTTAAATGTTGGGTCGGGGGACCGTCCTGCCAGCTCCACATTCAGATAAGTGTATTTTAAGATCTTAGCTTCTTGGTTGCAGCCTACAGAGCCAAGCTGTTAGGCTGCCTTGCACCAGTTGTGTTCATGGCAAACTCGTGTGGTGGGGCGGAGATGGGGGAGAGTGCTTCAAACATGCGTTAGGTCCCTTATTTGAATCTGAGAAGGGATCATTTCCTGTTTCAGGCATGGGATATAGATGCTAATTTATTTGTCTACATTATCGTAGCGGGTGGTGCATTTCTGGCTCATGATAAGTGTGCCCTTCCTACCTGCGGTATTGGGAACTAGGGAGGCAGTTCAGCACCTTAAAAAAAAAGGTGCAAACTGGAATTTCTAGGCTATTGTGCAGCAAGAGATGAAAAACATGTCAACCACTTTAGAACTGATTACGCCTGAATCCTATCTGCATCCCTATTTTGAAATGTAAGCAGCAGGAATGTGTTGAAGTTTATAATCTGGTGCATACTAATCTGGTGTGTGCGGATCTAAGGAACAAGGAGATTAATTGAAATGTACCATTTTTGCTTCCCATTCCAATGTCTTTGATCTGCACCTTCCCATTATCACTGCTAGAAAAAGATCTCTAATTTTCAGCAGCTTGGCAATAAGCGCCAAGTCTGAAAACAGCAATCCACAAAGATACCCGATGACCGCTTCATTTGTTGCAGAACATGCCTTTCAAGGATTGGTCTCTTCAGCCATCAGTAAAAATGCACCATATGAAGCTACACCCCATCCCCAACAGATTTGATTTGCTGCATGTCCACCATTTTGCATAGATAAAAGGGGGCCGACCACAATGAGGTCTCTAATCCTGAGTCTTCTTGCAGAGCATTTTATTTTTAGCAGTTGATGATGAGAATCCTCCCGTACTTCCTGAGAGGTCATCTAAGTGGGAGGGAGGGCTATAAATTGCATAACTGCAAACATATAATTATAACAGCAGAACCATGGGTGCTATCAAATTGTGAATCTAGAGAAGAATGCAAGTTGGTGTATGTGGTAGCATTAGAAATAAATTAAGAGGGTCTCTGTTTGTTATTCCTATTGTAAACGTATTCCTAAAAAGTGAATTCATTATGGCTGAGCAAGACTCATGATCACAATTCTGCTAAAATTGGGTGAATTGGGTAAAAGTAGTTATAACTTTGATCCATTGCTGAAATCTTGCTTCATAGAGATGCCTGGTAACAGTTACACTTTCAGAATTCTGAGATGTAATTTTTTTTACCTTTTATTTTTATTAGTTAGGTAAGTAGCAGAGATGTTAGTTGCAAAACATGATCTGAACATGATGGGAATTATTTACTTCGAGGTCACTTGATGGTTAAATGCATGAAACTATCAACAATGTTTATTCAGACATTTGAATATCCAAGTAATGTTCAAACTTAGATATGTGGAAAAATATTTAATTGCAGATCCATCAGCTGGCTTAATCTTGGCGTCCTATTCTCTTCTTGAGCAGGTACACCATTCAGGATCTTCTCGACCACTCATTCTTTCAAGAGGACACTGGGGTCCATGTAGAGCTCGCAGAGGAAGATGATGGAGCAAAATCTGCCCTAAAACTTTGGCTCCGCATGGATGATTCAAAGAAACTCCATGGAAAATATAAAGACAACAAAGCTATAGAGTTTCTTTTTGAACTGTATAAGGATGTTTCAGAAGAGGTGGCACAGGAAATGGTAAAGTTACCGCTATTTACGCTTCTACATTGTCAGCATGCAGAGCTCAAAGAAATGTAGGTTTTATTTGTAGGATTTGCATGAATGTGAATCTTGGGCAAAATGTTTTTAAAATTGTTCCAATGAAAAAAAGAGCCTTGAATAATTAGCAAATGATCCTCCCATTATTACATTTTTTTTTTTGCTTTGTCCTAAAATTTCCATGAACGTAGAAGGATTTATGTTTTGGCAAAATTAGGATGTGTAATCATTACTAGTAAATTAGATACTCCGATAATTGGGCCTTCACTTGCACAAGAATACATTGTCTCTTTTAAGTGCTCATTTCATGTACCAACACTGCTAACAATGACTAATCTTAGGCCGGGATTTTCTGGTACCGCCAGCGGTGGGAATCGGCGTGGACTGGACCAGAAAATTTGGAGAGCAGCCAAAAGTCCAAAACTCCCGCCCTTAGGCCAGGATTTTCCGGCCTTGCCATGGGCAGGACCCGCCGTGGGTGAGGCAGCGACCCAACCAGAAGTCCATTGACTTGCGGCGAGACCGGGAGATCCCAGCGATGGGCGGATGCAGAAAATCCCACCCTTAGGCCAGGATTTTCCCCTCGGCGATTTGGAGGCTGGGCTCGGTCACCGAGGGGAAAATGATGCGGGATGACGGTGGGAGGAATCCCCGACGTCATCCTGCCCCATTTAAATCTTTAGGAAGGCGGGCAGGCAGTAAAATCAGCTGTCCGCCCGCCAATCTGTCAATGGCCAATTGGGGCCATTGGCAGGCTGGTTAAAGTAATTAAAGACCCTGCCCGTCCAACCTTAAGGCTGGCGGGCAGGCCAGGAGTCCCAGATTATTGATGAAACTTCATCCACTGGCGGGATGAAGTTTCATGTCCGTATTGTAAAAAGAATAAAGTGTACATGTTCTTTATTAAAATGTCCCATCTCGTGTGACATTGTCACATGAGGAGGACATGTTAATAATTTTTAAATTTTTCTATTTTTAATGTTTTTGACGCTGTCAGTATTCCCCCTGAGGCAGGACTTTGCCTCAGGGAGAAGTGCACTCTTTCGCTCATATGCACGAAAGAGTGTACTTTGACAGCTGGGGATTCCCTCCCCCCAGCCGCACAGGAAGCGCATAGCCCTGGCGGGCTTCAGAAAAAGCATGAAACCTCATCCACAGGCGGGATGAGGTTTCATGAGGGTATTTAAATTTTTAATAAAGGTTTCAATAAAAGTCATGGACATCTCCCAACTCATGTGACAGTGTCACGTGAGGGGACATTTCAGGGAAATTTTTTTATCATTGAATAACAATTTTTAACTCAGAGCCTTAATTGGCCCGCCCCGCTCAAAATGGCAGCCGGCCCCGCTTCAGTGGTGGGCAAAATTCTGCCCTTGGTCTTTCTTTGGAAAACAGGATCAACATTTGGCAGCAGATGTGAAAACTACATTGTTCATCTTGAGCTTACTGCCTAAAGGCTGTCCGACCCATAATGGCATGACCTCTACCAGGGTAGGGCAGGGAGGCAGATCCTGAATCCATCCTAGCCGGAACAGGAATTGAACCCTGTGCTGTTGGCACCAATCTGATCCACACTGGCCATCCAGCCCACGTAGCCAACCAGTTCCCCAAGGAGCTTAAGTTGCTGTGGCAACATACACTTTTACATGCATGCTGTAGCCTGGAGCTATAGATAGTCTTGGTAGGGGCTTCAACATTCTTTCCATCACATGGCTGACCAGGAATCTCTCTCCCTCTCACTGCTTGCCTTTGGTGTGTGTTGGGAGAATTTACAAGTTGATACTCAAACTGTTCGGCTGTGTTATGGACACACCTTCTGTAGTCATCAAATCCTGGAGTGGGTCTTGAACCTGGAGCTTCTGGTTCAGAGGCAGGGATACTATCCACTGCACCACAAGGCCTCCAAAGCTAAGTTAAGCAACCCTCTTTAAGGTGGCATTTTAGAAATTCAGAAAAATAATCTTCACTCTATCAGCAATCCTCCGTGTTAGCAGTCTTCTGCTTAATTCAATACATGTTTGCCTCTACTTTTTGTTAATATGCAAATGGTGAGCAAATTTCTCCAGTGTACCACCTGGATCAGAAAGGTCACCACTTCCGTTCACAAACTAACCCTATTAGCTGATTATAGCCACAGTGTTTATAGTTGTATTACAGTTGGAAAATTTTAAATTCCCATTGGCAAGAAACTAGCATGAACCTTGGCACGATTCTGATGTAAAAGTGATTGAGGAAATTATAAACCATCTCTGCAGTTGGTTCCACCCAAAATGAAACTTGTGCAATGAGACTAATCCCAAACGACCAAATATTATGTGTAGAATCAAATCAGGCAGACAGAATGAAAATGGTGGTATTGGAAATAAACACTAAATTCCCCAAAATGAAGGGTTTGTAAAGGAAAGCCACAGTCAGGTTATTAACCCAGAATCAGATACAGGATTTCATGGGCAGGATCTTCTGATCGGCAAGCAGGGACGTCACCCTGCGTCATTTCCATTTTCAGCTTGGTGGGGGCGCAGCTGCGCGCCTGCCAACCTGTCATCAGCCTATTGAGGCCATTGAGAAACTAATTAAAGTCATTAATGGACCTGCCCGTCCAACCTTAAGGTTGGTGGGCAGGCCGGGAGCCCTGGCGGGCTTCAGAAAAAGCATGAAACCTCATCCACAGGCGGGATGAGGTTTCATGAGTGTATTTAAATTTTTAATAAAGGTTTCAATAAAAGTCATGGACATCTCCCAACTCATGTGACAGTGTCACGTGAGGGGACATTTCAGGGAAATTTTTTTATCATTGAATAACAATTTTTAACTCAGAGCAGATCTCCCTGAGGCAGCACTTAGCCTCAGGGAGATCAGTGCGCTCTCTTGCACGCATGCACGAAAGAGCACACTGCCGGCTGAAGGAACCCCCCCGCCCACACAGGGAATGCATAGCGCTTTCTGGTGGACATCACACTGGGTGAGCCTTAATTAGGCCGCCCACGTAAAATGGCAGCGCACCCCCCCCACCCCCAATCGGGGGTGGCCAATTGGAGACAGCGCCCATTCCTGCACGACCCACCCCCCCCCCCCCCCCCCCCCACAATGGAAAGAAAAGTTCTCCCCTTGTTATATATCAATAAACTCGGGTTCAAATTGATGTATAACACTAAAACTGAATTTTATTACTTATTTTTTCAAACATACTTGAACCAAAGTCCTGTGAGCTTATTGGATCTGCCCTTGTTTTGAGGCAGTTGCTTGATGGAAGGGGCTCATACTGCTATTTGGATAGTTATAATTTGGCTCAAAAAAAAGGAGCAGCAGTTATATAGATAGAGCTTAGAACTTGTGGAAGACTACAACTGTATAACTTGTTGATTTTACTTTTCTAGCTAGTGGATTACATTAATACTGATTTAGATGTGCAAACAAATCATTAAGATTAAATGTTCTGGAGAAATGGGACTCTTACCTTTCACAATATCAAGATTGACAAGGCTGTCAATCTGTTTGCATTTTTGAAGTCTACATATGTAAATGATTAATTAGGATGACAAACGTCAATGACTTGCTTTGAAGCCTACATGATGAGTGATTGCTCTCTATACAACCTTGGAGTTATAATCACCGCATTCATCCAATAGGAGATGACCAGAAATCAATTAGGATATAGAATCCTAGTCCATCTCCATTTTGCCAGCTCAGGGACTGCAATCAACTTAACACACACACAGGCCAACTCAACACTGACCCAGGATTGAACCTGAAACCACCCTGGTCTATGCCATCTGCTTTTATTCAGTTTGCCAATTTTCTCTCATTAAGAAACAAACCTTTGCAAAGGTACAGTTCCTTAGGCAATGACAGCCCTCTGATTGCTTTCTCGAGAGGTCATTCTCTATCTGTGAGCTTAGCTTATATCATTAGGCTACTCAATGTGGCATGTATCACAATTGATTCCAGCTTGATTATCACCCACAATAGCTCCTTACTAACAAGTGTCACTGCACAAATATCAGCATCAGGAACCCTTGCCATTTTCTTTTTGCCCCTTCCAAACCCAGGGTCACTGAGACCTGCTGTAATGCCCCAGCTGAGATATACTGACTCAATGCAAATCAAGAATCGAACCTTGATCTTGTAGCCACACTGCACACTAAACCATTGGAGGATCTACAAAGAAAGTCTGCTTTAATTCCTGGAAACTTGTCTCATTGAGGACAAGCCTATGGGCCATAATAAATCTTAGAGTTTCAGGGAACAACAATTACAGTGCAGACAATTTCTGTTAATTATTTATGCACATATATTATCTATTTATTGAAGACAGAATAGATGAGCAGTATCATTCTTTTATTGTTATTACATCTCCGATCCAATAATCTTACAATCATCGCAGAAATATTTCATTTTGTATTCAAACAGAAGTATTGTTGCAGTGAACATAGAACATGAGATCACACCATTAAATTGTAGATTATGGATAATCTACAAGGGGAGACTTTTAGGTTACCATGGTACCATAAGATCAAAAGTGTATATATGTGAAATTAGTTTTTCTTCAGCAAAATGCTGTCCTCCCATTTTTGAATGTGTGGTGTATCTCTTTGTTAGGTAACCTTGGGTTTTGTGTGTGAGGCTGACTACAAATTGGTTGCAAAGGCCATCAAAGATCGTGTGACTGAGGTCAAGAGAAAACGTGAGAGAAACCAACGTATGCAAGAGGAACTGAAGAAAAAAGAGCAGGAGAAAAAGAAGAAGATTTATGAGCTCTTGGAAGAGCTAAAGGTGCCTCAGGACACAACAGAGAGTGCAGCTGGAGCTACTCAACTTTCCAAACCTACAGCCACCACAGGTCTAACTGAGATCCTGCTGATTCCTCCATTCCCACCTGAGCCTGAGGAGCCAGAGGCTGATCAGCATCAGACTTTTCGTTATAGAAATACTAACTATTCTTCAGCTACATGTAAGACTGAATTGAAATAAGTAAATAATTTTATACTCCAGATTTTATACTCCTGAATAAAAATGATGGCTGGAATTGCCTCATCTTATGGCTAAACCCTAGACTGTCTAACCATAAAAATCTGTGTGGGCCCAATCTAGGATATATGGGAAATGAAATTCAGAATGGGCAGGGACGCCAAACAACCAGTGCAATGCACAGACGGTTATATGGACCGCCAACATATGATTCCATTGAAATAACTCTGTGTCAATGTTGTTCTATTTCTAAATAGTGCTTAGCACCTAAAAGTGGATGGCTTAAGCTTCTCTCAACTCTGAGTTTATTACTAAGCACAAATTGCATAGTGTTTTATTTCATTATTGACTGTTAACCCTCATTTCCATGTATTTTCCAGTCTTTGTTAGGTTCCCTAATACAGAATTAATACAAGTCTACTTCATTTTCCAATTTTCCCCCCTTTGAGGGGTAATACCTTGTCCTGTCTGTGTGTTTCCTTAACTGTACAGAAAGTTTCTAGTTGCAGATGGAAAGTTGGCTCTAAACCACAGATATATACACATGTTTGCTGATTAATTGCATAAACATATTTGCCAGGAAAACTTCAAACAACACTATTATTAAAGTGGCACAAAGAGACCAAAGACAGTGTTTGCTTGTGGATACTTTTCTCTTCCCATCTGTCAGAGGAATACATCTTCAAAAGAAAATAAGTTTTTAAGTATATTTTTATGAAGCCAAGTAAGGGCAGAATATCAGTGCACTCGTTTACTGTATCATAAATGGATACTATTGTCTGTTAATTTCCCACATGGGGGTTCCTGATATTGGCCAAGCCATCTGAGTAATAGATCACAGAATTCAAATTATTAGTAATTCCTGGTCAATCCATAGCAAATCTGATGATATTGCAAACACATATAGTTAGAAATATTATTGTGCATTCCCTAAACACAATACTTTCAGTCCATTACAAACCTCTTTTCCAAAGAATTATAGTCTATAGATTTATGGATTTTCACTAATTTTACACTGGTACCGTTACAACATAAATGGTAACATGTTCAGCTCCACTGATTTGGATTTTAAAGCTGGTAATACTTTGATAAGCGCGTCAGTGGAATTCATCCAAGTGTAATCAGAGCATTTATTGTACTCTTTGTTAAAATGTAACACAAGAAGAATAAAATTGATGTCATTGAAACCAACCATCTTCATTTTTTTCTCTGTTTCTGATTAGCTGATTGTGAGACTGATGGTTATCTGAGTTCTTCTGGATTCTTGGATTCCAATGACAATTTGCACATGGCTGGCCAGTTAACACCTAAATCTACAATTGGACTCCAGTTTCCAGCAGTAAGTGACTGTCATACAGATTTAAGCTTGTGGACTTCTTCAGACAATGTCAAGTTTTGTGAAAGTTATCCAGTTTTCAGCGCTAAGTACAGTTAGTAGTCCTAATTAAAGAACATTTTTGTTGGTGGCATCATTTTATCAGGTTGCGTGGTTGTGTTTTGCTAAATTTTGGTGCGTTGAAAGGCTTGTTCTCAAGTCCCAGGGCAGTAAGATAATACTATGGGGTATTGGACAGTCATCCCAAACCAGCGGTTTCCAACAAATTCATATGGGCTTGAGTTATGTGCCTCATTTTTTTTCCCTCTTCTCAATTTTCATTTATGAATGGCTAAACCTATTAAATTTGGTTTCTTACTCAAAAAATGCTTGCAAGATCATGGGCAGAATATTACGCTCGGCGTGTGGATGCACACCCGACACGCCCAAGCGTAAAATGACGCTCGATGATGCCAGGCACGTGTCCTGACGTCATCGCGCACTCGCACGATATTTCATTCGGCAGACGCATGCCAGAGTCAGCTGCACGCCCGTCGATAATTGAAAAGCCTATCAAGGCCATTAACAACCTCATTAACTTTAAATTTACGCTGCCAATCCAGCCTTATGTTTGGGCAGGTGAAAAGGCCAAGCAGCCTTTACACTTTTTAGGAAGCCTCATCCACGAGCAGGATGAGGTTTCCTGAAGCTAATACACATTAAATAAAAACTTTAAAGCATGCCCTATCTCATGTGACAGTCACATGAGGGGACATGTTTTATTAAATTTTTATTGTCTTTATTAAATTTTTTTAAAAAGCCCTTCAATCTCCCTGAGGCAGCTCCAAAGCAATCTATTGAGCGCACGCATGAAGTTCGCACTAGGCCGGCTCTCCCTCCTCCCCCTGCCCGCACAGGCAGCACTTAGCACTGCTGCTCGCGATTCACACAGGGCGGGGCTTTAATTGGCCTGCCCACTGAAATCGTGGTGCGGAGTCGACCACGGGTGGCAGTCGGCTTCCTGACCGCCCCAGCCCATCCCCACCAAGCACCCTTGCCAAGGGCGTAATCCTGCCCCATATTTTCCAAGCTAATAAACTGTTAGATGTACTAATTGGTTTGTCTACCTGTGGCAGCGTATCACATAGTTACAGTTCTGAAATAATGTGTTTTTTAATTAAAATTACAAGAAACAATTTTATTTTTTCATTGGAAAACTGAGATGAAAATAAACAGTAATTGGATGATACCAAGCTTTCAAATATGTCAAAAGTCAGAAGTTTGAAGAAAGAAAGACTTTTGGAGTTGAGTTTTAGTTTTCATATTATTGGGAACAATAATTTAGAGTAAGACCATATAGAAGCCTTGAAAGTTCTGATTTGAAGGAAGTTGACGAATGTGAAATGGTCAATAATTGGACAATTTGAGGAGGCTATTATATAAAGAAGAAATGTGGTGGGAGAGAGGACAGAGCTCAAGGGAACATTTGTTAATAGAATAAGAATTTGAAAGAAAATGGAAGAGCCATGAATATTATGTTGGTGGGAGGACATAACCTGCTTGGAAATGTACAGTGCCTGACCATGTATGAATGCTTCGAAAATGTTCAAGGCAGAATTCCCAAGTGCATTACATACATCAATAGTCCTGCCAAAAATATGCTGCCTATCATTGTTTAGGCTTCTAAAGTAATGGGAAATTCAAAAGGAAAGGGCAAGTTCCATAACTTTGGAAAATACTGCTTTAACAGGGTGTACTCTGAAATAATGCATAGTACTTATTTTAATATTTTACATGATAACTCATGTAGGAGAAGAATGTTGGAAATAGCTGGGACTCCACATACCGGGTAAATTTTCATCTTTACCACCAGGGCAGTAGTCTGATGGACCAAAGCGATGGAGCTGATCATTCATCTGTTGTAGAGCTTGTCTGATCTTTATTCCATTCAGCTGAATGGAAGTCGGGCCAATTCTACAACGGATGAGTTATCCTCTCCCTTCAATCAGATGACTGTTCCGCTCTTTAGTTTCTGGTCATGGAAGCTTTTAAAGTTTGTTTAGTATGGTATCTCAATAAATGTTGCATAATTCTTATTCTGTTTTGCATCTTTCTTTGCAGAGCATTGCTGTGACTATTCCCTCAAAACATCATTTATCACTTCACAGTGGGCTCAATTCGCCAGTTGACAGGTAAATCAAAATGACTCAGAAATTGAAGAACCATGGGATCCTTTAATCCATTTGCACTCCCACTTTTAAAAATTTGTATATCCAAATCCCTAACTCTCATATGTCTAATCAATAGGGGGGAAAAAAAATGCAAAGAACATTATTGTAGTGACCTATGAGTATACTTCGATTTTTTTTTATAAAGTCTTCATTCTCTGGCTGACATTTAAACTTGTCAGTCTTTAGTGTGTGCCTTTTACTAATTCTTTTTTGGACAACAACATGTAGTTCTTCAAAGGAATATGTCAGAAAGGGTGGAATATCTGATTGGTTTTTTTTATGATGTCACGAGAAAATTATTGCACCTTCATGGAATTATCAACTGTTGTGGAATAAGAAATAGTTTTGCAGCAATTCGAACTTGCAACATTTATAACAAAAACTTATTTGTCAAGAAATAATACAAAATTGAAAATGGGACCAATTTTTGCAATAGAGTAAAACCTTCTGTTCCATGAAGGATTGAATAATTATAGTGAGAGAAAGAATTAAAGATCAAAGTCACTTCGACTAAATTTCAATAACAATATTTGAGAAGTAAATATCATGAGTCATTGAAAACCATAATAAACATTTCACAATTTGGCTATAAAGGGTATTAATTTATAGTTCCTTTATCTTTTCAGTGTATCACATGGCATGCATGCAATATAAACTAGCTCTTTGAACCTCTCCTTCCCCTAGTTTAGACCAGGATCTTATGGCCTTTCCCACCCAGTGGGATATTACGGTCCCATCGAACTGAATGGAGATTTAAATGGCTCACCACATCCGCTGGGAGGAGATACGTCAAAGCGGGGCCATAAAATCCTGGCCACAGTTTTGTTGCATTGCACCTAGATAGCATTTGAGGAAATTTGTCCAATTTTTGGCAACAATCCTCCAGGAAGAGGTTGTTCTGAGGTGGAAACCTACAGCCTGTAACTGTTGGCTTAAATGCAACACTTTTATACTAGAGTCCAATCATTTGCAGTTGCTTAAAAAGTGAGAAAAAAAATTGTCTTAATTTAGTAATGTATGCAGAAACTGAATGGAACCACACTTCTCTTAAGCATCAACACTAATTGAATGATATTTTCTTAACTTGTAAAAGTAATGTTGAATTATCATCTGTTGTATGTTCAGAAATTACACCATGGGAAGAATTTTCCGGTTGGCGAGCAGGCGCGGGGCCCACTCATTGACGTGTGAAATGACACACGGTGACATCAGGCGGGTGTCCCGACGTCACCGCACATCATTTAGGTTTTCAGTTCAGCCCACCGAACTGTCAAAGGCCTATTAAAAACTAATTAAAACAGTTAAATGAGCTGCCCGTCCAACCTTAAGGTTGTCGGGCAGGCGAAGAGCCCAGGCGGCTTTCGCATTTTTCATGAAACCTCATCCATGAGCGGGATGAGATATCATGAAGTGTTTTAAAATTCAATAAAAATTATTTTAAAAATTCATTGACATGTCCCAACTCATGTGACACACTCTGCCTCCTGCCAGACAGTCAATCTTCTATCCATGCTAGTACCTTGCCTCTAACACCATGGGCTCTTATATTACTGAGCAGCCTCCTGTGCGGCACCTTGTCAAAGGCCTTCTGGATGTCCAAGTAGATAACATCCATTGGCTCTCCTTTGTCTAACCTACTCATTACCTCCTCAAAGAATTCTAACAGATTTGTCAGGCATGACCTCCCCTTGATGAAACCATGCTGACTTTGCCCTATTTTACCATGCACTTCCAAGTATTCTGAAATCTCATCCTTAATAACGGACTCTAAGATCTTAGCAACCACTGAGGTCAGGCTAATCGGCCTGTAATTTCCCGTCTTTTGCCTCACTCCCTTCTTAAACAGGGGGGTTACATTAGCGATTTTCTAGTCCTCTGGGACCCTCCCTGACTCCAGTGATTCTGAAAGATCACCACTAATGCCTCCACTATCTCTTCAGCTATCTCCTTTTGAACTCTGGGGTGCAATCCATCTGGTCCAGGTTATTTATCCTCCTTCAGACCTTTCAGTTTTCCTAGCACCTTCTCCTTGGTAATGGCCACCATACTCACCTCTGCCCCCCAACTCTCTTGAACTTTGGGGATGTTACTCATGTCTTCCACCGTGAAGACTGATGCAAAGTACCTATTCAGTTCCTCCGCCATTTCTTTGTTCCCCACTACTACCTCTCCAGCGTCATTTTCCAGCAGCTCAATGTCCACTTTTGCCTCTCTCTTACCCTTTATATATTTTAAAAAACTCTTGCAATCTTCTTTTATATTACCGGCTAATTTACCCTCATATTTAATCTTCTCCCTCCTTATTTCTTTTTTAGTTGTCCTCTGTTGGTCTTTGTAGGCTTCTCAATCCCCTGGTTTCCCACTGCTGTTCGCCGCATTGTATGCTTTCTCTTTAGCTTTTATGCTGTCCCTGACTGCCCTTGTCAGCCATGGTTGCCTCGTCCTCCCTTTAGTATGCTTCTTCTTCCTAGGGATGAATTTTTGCTGTGTCCCCCACATTACTCCCAGAAACTCCTGCCATTGCTGTTCCACAATCTTTCCTGCTAGGCTCATCTCCCAGTCAATTCTGGCCAGCTCCTCCCTCGTGCCTCTGTAGTTGCCTTTACTCAACTGTAATAATGTTACATCTGATTCCAGCTTTGTCCTCTCAAATCGCCTAAGGGTTCCTTCACCTTAAGCTCCCTTATCAAATCTGCCTCATTAAGCTCTGTGCCTCAGGGAGATTTTTGCGCTATTTCGTGCACATGCGCAAAAGAGCGCAGGCCCTGACTCAGGGAATTCCCCCACCCACACAGGGAGGGCTCAGGACACCTTAATTGGCCCGCCCACATAAAATGGCAGTGCGAACACGATCTGGGGTGCTGATTGAGTTCACGCTCACTCCCGCCTGCTCCTGCACAACACCCCCGACAGGGGGAAAAATTCAACCCCATGTAACAAATGTTTCTCACAACTAGCTACAGCAACAACATTGATCCAAGTTGATGGAAATCAAACACTGTATTTGATAATAAAAGCAAAATACTGTGGATGCTGGAGATCTGAAATAAAAACAGAAAGTGTTGGAAAAACTCAGCAGGTCTGGCAGCATTTGTGGAGAGAGAAAAAGAGTTAACGTTTCGAGTCCAATATGACTCTTGTTTGGAACATAGGGCAGAATCATCTTGTCCCATTGCTGGCGGGCGTCATGGCGGGCGTGAGCGGATAATATGGTAAGAAGGCCAAAAACCGGATTTACGCCATTATGAAAGCAGTTTGCGATCGTCCGCTCCACCCGTCAATGGTGGACCGTGTTTCCCACCACCGCACATCGGGAACCTAGTTTCAATACTTTACGCAATCTCATTATAAGCCCTGCTTGCCAGAATCATCTCCCCACGTTGGATCATCCGGGCACATTGGCATGATTGCATGCTGACGTGATTCACAACTGTACATAAGTGATGTGCATTTGGCAAGCTGCACTTCGCTTGGGACCTCAAGTTTGTTTGCCCACCTTGCTTCGGTCATCAGCGCCAGGCTTCGCACGCTTTTAGAGCACTCATGGGCAGGTCTTTAGTGACCAGACCAGCCATTAGGCGGGGCTAGGGCTTCCTTGGAGAAAGGGGAGAAGTGGCCTCCGGCAAGGGAAGAGGCTGCAGAGTGAGGGCTTTCTTGGGGAAGGTGGTATCCCAGGGTGTGTGTGGGAGCACATGTTGATCTGTTGAAGTGGCCTCTAGATGGTGAGGGCTGAAGAGGCAGTCTCCAGAGGAGTTGACGCCAGATGGAGATTTGAGGGTGTGTGTCAGTGAGTGAGTGGTGATGTCCCTTGAGCTGGCAGTGAGTGAAATGCAAGTGAAGATGTGATGGGCTTGTGTGTGTGAGACTTTAGAGTGATGAGATGGCTGCATTACCTTGGCGGTGCAGATGAGATCATTCACCTGTTTTCTTCACTGGATGGCCAGCCTCTTGTGTGCAGCATTGGCACTGACCACCTCTGCCACCGCCTCCTAAGGGGCAGTGGGGGAGTAGTGAAATTGATGGGCCTCCTGTGGCCAGAGCAGAGGTAGAGGACATTGCAGCGGACTTCCAGAAGGCATCCCAGGGATGCATCACTGAATCGGGGGGCTGCACACTTCTTGGCTTTTGGAGCCATGTCTTCATCAGAGCAGTCCTGGGCTGCAAGCATTGAGAACTGTGCATGCAGCTGCTGTTTAAATATGGCACCCGGTGTGAGGAAACGTTGAGGTAACGGTGTAACGGGCAAATCGGAGGCTGCCCGCCAGCGAGATGGTGTGTTTCATGTGGCTGCATAATTAATGAAGCAGAAGAGGCGATACAGTGCACAAACCCGCCATTGCGGCCAGCAGATAAAATGTCTTTTTTCATGCCTGCTAGTGCAAATCGGGACGATTCCGCCCTTAGTCTCTCTCCACAGATACTGCCAGACCTGCTGAGTTTTTCCAGCATTTAATATATTTGATCATGTTGGCTCTACTTTCTGTTCTGGTTGGTTTTATTCAGCTATGCCTCAGATGTTGCTTCTGGAATGAGTGATGGGAACGAAGGTCTATCTGCAGGAGAAGGATCAACAAAACTGCCAGTGAAACATATATCGAGCAAACTCATTCGTAGGCGTGGCAGATCCAGGCTACGAATTCTTAACGTAAGCATTCCCTAATTCAATCAGATACTGTCCCAGCAAATAAATTGCTAAGGGAAGACCTTTCCCCAACTTTTACTTTCCCACACATTCACACAAAGTTCTTCCTTTCACAATGTGGAACAAATTTATGTTTACTCAAATATTGTAAAGGAAAGAGCATTGCCCACAAGTAAGAGTTACGTACTGCCTAGACACAGTTTCAGGGATGTTACACTGGAGCTTTACCAACAGTAGATCCACATGTTGATGTAAATGGGCCTGGCACTAATAGCTACACATTTATACAATGAGCATGTCATGCTCAGCGTTTTGTGGAACTACTGCAGTGTTGACTTAAATGCAATTGACAGAAGAAATAGTAGGGGTAGAAATTGGTAGGCAGTGGAATCTTAGGGCAGGTTTTTCCTGATCCTGAAGTAGCGGGCTGTCCACGGAGGTGCAGACCGTGCCAGTTGCTCACCCTAATTATTCAAACAAGGCCCGATGACTAATTTGGCATCAATCTTTGGACCTTTTGCTTCAGGTATGCGCTGCCTCCACAGTACTGAATATGAGGCCAAAAAAAGGCCTCAACCAATTTCTACCCTGTATTGTTTTATTTCCCATGATAATTAAAATCTGAAAATGGCATTACTCTCCCTATTACATTGGTGCTCCAGTCAGTGCCATCTTGGTGATGGCCTTTAGATGGGTCATCAATATGTGAATCTACTGTTGGTAAAGCTCCAGTGTAACATGCCTGAAACTCTGTCTAGAGATTCCATAACTCTTACTTGTGGGCAGTGCTCTTTTTAAGCAGGAAGCCACTTTTGATATGCAAATTGGGGGTTCAAAGGTATACACAGCACCCTTGAGTACATATGAGTGGAGTGTACTTAATGCATGTTCTTCTCATTGGTACTGGCCAAAGTATTCCTGCTGGCCCATGTCCTTTCTGCGATTGCCTTCCCCAGGTCCACTGTTGGCTGCATATATGTAGGATCTGACTGATTTCTCACCCTCACGACCAGAAAGAGGCGATCAGAATACCAGTCTAGCCTGGTCATGTCACCTGGTCATGTTATGGAAATCAGGCCCATGTCACAAAATAGCTCAGGTCTCACAGCAGCAACAGTGACCGGCGGCAGGTGGATTCTGCCTGTCGACTGTCCATGTTACACTCAAGATAAAATTAGCCCCTTTACCTTGGCATCTGTGTCTTTAGCTCTTGCGTTTGTTTTTAAATTTGTTTGCATTTATTTTGTTTTAAATTTGTTTATATCACTTATATAGGTCCGTATGTAGGTCACAATGAAATACCTGCAATTTATACTGTTAGTGCGGATCATACAGGCTGTTGCTGTCACATGTCACACATACTCATTCCTGCTTCAGATTTCAGACAAAGGAGATCGGGTTGTAGAGTGCCAACTCCAGACACACAACAACAAAATGGTAACATTCAAGTTCGATTTAGAAGGAGACTGTCCTGAAGATATTGCTGTTGTTATGGTACGTAAAACGAGAAAGGTCCTTTTCATCAGGAAGCGCTAGGTGTGCAATCGGCCTTCAGCGGTGGCGATGGAGCAGTGGTTCTCAAAGCGTGGCCCATGGACCACTGGTGGTCTGCGGGGCTCCTCCAGGTGGTCCGCGGGCTGGTCCAAAATGCAAGTCGCTGACGCGCAACATGACAGCCAAGGCCATATGAGAGGACAGGCCAGAACCCCCATCCCCACCACTCACATAAAGTTACACAACCAGAAAGGCTCTCCTGTGTGTGTGGTATAGCCGTCATGATCATGAACAACAGCAATGTAGTTTTATAAGCAAGATTTATGTTACTGTTGATATGGTTTAATATAGATGTAAGATGAGTATTAGTTTCTCAGAAGTTTATTGTGATGATTTTATAATAGAATATTTCAAACTAATGGGTTCTCTTGTGATATTAATGTTTTTAATATGAAGATGTTTAGATTTTTGCTTATGACATGAATTCATAATTTATTTTTGTTCTTTAATAATAAAAAGACTCATTTTTTACATTTAGTTGTGGAAAAGCAGTGAAATATTTATAGCTTCCATATGTTCCCATTAATTCTGATGAGCTTTTTTGCGCTGGCAAGTGAAAGGGGGTAGGGTAGGACCGGTAGATGGTCTGTAGGCTCTTGTGCCCTGCTTAAGTGGTCAATGGATGAAAACGTTTGAGAACCACTGTGAAAGAAAATCAACCACCCATTCTGAAATCGACGGTAAACAAAATTGGGCGACCTGTAAAACAGACTTCTTTTAAATGAATTCGTAGAATATGGGTCACGCTGGCAAGACTGGCATTTATTGCCCATCCCTAACTGGCGGTGAGACACCTTCTTGAATACAACTGAGTGACTTACTCAGCCGTTCCAGAGAGCAGCTAGGAGCCAACCACATTGCTGTGGCTTTGGGGTCACATGTCAGCCAGACTGAGTAAAAGCGGTAGATTTTCTTCTCTGAAGGACATTTCTGAAGCAGACGGGTTTTTACAACAATCCAATACTGATAATAGCTTTTCCTTCTTGACTTATTTAATTAATTAATCTTAAGTCTCCAACTGCGATAGTGAGATTTTCACTCTGGTCTCTGGCTCATTCATCTTGATCTCTAGATTACTAGTTTAGCAACGTACCCACTATGCTGCTGTACCCCTCTCATTGTCACCCATTTTTTGCCATCTTCGAAGACAAATTTCACCTCCACTAAGTCTTTTTCCCTGCCTTCCCTGAAATCGTGCAGTGTTGTTGATAAGTCTGTAAGGCCTTAATATTATCTGCCATATAATACTTGATTATAATTATGGCTTATTTTTTTTAAATCTCACTCCCTTTTTTTCTCATCTATTTCTCCAATTTTGTCATCCTTCATTCACATTATACAACACTGAGTGGTCAAGTAATCAACCTCCCCCGGGCCAGAATCTTCAGGTTGGTGTGTGGGGCCGGGCCCCACTTGCTGATACATAAAATGATGCGTGGTGAGATCGGGCACGTGTCCGGACATCACCACGTCATTCAGATCTTCAGTTTGGCGGTTGCACACCAGAGATGGCTGCGCACCCACCGAACTGTCAAAGGTCTATTAAGGCCATTTAAAAACTAATTAAAGTAATTAACTGAGCTGCCTGCCCAACCTTAAGGTTGTCGGGCAGGCAAGGAGCCCAAGCAACCTTCACATTTACCATGGAACCTTATTCACGGGCGGGATGAGGTTTCATGAAGCATTTGTAAATTGAATAAGACTTTTTGTTACAGTTCGTTGATATGTCCCAGCTTTTTACTGGGCAAATGCAGATCTCTCACCAATGCAATAACTCTAAGGCAGAAGTTGTTCAATTCTTCTATGCTCCTGATCTCATCAGTGCTGTAAGGAGATACCAAGTGGCAACTGCGCAGTTCCCTGTGTCACATGAGGGGACATGTCTTAAAAATGTCTTTTTTCTTTAGTTTGACCGTTGAAAATTTTAATTATCTCCCTGAGGCAGCTCTGAGGCACACTCTGACTCAGCCTACTTCCCCCGCCCACACAGGGAGTCTACAGCACTTCCGGATGCATGTCACGCTGGGTGGGCCTTAATTGGCCTACCCATGTAAAATGGCACGCAGCCGATCACAAGCGGCGATCGGCTGCACCCCCAGCGCCCGCTCTCGCTCAGCGCCAGCCCCCCCCCCCCCCCCCCCCCCACGACGGGGAGAAAATTCTCCCCCAAGCTTCTGTCAATTATATTCTTCCTACTGTTACTCGGAGATCTGTAAAGATCACTTGGGAAGATTTGTGTATGGGATTCGCTCAACCATTAAAAGTTAAAACTGCCAATAAAATGCTGATCCAATTTGAAGTAAATGCCCATGTCAGGTCAGACACTTCTCTAACCATGAGCATTCCATAGCCAGCCGACTCGGCCTCTGTTCTCAACCAGGCTCTAAGAAAAATTTAACAGCAGTCTGGAGACAACACTTCCCATTTCCTACCCCGCAGGGAACTGCACAGTTGCCACTTGGTATCTCCTTACAGCACTGATGAGATCAGGAGCATAGAAGAATTGAACAACTTCTGCCTTAGAGTTATTGCGTTAGTGAAAGATCTGCATTTGCCCAGTAAAAATAACGTGCCAAATTGTGAATTCATTGTTTGAATGTAGTGCAAAACAACGATCATTCTTTTATGAAGTAAAGAGAAGGCTTTAACTGTATTATCAAAGCATATTTCATGATATTAATAAACAAGCCATCATATCTGTTAATCAGATTACCAAAATGTGTAGTCACAACAGTTGAGTGGAACATTTAATCCACTATAATTTTGCAAGTGTGGGCTCTCCAAAAGCTTGACCAGAATTTAGCCCTCGCTGGGGGCAGGCGGGAGCAGTCAGGAAGCCGACCGCCACCCGCAACCGTGGCCTGACCGCAATTTCACGCTGGCTGGCCAATTAAGGTCCGCCCAGCAAGAAACGCATGCTGCAGCACTCAGCGCTGCCGGTGTGTTGAGGGTGGGAGATGGAGGGCGGGCACACAAGTTTGCGCATGCACCCGGGCGTGCACAGGAGAAACAGGAAGGTGAAGATTTTTGAAAATTTAAAATAAAGAATTTTAAAATGTTAACAAAAATGTCCCCTCCTGTGACTCTGTCACATAAGGAGGGACATATTATGAATGAAATGTTAAAATTTTTATTTAATTTTTAATTGCTGTTGGAAACCTCATCCTGCCTGTGGCCTTCATGCCTGCCCGCCAACCATAAGGTTGGACAGGCAGCGAAAAATTGAATTTGATTAGGTCTTTAATAGCCTTAACTGGCCTGTTAATTGTCAGCAGGCACACCCGCGTGCTTCCGCCAACCAAAATATCGCGCAAGTGTGATGACATTGGAACACTCATCCAATGTCATCACGCATCATTTTATGTTTGTTCAGGTCAGGTGCGCACCTGCCCAACGAGCAAAAGGTTCTGGCCCTTGTGTTACCTCTTTCATCTTTGTCATGAATGATTAATTTACCTAGTAGCTCTGTGGACTGATTTTGTTCTGGCATTTTCAGATCAATAGGGAGTTCATTCTACTGTCAGAGCAGGATGGTTTTGTCAGCAAGCTGCAAGAAATCATACACAAAGCAGAAGCTGTGTTAAAGAAGGATATTCATGGGGATCACGGCACTGAAAAACTTAGTAAACAGTCAAGTACTGCCAGTTCCCATGATTCTCAGGTAAGGAGCATGCTAAGAATTTTAAAACATTTTTTTATCCTTTCGCGGGACTTGGATGTCGCTGGCTCGGCCAACATTTTTAATGTCCAACCCTGATCACCACCTTGAGAAGGGGATGGTGAGCCACCTTCTTGAACCACTGCAGTCCATGTTATTAGTTATAATAATAATAGCTATGAACTATTTTTAGTTTCCTTTCCTAACTACTAAAACACTGAATCATCGTCTTTATCTCCCTTACCATATGATCATTAGTTTTCATAGCTTGCGTAACAAACTTGATAGCAGATTTATTGACAGATGGGGGACGGAGTCTAGTTACTATGTTCCCCTTTATTTGATGGAAATATCTATGTTTTAACCTCCATAAATTTATGTTTGTTAAATGTCTTTAGACTGCGTGAAATGATTAGTGATAAAATCATAAGGCTAGATATTTTTATTGCCAAGAGTGGTGCGTCAAAGCTTAAAGCATATGTTATCTTAAATAAATAAATACCTACATGTTAAAATAATGGACAAAGGAATGTCGTACTAATGCAGCAAGTCTGGTATTACCAGTAAGAGTTCCTAGCTTATTACGTTTGATTGTGTGGCCTGAAAACTATGCATACATGCTAACCGATAACTACTGTAATACTGCTTTCAGGTGGTTGAAAAATGGGTACCCTATTAAAGTGATCCTGCCTGGGCTCTTTGATTTGATCATTTTATTAATATCCATATATAATATTTTTATATAACCTAAGTAAGTGAATAACAATGGCAAGTTTATAAATGGGTCATGCGTGTGTGATAACATAGTCTCGTGTTTCACAGGGAGAAGAAAGGTTAAACCAGGCACCATATCCCACATTATTGCCTTCAGCTTCAATAGGTGAGCTGCACAATTAATGCCTTTTTGTCTACATCACAGAATTGACCTTTATATCTACTGTACCTTTAAAGTGGTGTTTACATTCAAGTATAGGCAGTTTTGTGTTGTGTACTTGTATCCAGGAGGAACTGAGTTGGCGATGCTCAAACTTCTTTAACAAAAGGCCTTGCCAGCTGATTTAGAGAGATTTTATTCTCTCAGTTTAGGCTGGATTTAAACTTCAAGAGATTGGGCCAACTTTCTTACCCCAATAGCTGTGATGCCTACCATGTTGAACAGCCTACTGACATTTAACATAAATATGACAGAAGCATGCAGCACAGAAAGAGGCCAGGCATTCAACCCATCACATTTCTGCTGGCTCCTTGAAAGAGATGCTAATTCATTCTATTCCTTTGGTCTTTTACCAAAGATCTGAAAATTTCTCCTTTTCAAGTATATATCCAATTCCTATTTGAAAGTTACTACTGAATCTGCTTCCACCACCTTCTCAGGCAGTGCATTCCAGATCATCATCATCTCGCTGCGTGTGTGTTATAAAAAAAATCAAAGCTCCTCGTTTGCTCATGGGATTTTTTTTGCTAATTCTCTTAAATCTGTGTCCTTTGGTTACTGATGTTGCATAATATTTTGCTCAGCATAGTAACTTCATGAAACATGGCATCTGAAAGGCATCAGGACTAAAACAAAAAGAATATTATGTTGATTTGCATATTGTATGCACACTGAATGGAGTGATGTAAAGCATGCCCTACATCAAATAAATTTGAACTTTTAAAGAAGTCAAGCTATCAAAATAAATGTCTGTTGGTATGGATCACGTAATGATGATATTATCAAATTGTCATGCCTCGGCCTATTTATTCTACCCAAAATAAGCTCATATTTTTCAAAATATGTTTTTCTAATAGTCCACCATACAATATTTCATTGCAGGCTATATATGCTGAAAACTATTTTTAAGTCTAACTTCCTGTCAAAAAACTAAGTAATGTTAAAGTGCTTTTAAACACTCCATGCTGTTGGAATAATATAGCATTGACATTTACAGGACAACCTGTGCTTTAGCAAATATTCAGTGAGAACTAAACAAAAACAAATGCCCTAAGGTTGGTCTAAAAATTGTTCATAAAACTAACCATCATACTTTCCCCACTGAAAGGGAATGGAAGAGTTCCTAGGAAATAAGCCTATTCTGTCACACAAGCAAAAAGTAAAGAAATAGAAACAAGAAATGCGGTCAGGCAGCATCTGAGGTGAAATAGGGTTAACACTTCAGGTCAATAACTTCTCCTCAGAACAAGCAAGAATAAACATTAGGCCTAAATTTTCCAATCCCGCCCACTGCAGGAATTGTAGTGGGCAGGATGGATAATTTGATGGACCAGCAGAAGGTCTGTTGACTTTGGGCAGGAATTTTCAGTCCCACAGTGTGCAGGACCAAAACACTTCTGCCCATCGATATGAGTGAGTCTTAAGATGGGTTCATTGAAACTGTTTCCCACTGAATTTAGAGGTCAGTTATGATAGAATTCCGTGAGAACTATTCGTAGACTGAAACAGATGAAAATACATGGACAATTTAATTTAATAAATTAGTTACTGAAATTTTGATGTATATTGACTATTTAGTCTCTGTCATTACTGCAAATTACAATCTTTAAATGCATTGTTGGTACAGCAGTAATTATTTTCTTGGGCCAAAAATAATAAAACAATTGCAATCAGTTCTGTAGTAAAACATCAGTATAAAGCAGACACAAGGATTGTCAGATAACTATGTCAGCCAGTCCTTGTTGCTATTACATAGGATATTTGATTGCAGTACATAACTTGATCTGTTTATTCCATGTCAGATGAAGTGAGTACCCCTCTCAGTCAAGTGGTAGAGTCTGCAACAAGGAAGTTTCTGGTCAGCCCTGTTCCTGAAAATAAGTTGTCAAGTCCTATGACGGTTAACTCATCAACTCAGCCTTATGTCGTCACCACATCTACAGGTATGAATGCCTTAAAAAACAAAATAACTTTATATCTTGGACACAATAATGCCAGGCCCAAGATTTTAAAATAATAATCTATCTCAGTTTTCATTATAATTTTGGTCCAGCGCAAAATTATTGTATACCATAGATGTAAACTTTTTATTGATTGCACAAAATGGATTCTACGTGGCTCTCCTGTTCACATGGCTATGTCTTGCATTGTGAGCAGTCCTGACTTCACTGAAATGTTTAAATATATTTCCGACTACCTGATAGGCTTTTGGTTATCTATACAAAAGTTCCCCACAGTGGAAACCAAGCTTTTCGTATAAATATATTGCTATATCATAGTTTTACTGGAATCTGATAACTTAGATTAATTCTTATAAATGTTGGACGACTCTACATCCGAACTGCAAGCACTTGGTTGAGATTAGAACAGAGTCACCCTCATGAGTATATCGTAGCAACAAAAACTTTTAAAAGTTGCAGTAATGTTTTATTGACTTACTCTTAAAACCAGCCTGCTAAGAGTTGTTTAATCCCACATCAAATTGCTGGAACAGTTGTCCTTGTGGCTCCAACCAGTCTGTATCTGTTATTTAAATCCCATTAAAAATATAGCATTGAATGGATCTAAATTGGGGTGCAGTTCATCATCATGTGGTTAAAAGTGCAGAAGGTAAGGCTGCTTGGGTAATAGATAGAGTCCATCCTTATTTTTTATGATTTTTGTTGTTGAAGGTTGAAAAATGTCAACACTAAGAATGCTTTCAATTTTGGGCCCAGCATCATTTATTCCTAGATATGTTATGCCTAGATACTCATTCATTATTCCTCAACTCCAAATGCAGAATAGCACCTCTGCTACCTAATGTGACATATTGTCATTTCCTGCAACCTACATTTAGCAGTCTGAGTGAGATTTCAAATATAGTGGCACTGGATTGAAGCTATCTATCATCATTAAACACTGGAAACTTACAGCCAACATGGAGACAAGGGAGTGGACATTGTGATTGTTTTCCAGGTGGAAAATGGTAGGGGGGCACAGAGTCTATTTAAGGGCCCAACCTCCTACACCAAGCGGGTGCACTAATCGGAGGCCCGCCCACCCACGCCTGCACTTCCCCTCCGATGGAAGGAAAATGTTGCCCCTAGTTTACACTGGCAAAATGGCAGGAACTGATTCGATTGCGCGCCCGCCGAACTGAAAATCTAAATGACACAGGGTGACGTCGGGACGCATTCCCAACGTATCCCCGCGTAATTTCACATGACGGTGAGCAGGCCCTGCCCGCTGACTGGAAGATGCTGGTCTAGGTGCAGGGACTGATTCTTGAGCTGTTTCTTGCTGAGGTTTACTCTGTCTGGGCTGGATTCAGTTCCAGGTCCCAGAGGTGAGAAAGCAACATGTTATCCTCTGCACAACTCCTGTGATTTTTAATAAAGGCTATAGCATCTGAAACAAAGACAGAAACTTCCAGGAACATTGGGCTGAATTTTAGTGCCAAGGTCCCAGTCCAATTGCCAGGCTGAATTCCAAACCAGGAATCCAAAGGGTGGCCCTGGAGCCAAGAGGAGATTTTTGAGGAGGCGGCCAATTAAGAGGCTGCCTCCAATTAAGAGGCTGCTTCCAGGAGCTCCATCTAATGGCGGGTGGGTAGATATCACACCCCACCACCTCCAACAGCCGCCTCCCTGAAAACAGAGCACAGGCAAGGAAGGTATCAGCACACTGACCAGTAATGAGAGATTGCCGGCACACCCATCTCCAAACCCTCCTCTGCTTTGGGATGGAAATCCTACCCATTCAGTTGGCAGCTGCAGAGAGAACAGATGACTTAATGCTCCCTGTGTGGACCCTTTTCTGTTTCTGAACAACATTTTCTGGCTTTATTAAGAATTCCTAAGTTGTCTTTATCAGACTCACTAAAACCATCCCATTACTTGTTTCCTAATATAGTAACTGATCAAAATGTATTGTCTGGCAGGAGGCAGAGAGTGGGGATAAGGGGGTCCTTCTCAGGATGGCAGCCGGTGACTAGTGGAGTTCCGCAGGGGTCAGTGTTGGGACCACAACTTTTCACTTTATACATTAATGACCTAGATGAAGGAACTGAGGGCATTCTGGCTAAGTTTGCAGATGATACAAAGATAGGTGGAGGGACAGGTAGTATTGAGGAGGCGGGGAGACTGCAGAAGGATTTGGACAGGTTAGGAGAATGGGCAAAGAAGTGGCAGAAGGAATACAACGTGGGCAAATGTGAGGTCATGCACTTTGGTAGGAAGAATAAAGGTGTAGACTATTTTCTAAATGGGGAGAGAATTCAGAAATCTGGAGTGCAAAGGGACTTGGGAGTCCTAGTCCAGGATTCTCTTAAGGTTAATTTGCAGGTTGAGTCGGTAGTTAGGAAGGCAAATGCAATGTTGGCACTTATTTCGAGAGGACTAGAATATAAAAGCAGGGATGTGCTGCTGAGGCTTTATAAGGCTCTGGTCAGACCACATTTAGAATATTGTGAGCAATTTTGGCCCCCGTACCTCAGGAAGAATGTTCTGGCCCTGGAGAGGGTCCAGAGGAAGTTCACGAGAACGATCCCAGGAATGAAAGGCTTAACATATAAGGAATGTTTGAGGACTCTGGGTCTATACTCGATGGAGTTTAGAAGGATGAGGGGGGATTTGATTGAAACTTACAAAATACTGGAAGGCCTGGATAGAGTGGACGTGGGGAAGATGTTTCCATTAGTAGGAGAGACTAGGACCCAAAGGCACAGCCTCAGAGTAAAGGGAAGACCTTTTAGAACAGAGATGAGGAGAAACTTCTTTAGCCAGAGAGTGGTGAATCTATGGAATTCATTGCCACAGAAGGCTGTGGAGGCCAGGTTATTGAGTGTATTTAAGACCGAGATAGATAAGTTCTTGATTGGTAAGGGGATCAAAGGTTACGGGATGAAGGCGGGAGAATGGGGTTGAGAAACTTATCAGCCATGATTGAATGGCGGAGCAGACTCGATGAGCCGAATGGCCTAATTTCTGCTCCTATGTCTTATGGTCTTATGGTTTTCTGATGGTACATTCTGAGCGTGCACTGAGAGGGAACAAGAACAGCTCTTAGAACAAGTACCAGCAAAAGATATTAAACTTGAGTGTTTTGAATGTGGTTTTGCTAAGAGTTTGCGAACTGGTTGAACTGCTATTAATTTATTTTCCTACAGCTTCATCAAATGTGTTCTACCAGCCGAGAGCAACATCACAACCAATTTCAGTAGCAACATTTAGTAATGTGTCACTTAACAGTTTTGACCCAATTCAAGTCACTAACAGTGAAAACAGTGGAACCGACTTGTTTATATCTACGCCATTGCAGAATTTTAAGCCAGTGCTAGCGTCTCTACCTACTGCTACATCTGCTTCGAACATTCTTCAAAACGTAGCACTGAATCAGCAGGAGAGTCCACAATATGCTGTGCAACAAGAATTTCCAACAAAGGAGGCAGAGAATGTTGGCAAAGACATGCCACAGTTTTTACAGCCACAAGGTAATAGCTGGCCAACAACCACACAGCCCTTGTCTCTCTTGGCTGATGTACTATCATTGATGTGCATGAGTCATCTGGCCCATACAATGTTACCGAGCAGTTCTTCACACTCTCCACTGGTGTCTCCCAGTAGCATTGTCTCTTCTCCAGGCTTTCTGCCTGTCAACATTTCAAGGCTGCCTCGTCTTTCATCTCCAGAAATAAATATTGGAAAACAACCAAATAATGCTGAGAATGGTGGCATGGAAAGGCTAGAAGGACAACTTGGACCAATTTTTCCTGAATGCAACAGATCTCATGAGACGCTCCAAAACTTCAGCCACGTACTGGGAACATCAAGTTCTGAACCTGGTCACATGGTATCATCAAGCAAAGAAACTGACTTCAGTTCAACATCTTTGGATATCCAGGGTACCCCATACCAGAGCGTAGCAGCTCCTACAACAGCTATCACACCAATGTCTACCGCAATACCAGTCTCTAACATGTACTCTCCATCATCAACAAACTCTCCATTTTATTCACATCCCAGTCCAATATTTAATCTTGCAGGTTCCCTTTCACCACCTCAGAATGTTAATCTAGGAAATTATGTGCATACTAGTTTCTGTGGCAGCACGTTAGTCTCACCTTCCATGCCTCAAGTTGCTGTTACAAATCTTATAAGCACCTCAACTAAAGAACTAGAGAATAGACAGTTCTCGGTAAGTAGAATTCTAGTAAGTACAATTGATTTAGAATTCTATAAATCAATCTCTAATTTTTGAAATGCATAATTGAGATTAGTAACTCTCCATTGTGATCGGTGTCGTAATATTGACTTTCATTCAATGACAATGACTCATAATTAAATAGAACAGTAGCACAGTAGTTATGACCCTGGACAAATAATCCAGAGCCCTGGACTAATGATACAAAGATATAAGTTCAAATTCCACCACAGCAGCTGGAGAATTTCAGTCCAGTTAATAAATAAACCTGGAGTAAAAAGCTATTATCATTAATGGTACCCTAACTATTAGATTGTCATTAAATCTCATCTAGCGCTCATCTGTCCATTAGGGAAAGAAACCTGTTGTCCATAACCGGTCTTAGCCTATATGTGACTCCAGACCCACAACTGCCCTCTGAAATGGCCAACAAGTGACCTGTTTATGATAATTATGGATAGACACTAAATGCTGGCCTTGTCAGGAGCACCCACATCCTGTGAACAAATTTTTTAAAAAGTTATGTTTATTGAAATAACAATGCAATAACCAATCTGGTCCCACTAGTGTCTTGAAAATCAATTACATTCAGAATGATATTTTATTGAATGTGTTTCAAAAATGAAGAATGCTCATCTTACAAAATTTTGATTTTATATTTATGTAAATTTCTTTTTAACAGTTGCTGGATATAAGTAAGAAAAGTATATCATCATTGATTATAACTGAAGCCCTAACATCACAATCAGGAAAGTCATCATTGCCTCCTATTACTGAGGGTAAGTAATCACCACATCTGCAATACGCTTTGCAAAGTTGCATTGTTTCATTTTTCGTGAATTAGTTACTGAGCATTTTTCCAGCCAGTTATTCCTACCATTTCATTCATTCATCCATTTATAGTGGTCTCATTTGTAACTTCTGTGATGGGTCTATAAAGCTGCAGTGTTATTTTTTTTGCAACAATTGCTTCTAAATGTAAGAAACATAGAATTAGCCAACCAATGTGATATAGTTTATTCGCAATCTTTTTATTTAAACAAACTGATTCCAAAATAATTACTTGCGACTGTGTAAGTATATCACCCGTGCAAGACTAGTTTTTCGTAAATATTTCAATTGATACTTTATTAAGGAGGAGCAAATGAGGTAAAATTATTTTGATTTTTTTTTCTTTGTAGTCATTTTTAGCTTGGAATCCACATTTAGCTTACAGGTAAAGTTAAAAAGGCTGTTAGTCTTTGCACATAGCATGTAGAGTCATAAGGAAGAATTTTCCTGTCGGCGAGTGGGGGTGGGGTCCGCTCGCCGATGCGTGAAATGACGCACGGTGACGTCAGGCGGGCATCCCAACATCACCATGCATCATTTAGATTGTCGGTTCGGTGGGCACACAGCCTATTATAATGGCCCATTAAGGCCATTAAGAAAGTAATTAAAGTTGTTAAGAATGCTGCCTGTCCAATCTTAAGGTTGGCGGGCAGACGAAGAGCCCAGGCAGCCTTCGCATTTTTCATGAAACCTCATTCCACAGCAGGGATGAGGTTTCGTGAAGGGTTTATTAATTAAATAAAACATTTTGAAAAGGTTAATGGACATGACCCAGCTAATGCGACAGTTTTACATGAGAGGACATGTCCTTCAAAAATTTTTTCACCTTTATTAAATTTTCCAGAACTTAAACTAATCTCCCTGAGGCACCTCTGTGCCTCAGGGAGATTTCTGCGCTCTTTCGCTCACATGCACGAAAGAGCACAGGCCCCAACTCAGGGAATCCCCTCGCCCACACAAGGAGCAGTTGGTATAGGATAACCTATTGAAAACAAGCTCATTTGGAAAATAGTGATTAAAGTACTGTTTGCTTCTTTTACAAAGGCTGTTTTGATATATAGGCAGTGTCATTGCCCATTGCGCTGTGATGCAAAGTTGTGGGGATAAAGATTCAAACATATTTGTGTCTGCAAGTTCCAACATGATCACTTACTAATCTTAGCCATCTCGTTTAGAGAAAGTACAAAATAGAAGCAAGCAGTTACCCTCCAGGAAAAAGGAAAAATTGCACAGCTGCTATGCCCCAACCATTCTGAGCAGCTTCTTGTGGGAAATCGATTAGGGACAGTACTGGGAACAGGGGGATGTAATAGAGGAGAAAAGAAAAATACTTCAAAAACTCATGACTAGTCCAAAAACTAGTGATGCACAAACTTTACAAATTATATTGTAATTGTTTTGATGACACATGAACCTTTAGTGGATTGACCTACCATTTTTGCTAAGTTGTAAAATTAATCACTTTTTACTGTAAGAGCCTTATCAATTAAGAAATATTCTTTTAGTTTTATATATTTCTACACTTCAATATTACAACTGCACAAATCTACAGGGGAGGAATTTTGATTATGTAATCAAAAAGGAACAATGATGTTTTTCAAAAGCTAAGATGTTATTTTGGTGTGCAAAAATAAAAGCATCAATTTCTCTCTTCAATGTTAAACTAAGTAACAAGCTCTCTCTCTTTTCTGATATTTAGGTGAGTGGAGGCACTGTTCTTATTAGTTGTAGCTATTAACAAATGGCTGTAGTTCAGGAAGAAAACCGAGACTATATACATTAGCTAAAATTAGAAATAAATTAACCTTAAATGATACTTGAAAACGAAAAATCTGACAAGCTCCTGATTTACTTTGCATAGTATGGACTGTTTTGTACATTCAAATAACTTGATATAAAATGAGATTGATCTTGTTAGAGTTGATTATCTTTACTGTAGCAACTGCATTTCAAATAATGTAGCTGGATATTTGATATCCCAAAAGTGACACTGAATGCAACATGTTTTGCAGTCAAAAATAAGCACATTATTTGAATCTAGATCTGAAGAAACAAGGTAATTATTATGATTAGTAATTTGTCGTGGTTTAGTGGCTACAGCAGTGAAAGAGGAAGCACTGTATGGATCCTGCCAACTAACTTGTCAGGTTTTTCACCCTGTCAACTTGCTGAGCAACTAGATAGCCAACTTGGGTGAAATCCTGTTAAGTGAGTTAGCTGGATCCATTCGCTGAGCAGCAAGATGGAGGATCTTAGGCTGGAAGAATGAGGCTTCAAAGTCAGAGCTATGGGAAGGAGCCTGACCAACATTGAAAAGGCTGAAATGCTTCAATGATGCTTATAGTTCTGTATTGTGGATTCCGTGCCCCAACAAGATTAGTTTCATGATCAACTTGCCTTGCCCTGTGCTAGTAAGCAGCTGAGTATGCCTATCCATTCTGGGAATGTTCTTCCCATGCCAAGAAATTAGATTCCATCCTCAGTGCAGCCTGCAGAGCTATTGCTGGCTGCCTGAAACCTACTAAGGTGGATGATTTGTACCTGCTTGCCGGTATTGCTCCACCTGTCATAAGGAGAAAAGTTACATCAAGAGTAGAACAGACAAATAAAACCTGTGACCCTCGTCATCCTCTCTTCCAAAAAGAGCCAGAAACAAAGGGTATCAAGTCAGGGGCAGCTTCTTACATATTTCCCAGCCTCTAGATTGTACCCCTCACAGTTGTCGCCTTGCTGATTGGTCAACACATCTACAAAGGAATACGAGTTGTCTAATGACCCAGAGGAATCCTTCCCATCAGGAGCCAGCAAAACATGGCCTTATTTGGCTGTGACTCAAGAGTCTCAGGACTGGTGTTGACTGCTGAAGGAGGACCCTTATGCGTAAGTGGAGATATAGCCAAGTGAATTCTGTCAGCTGTGACTGTAGAGAGGCATCCCAAATGATGAAATGTCTTCTAGAATGCCCGCTATTCTGAAAGCCATGCATCCCTAAAGATCCATAGGTCTGAGGGGCTTCAACTCTCGAGCCACAGACTGTGTGGAACAGTGGTGAGGGAAGGTGTAGCAGTATGATGAGAAATTATTTTACAGTTTTTCTAAAGAATATTAATCCTAAATATTTCTATAAAGAGAGAGATGTTGGCAAATCTGGAGTCAACCTTGTATTTTAATTGCCTCATTTAAAAAAATTCCAGTTTATGGAATAGTAATTACTAAGAACATATTACAAAACAGCTCCTATTTATTTCTTTAGTGCATAATTATTTTTCACATTCAAATTTTAAGTGGATAATGTGGACATCATGTGGACAGGATTTACTAATTCAATAGTTTTATGTGCAATACTTCAAGAAAAACTGCCAGAACATGTGGAAGTAAATTACTTACAAATTATGCTATGCTCGTAGAATAAGAAGTATTAGATAAGTAGTAAGAAATATGATAAACTTTCAAAGTAAGATAGTTTTTAACAATTATTTTCAATGTTTTGCAGAGTTCAAGAATTTTCAACCAATTGGTTCACCCCAGGCCCTTACAGTAGGACGCTTTGAAGTCTTGAAAACTCGAGATCTAATTAAAGAAGTTTCTCAACTGGCAAATCATGAAGCCACTAAAACAGAAGATCATTTGGTTGCAGACAACTGTGCTCCTTTGAGACCAACTATGACTCTCAGTGAACCAATGTTGGACATTGGATTGGGTGTTGCACTGGGAAGTCAGCAAGATAGCAACACCGTGCCAAGTTCACCCAGCCAGATTGTGCAGTCTTCCTTAGGAATTTCTGAGGCTGCTGCTGACAATCACTCTCTAGATAGTAACAAAGTAATGGTCAGTTCAGGAGATGAAAAACAAAATACTGATTCCAAACTATTGGATGACCACACTGATTCAGTCCCTGTACATGGATGGATTCAATATTCACGGTCAACTGTCTACGTAAGCAGTGACGATACTGAGAGCGATGGCGATGAGATATTTGAAGAGTTGCAAAACCTGAGAGAAAAGTAAGCTCTTGAGTTATGATTGTGAACTATTTGTTGTTCATAGTGCAGTACCAATTTTTTTTTGAGTTTATATTTTGAAAGGTGTTTCTAAAGTTCTTTAGTGTAAATCTGTGTCGTATTTCGCATTTCAAATTTACATAATGAAAGTTTATTTCAATTTTTGTTTTTTTTGCTTACTAATATTTCAGTAAAAATAGGTCAGGATGTATACTAGTAGGTACTGAATAAAGAGCATTCTAAACTGCTATCAGTTGAGATCAGCACTAACGACTAAAAGATCTTCCATAGAGTTGTCATGTGCATTGCATGAAGGGCTGTTTTTTAATGGCAGGTGTATTATACCAATGTAGAATGGTATAGCTGAACAGTTTTAGCTGAATTTCTGTTTGGTGAGGTAAGTTTAGAAGGTGCTCATAAGTTTCCAGTTGCCAGCCAAAAATGAAATAATCATTAGATGACTGCCTTCATTTCTTTTTATACTTTTGACACTTTGCCATCTGAAATGTAACCTGTACAAGACCCAGATTTTCCTATTGGATATGTAAGTCCATTGCTTATACAGAGGGATAATGCATTTTCTAGGAGTTGAGTTGCAGTTTTGGGACAGTCATATGAGATGCAAGAGGAGGGGGAAATTCTTCTCATTTTATATACCATGGCTTTATCGTTTCTATTTATTGGTCATACCATTCAACCAGAAAAGATTATGCCGTTGTCACAGTGCCCTTTGTGGAGTGAACAACATCCTTATATTTCAGTAAAACTGGTTTGGGCTCTGCAGTATCAGCAAATAAATAAACTGATTGAAGTACTCATAGGAAAAATCTTCCCCCCATTGGCGGGGTGTGGGGAAGTGCGGGAGACGGTGCGGGCAAGCGTGCCTCCAATCGGCGCCCTGCCATTTTACATGGGCGGGCCACTTAAGGCCCGCCCAGCGTGACGTCCGCGAGGAAGTGCTATGCACTCCCTGTGCAGGCGGGGCAGAGGGAGATTCCCTCAGCCAGGAGTGCTTGCGCGTGCTTGCGAAAGAGCACACTGATCTCCCTGAGGCTAAGTGCTGTCTCAGGGAGATCGGCTCCAAATTAAAATTTGCAATAAAAACGATAGAAAATTTTCCCTGACATGCCCCCTCATGTGACACTGTCACATGAGTTGCAACATGTCCATAAATTTAACTGAAACCTTTATTAAACATTTAAATACCCTCATGAAACCTCATCTCACCCGTGGATGAGGTTTCATGCTTTTTCTGAAGCCCACCAGGGCTCCTGGCCTGCCCACCAACCTTAAGGTTGGACAGGCAGGTCCATTAATGATTTTAATTAGTTTCTCAATGGCCTCAATAGGCCGTTCACAGGTCAGTGGGCACACAGTTGACTTGGCTGCGCCCCTGCCAACTTGAAAGTAGAAATGACGCAGGGTAACGTCGGGAATGCCACCCAACGTCATCCCGCACCATTTTACGCTCACTGACCAGAAGATCCTGCCCCATATAAATTTGTAAATTGGTTTTGATGAAACCAAAATAGTAGCTGCAGTAAAACCAGAAAATGCCGGAAATACATACCAAGTCAGACAGTATCTATAGAGTGAGAAAAGGATTTATTACCGCAGGTTGTTGAACTATCAGAACTTGAGTCCATGTGCAAAATCCAAATTTTTTAATTGGACATATGGGGCCACTGTTTACACAGAGGGATAATGCATTTCCAGGAAGTTAAGCTACAGTTTTAGGACAGACAGCAGGTCAGTGATCTGAAGTGTTAACTCTGTTTCCTGTTCCACAAATGCTGCCTGACCTGCTGAGTATTTCCAGCATTTTCCAGTCTTTATTTCAGATTTCCAGCATCTACAGTATTTCCATTTTGTTTTAGTGGCTGAAATGTTCTTGTTAATCCAACAGACACATGGCAGAGGTTCAGAAGTTGCAGGCAATACAAAAGAAGGAGATTGAGGAACTCTATGAAAAGATGGGCAAAGTACCTCCTGCAGGAATAGTATCACCAGCTGCAATTTTGACTGGAAGACAAAGGCGTTTATCTAAGGGCAATTTTAACCAATCCCGTCGTAACAGCCTGCAACGACTTGAGGTTTTACAGCAAGCAGGTATCTATAAAAATATAAAGTGAATAGCTGCATTTTATAACTAGAAAATTTACTTTGCCTTGAGAATTTAGGGCTTTACAGTGTAAACACAATTCCATGTAATTTTATTTGGTAAGCCAGAAGAGAACAAAAATGTTTAATCATCATGCATTGATGATGCCAAGTACATTTGTAACATCACAGGACAGA
The DNA here is from genome assembly GCF_017639515.1 of Carcharodon carcharias. NCBI lineage: Eukaryota > Metazoa > Chordata > Chondrichthyes > Lamniformes > Lamnidae > Carcharodon > Carcharodon carcharias. Next base: position 18,482,278 of record NC_054489.1, read on the forward strand.
TATGGGTTAGGAGAGGTATTTAACACTAACTTATATTTAAGTAGCATCTTTAATGAAGGACAACATTCCAATATGCTTGATAGAAGCATAATCAAAAATGGATGCTAAGCTAAGTATCAGGAAGGTTGACCAAAAGCTTAGTCAAATCAATGGATTTATGGGGAGTTTTAAGAGGTAAAGAGGAAGAAAGTGCAGACAGAGAATCCTATAGCAAAGCACCTAGGTGGCAGAATGCTCAGCCACCAGTGGTGAGGTGAAGCACAGAGGTGGAGGGGAATGAATAACAGGCTAGAGTCAGAGGAAGAGAAGATTCTGTTTGGGAGTAGGTGGTGGGGTAAATGCAAGACTTAAGAGCTATATTGCAGTGAAGGGATTTAAACAAGTTGAGAATTTTAATTATGAAGTATTGAGGGTTTGAGAACTAATCAAAATTCACATGAACAGGAGTGATGGGTGAGCGGAACTTGGTGCAGCTTAGAATTAAGGTAGCAGAGTTTTGGATGAACCGAAGTTTATGGAAGGTGAAGGGTGGGAGATTGGCCAGGAGAGCATTGAAACATTTAACTCATCTAAGCTCACACATAAAGGCCCGAGTCCTTGTTATGGCCACAGCCGATATTATTCGCTAGAGCAAGCCAAATCCCAGAGGGAAACGTGTCTTACTGATCATAACCTTTTTTTTGTATTTTGAAAATGAGGGGGAAACTACTGATCCCAGAAGCATAGAATCCCAGTAACACTTGTAGGATTTTAAAATTAAAAAATTTAATAACAAGAAAAAAACTTAAGCACACAAGATTAAAATTACAAGGTTAAAACTGTCTTACAAAACACAACCCCCATTCCACCCCCAAAAAAACCACTTAGAACACACAAGTACACCACTTGACAACAGATCCCTTATAGATTTTTAACCATAAAAATCCAGTAATATCACCCAAGGCAAAAACTGCTGTTACTTTACTAAAGTATATCACATGACTTCTCACTCTCTTCCACTCTGCTATGGAAATCCAAAAAATTTCAGACACTTTTCAGAAAACAAAGACTTTTCTGGCTTAAAACTGGATGGCTGCTTCAACTTTTCTCAGCACAGAGCTGGCCTCAGGACGTGTCCCCCATACAGCCAATACAAAACTAAAAATCTGTCCTTAAATATCTATTTTTTTCTTTTCATCTTCAACTCCATTGTCTTAAGCATCTCTAGGAACTCCACTTTTTCAAAATATAAAAATCTTTCATGTTTTCCTATTGCCTCCACTTTCAGGTCAAATAAAATTTAATAACCTTCCCTTGTTTACTTATGAAACTGTCACGGAAAACAGAGTGAACACTCAGACCCAGGAGGTTTGTCTCGGAAGCCTTTATTGAATCGTAATATCACGGAGAGCCCAGCAGCATACAGCGGAGCTGGCCGGCACTCTGAGGAAGCATCAGAGTACACACATAGTTATAGTAAAAGCTTGCGCAATTTTATCTTTGGCATGCATACAATTGTTCTGTCTTAGTTTATAATTACGCAAAAACCTTGAGTAGTCCATCTGGGGACTAGTCATCTGAACAGACAACAGATAGCATGACTAGGCCCTGTCTCATGTGCTAATAACAGACATCCTAACTTTGTTTCAAGGACTCTTGGTAGTTTGTTTATGATACTTGTTTTTCTTCCTTCACAATAGTTGACAGCGCAGGTTTGTCTGCTACTGGTGCAAGGAGACTTCATTGTGGTATTCCATTATGGTTTAACCACTGAACCCTTTGTTATCCTGTAGATGTATTTTATTCTCCCACAATCCCTCCTTGTTAATCTTCTAGATTAATACCAGTGAGGAATAGTATCTTCATTATCATAAGGGGGTTCATAACCATAAGGAAAAGGCCAATCTCCGGCAGGGTAAACCTCCTCTCCCCACCAGTGGGCTTCACTAGGGCCAATGCGCATCATTTGAGGGACAGCTAGAGCTCCTCCTAATCCAGTAGAGACACTGTTAATAACCTGGGAACAGCAAATTCACAGAGCAACACATGCACTACATCCTATAACACTTACTATGACTAACCCAATTAAAACGAATAGCAACTAACTTCCCCAACCGGAGAACCAACCTAGTATTACAGACCACCAAGAATCTTTTTTATAAAAATTACTCAAACTTTCCGTTTCAATACATAATACAAGTTAGATCACTTGGTAACAGCTGCTATATTGTTGCCGGACAATGTCTTTTACAGCAAGTGGCATGGACCCAGTCTTCCTTCCCTTTAACCTTCAAAGCCGTTCAAGTTGTTGGCAGCACAAGGTAGGGTCCTTTCCATCCTCTCATGCAATTCAGCTGCTGTTTTGCATAGAGGAAAATGAGTACAAATCCAACATTTAGTCCAATTAACTTGCAAGGCTATGGCCTGCGTTCGTTGAACCGCAGAATTGGTAGTCCGTGCCCCTGCAAGGACCACGCAGGACAGGATCCAAATCAGTGTCAGCATTCTGACGGCTCAGTTAAAGTTCTTGCACAAGCACTTCCGTCCGAGGTCAGCGTCCGCTTGATGTGCGATGCGTGGATCCACAAGGGCATCCTTCAACCTTCACGGCCATATGGGTGGTGAGCAGGACTTGGAAAGGCCCTTCCCATCGAGGTTCCAAACAGTTCTTTCTCCTGAAGGTCTTTACTAAGACTAGGTCTCCGGGCTGGTATTGATGGCAATCTTCAATGGTGGGCTTTTTCTGAGCTTCTACTACCTGTATATGCAAGCTCTTGAGATAGTTAGGGTGAGAGCGCATAGTCATGAGCGCCAAGGGTAGAGCTTCAGGCCCTTTCAAACTGGTTTCTTCACATAATTTAGCTAGTTTGTTTTTCAGAATACCATTTTGTCTTTCCACCGCTCCAGTAGACTGGGGGTGGTATGGGCAGGAAAGGTGATGGTTGCATTGTAAGGCCTTCAACAGTTCCTTTATCACTTTAGCAGTAAAATGAACAACAATTTTACAACAACAACAGCATCATTTCGTCGGATGGGATATGCCTCCACGCATCGCGAGAACAAACATACTAGAACTAAAACATAATTATATTCCATACATTTAGGCATTTGTATAAAGTCCATTTGCAGGTGTACAAATGGGCCCCATGGCTGGGGTCCCGTACCAGCAGTCACTGTGGGCGCCTTGACATAGGTATTATAGGTATTACTAATACAATGCCTATGAGCATATTACTATTCACTATACATTCAACATTCATTCTACATACATGTGTTAAACCCCTGAGCTGGCAACCGGTCAAAGCATGATTCTTGTGTCGTGAGAGATTCAATAGATGCTCATTAGTTACCCATAAAGGGACTACCCCTTCTTTAGTATGTCTTAAATTTTCTTGGGCTTGTTCCAGTGCCCAAGATCCATAGGTGTTGCATACATAATTTCTGCTCGCTTCATCTGAAATATTTTTCCCTATTTCAATTAATTTATTGATAGTCCCCGCATGACTTTCGAGCACAGTTGCCAGGCTTTGGATTAACCAATGATGTCCCTATATTGAATATCATAGTGGCATCATTTATCAGGCTGCGCTTAACGCGGTTCCCTCCCAAGCCTGATCGCATCTCGCCACTGAACTGCTTCAGTCATCAAATGGCGCGTCAGAGCTGTACAGAGTGCTTGGGTATGGGTTGAGCACCATTGGGGCAGGACGACACCGGATACATTCAAGACTATGGGTACCAGCTCATGGTGTACATTATCATACAAAACTTCTGATTAACGAGTACCAAACCATTCTGGATGCATAGTCGGACAAGGTGGGTCAGTCGGTGTGGTTTGAGGGGCTTCAATTATCTCTACTCAGACTGTGAAAGTAGAGGTGGGAGGTGGCTGGGTAGTGGCGGACCTCTCATGCTCGATCTGAAGCAAACACTTACTACAATTTGAAAGCACTTGTTCTTCCACTGTTACGTTTATCATTCCCCGTTGCGTGTCGCAATCGGCACTGTCCATGCTGTACCAAAGTTCCTCCTACGGTGCGGGATGAGCAGTGATGATCCCCGACCTTGTTGCCAGTACTGATAGGCCCACGATCAATATCGTAGATCTGTGGAGACATTAACATCAGCTCCCGTTCTCTGTGTTACCGCTTGGTCAATTGTCATGTATCTTTAACTGTGTGTAATGCCACCATTTACTTCCCGTTCTCATATCTACAAGTGCGCATGTATCACCTATCATAATTACCTGATATGGTCTTGTCTGTCAGCTCCGAGCTCACCCTAACCATCACCTTATTCCCCACTTGGGGGGGGTCCTTTGTTGCTCCTTGGATTTGCCTGTTTCCATATCCTTAATCATCTGTCAGTCTCTAACTTCCTCTCTCAATTCATGTAATTGCCTACTTAATTCCCTTACATTGTCCTGTATTTTTCCTTTCAGTGGCCCTACACCTCCTACTATAATGCCTTCAGGTAATTGCATGGCCCTTCCTCTTATCATTTCAAATGGGATGAACCTGTCGGTCCTGCTTGGGGTAGCCCACAGTGCATTAGAATATTGGGCTGTTCCCTGTCTCTTGATTGATGTTTTTTTTTAAAGTTCAGTTCATCCTTTCCACCATCCCTGGACTCTGGGGATGGTAAGGAACATGGAATTTCTGTTTAATCTCCATAAAATTACACACTTCTTTAATGACGCTCCCTGTGAAATTAGTTCCCTGATCTGAATCCATTTGGGAAGGCACCCCCACTCCTTCCAGTTTACTCTCTCCTGCTGCTGTCTCATGTCAGGCCTCAATTCCTTAAACAACTCTACAATGCACCTGCTTATCCTATCTTTCAATGGTTCAGTATCTTCACTTCCAGTGATGGTTCTCTCTGGAAACCGCTTAACTCTGCCTGTTATCAAGGTGTTAATCCTATGGTTTTACTTTTTGTAGCTCACAGGCACATTAATATAATCAGTAATACATCTATTTAGCCTTTTTCCAGCTTTCCCTTTACCTGTATCCATCTTGTGGTAAATTGTTGCTAAGTATTATTTCTCCTTACATTTCAATTCCTGAACTACAGATTCCTCATAGTTTTACCTCTAAGTTTTCTTTCCTGACCATGATCATCCTAAGGTTCTCGAGTTCAGTTTCTCTATTTTCTTAATTGTTTAAAATGTTTCCTTACTCTTTAAGCCAAATTAACTATTCCATTTCAACGGGGATCTCTGTCTCTAGATCTTTGCTTATCTCCCCCTGTGCAGTTCCAATGCCTCAGTTGATGGCCAGATTATCAAATTCATTTCCCTTAAAACAGTTTGTACATTATGTCCTCTGTCCTTAACTCATTCTCCTACTTGCCTCATACCATATTACACTTGCAATAGCTACCATCTTATCTTGTTCAGGTTGCCTGGAGAGACTTTAAAATAAATAAAATATTCTCATAACAGCTTTAAAAACAGAAATCAGGTATTGACATGTTTTGCTTCCTTTTCTTCTTCTCAAAGATTTTATTGTCTTAAAAGTAACCCACTAAATTGTGTCTGACCCTTTTCTTTTAGAATTATCCCAGATTCATTAACTCAGCCAAAAATTGGATTTCTGCCAAACTTTGTCAAGATCTTGAGCTTAGCTTCATATTTTGGGAACAGACTTACAAACACAAAAGCTTGCAGCATTTGAATTAGTGCCAATTGTTGTCAGACCTTTTAAAATGAAAATTCCCTTTTTGAGAACTTTATCAAGAACCAAACCTCAATTTTTTAAACTTTGTAAGAACTGTAATTTACACTTATCAAAATTAAAACAACCTCTTTTTCATGTGTAATGATTTGTATCCAAGTTATAATTTCTGTATGTTTATCAATACATTCTTTATCTTAGATAGCATCCTAGTGATTCAAAAGTAACCTGTTAAATTTCACTGCACTTTACATCTCAAGATTGTCCCAAATTCAAATTCCAGTGCTTTTGGAAAGCAGATTTCCTTTAATATTTAATTCATGTCTACATAAGAAACCCCTTTTTATCCATTGGAACCACCTAGACCTTGTGTTTATGTCTTTTCATTTTCCTAGAATCCTTCTGAATTTCAAGTAATTTCTTTTTTCTCAGAATTTTAGAATACTAACTCGTATGTATTAATCCCAATCAGCTTGGAAGCTGATGATGAGGGTTATTCCCTACTAGTATGCAAGGGGGTGGTACAAGGGTTGGTTCATCTCAAACAAAGGCAAGCCCTGTTTTATCTTTACACTAACTTCAAATTACGATTTTTGCCAGAAATCTCAACTCAAACCTTATACTCAAAACTTTGGAATGTTTGAATAAACTTTTCCTTTAATCTAATATGGGGCTTTCGACTCTAAAGTGCTCAACTACACACACAAAAGACAATTCAGGGAAGAAAACACATTAAAGCTCACATACAAATGCTTCATTGCACACAAACACATAGATAAAGGTATGTATCGATACTCCTATAACATTGAACTTAACTCTAAACGAAACTTCGAGTAGCAGTGGGGAATAAAGGGATCTTGAAGGCTCGACCTATAGGGACCTTCAAACTGACGAAAGCTCACATTTTCTCTGCTGCTGCTTGTCAATTGCTCATTAAGCCCCTAGAGGTACCCTCTCTCTCTCTCTCTCTCCTCAGCACAAACAGCTCATGTAACTTAGATCAATTCATTTTTTTTAAGTTATAGAAAATTCAGTAGCGGACTATCTACTCCCCTTAAAACATATTATAAGCGCTCAATTCTGTCCTGATTAAAAGTTCCAGCTGGTGGGAAGCTCTCTCCTTTACTTTGACTCCATTTAACCCAATCAGAAACATATTGGTCAATTTCAGGACCGTAGTGGACATACATATAAGCATTTGGGGTTCCCTTCTAAGGGGGAACCTGGGGTTTCTTTGATGTCATATTTCCCATTTTACTTAATTACACAAAAGAAAACACAGAAATTACTTATTTTTTACCTCCAGGGGACTCGAACCCCTGGGTATACTACTACTACTTTTTTCATTTTCTAACCCATTTTCAAAGTTCCATATTTAAGCTCCAGTTTTGCCGGTTTCAGTTTGTTCTTAGTGCTTTGCGAAGCGGGGGGGAGAGTGGCAGAGCCCGCTCTGCTGTTGCGACCTCCCATTTTTCTGAAAAGAAAACACAATTAACAGCGCGGCGCGTTTTCTACCTTATGCGCTCACCAGTGTTTAAGAGTTCCTTAACAAGTCCTCAGATTCTTTGGGTCACTTAAATCTGGTCGGTAGCTACCCTTTTTCAAGCATTCCCCCTTTCAGCTAGAATGCTTTTTGTCCCCCTTTCACCTCTCCAACGTAAGAAGTAGCTGGGACGCTATTTAACTGCACTCCCCCTTTCAGCTAGGATGCAGTTCGTACTCTCCCCAACTTGGGAGAGTAATTCCTCCCTGTTTCCGCGAGGGTTCTTTTTTAGAGATCCGACGGCCCAGAATTTCTTTTCGTCCCCCTTTCATCTCTCCAACTTAAGAGGTAGGTGGACTTCAGTCGGATCCCATCCTCGTCGCCAAATTGTCACGGAAAACAGAGTGAACATTCAGACCCAGGAGGTTTGTCTCGGAAGCCTTTATTGAATCGTGATATCACGGAAAGCCCAGCAGCATACAATGGAGCTTAACTGTACTTAACTGTAAGCAAATTTTCCACTAATGTCCATGTTCCTATGATCACTGAAACTTTGTGAAAATCTGGAGCGTTACTTCAAATTAAATTATGAAATTTTGCACAAAGAAACATGTACAAACTAATAAGCACAAATTTAAGATCAACGTCAAGAGGCTGTTTCACACATAGTGATCAATACTATGTCTTCTTTACAGAATACCACCATATTCCCAAAAACATTTTTAAAAAATAACATCCATCTTCACATCCTCCACATCTATTGCAGTACCAACTGTTTAAGTGATTTCAGAATTTGTCTTTACTATTTCAGCCAATGGTTAATTTGATGAATTGATCACTATGTGTGAAGCAGAGCCTCTTGATGTTGATCTTAAATTTGTGCATATCAGTTTGAACATGTTTCTTTGTGCAAAATTTCATAATTTAATTTGAATTAATGCTCCAGATTTTCACAAAGGGCAGAATTCACCCCCCCACCCCCGTCGGGGGGGAAGGTTCAGGACCGGGCGCATGGAAGCCCCAATTGGGGGTGCACTGCCATTTTATGTAGGCGGGCCAATTAAGGCCTATGCACTATGCACTCCCTGTTTGGGGGAGGGGAGATTCCCTAAGCTGAGAGTGCGCTCTTTCGCACATGCGCGTGAAAGAGTGCACTCATCTCCCTGTTGCCTCAGGGAGATCAGTGCCAAATTGAAAAATGTTAAAAACAGAAAAATAAGATTTCCCAGACATGTCCCCTCATGTGACACTGTCAAATAAGTTGGGACATGTCTATCACTTTTAGTTGAACTTTTATTAAATTTTTAAAACCTACATGAAATCTCATCCCGCCCGTGGATGAGGTTTCTTGCTTTCTCTGAAGCCTTAAGGTTGGATGGGCAGGTCTTTTAACAAGCTCAATTACTTTGGCCATTAACAGGCCTGCGGGCGCACAGCTGATTTGGCTGATCCCCCGCTGACCTGAAAACTGAAATGACACAGGGTGACATCAGGAGTTCCGCCCAACGTCATTTTACGTGTCAGTGAATGGGCCTCACCCCCGTTCGCCAACCGGGAAATCCTGCCCAAAGTTTCAGTGTTTACTTCATAGGAACATGGACATTAGTGGAAAATTTGCTTACAATTAAGTGTTCCCCACTTTTATCAAATTAAATGTTATCATGTATTGTTACATATTAAATATTAATATATTACAGAAATCCTCTTTGGCCATTTTGATGGCTGACAATAGCAGATTTATGGTCTTTGGCTCCAGAATCAGCCAACACAACATTCAATTTAAGTTAACATATGCCAGATGGCCTGTTTTCTTTCCTGGAGTTAAAATATTTCAATCACATAACAGACACATAAACATACATATGGATAATTAAAATGCATGGTAGAATATGATCAAACCTGGCCCATTGCTTCTATACCTAACCCCCTTTGTACACCCCTTACTGACAGATATAAAGACAACCAGTGTAAAACATAGCAAAATCCAAAACATAGTGGAAACCATGATACTCAAAAATTTTAAGTTAAGCAATCATATGAACACTTCTCCATAAATGACTGGAATAATTTTTGCCCTCAGCAAGTAACAATGTATAGGCCATTGTACCTGTATGTGTCTTGAATCTCTTTGTACAAAATTTTCAGTTATTGACTTTGAAGATTGTGGAATTGCATTCTCAATATTGTCTAATTAAATGGAATTTCTTTTGGTTTTAGCAAAATTATCATTGAATATTTCAAATGGTGTATAGTGTCAGAATTAAATCAGATGACTACTTCTTCACATGCAAAAAAGTATTATGAGGTTGAATCACTGCTACAATTTTTTAAAAAACTATATTCTAATGTTAAACTTGTTATGTTTATGCTGAATGTCTGCAGGATTCAGTAGAAGAAATTCCTTAACGGGCAGTTGCAGCTCACAGGATCAACGCCAAACGCCGTCTTCTGTTGGTGGGGGTTACTTTTCCTAAAAGCTTCTGAAAGTGTGCTGAAGAGTTAATCATCGGAAACGAAGGCTCTGCACAATAAATCTAAATTAAATGGAACAGAGAAACACATATAGCTCCAACTGCAATAAAAGTCCGTCACTGTTACACCTGTATTATCTGTAGAAATAACCCATTGTTGGTAGATTTATGGATAGTTATTGTAGTTAACAGTTTGGGCTTGGATTATTATACAATGCACGCAGTCAGCAGTATATGATTTTGTATAAGCCTATGCTCTTCAAACATATGTTCAGAAATATTCTGGATGATCCCTATCAGGAATTTGTAAGGGATGAATCCCCCTTTACAATTGTCACAGCATAAGATATAAGGATATATACTGCATTTGTTTTTCTGGAAACACTGTAAAGTACAGAACAAGGAAACACAACAGCACAATTTTAATCAGATCACATTATCTGGCATGAAATACTTCAACAATGGTCCCTGTTTTAATCAGGTACAAAGATCTATTTTTTTTGTTCCTGCTGACAGTTCATTAAAATATACTATTCATGGTAATTTATTGCTAATGAAATCTGATCAAATCAGATTTAAAACTGAACACAAGAAAATAGACTAGATAAGAATTTTTGTATTTTTAGAGGAAGTTTGTTAACCTTGCAATATAAAGACAATCTAATGAGTGCTGGGTGCTAAGCAACCAATATAAATCATCTGTGTATTTTTGTATTAAAATATGTTCTGCCAATGTCACACTGTAAAAAAAAAACTGACTTTATTCATTGTACGTGTATATGTATATATAAAAACTGGTGTTAAGCAGTAAATTGTATAAGAATCGCATAGCTAATATCTCTAATTTTAAAACAAGATAGATAAACAACTTTCTCAAATGAAAGGTTTAGTGTAATCTATTGTAAATGATTTCAATCCATCAATTCATCCTTCTACGTGCATATTAAATGTTAAAGAATTATTTTATCAATGATATTTAATTTTGTAAAATATTTTGTAGTATCTGAATCCAAAGCTGACTTTGATATAAATGTACATCTGAGAGTAATGCAAAAATATTTATATTTGGACAAGGTATGATAGCTACTAAAGCATTGGTGATCTTATATAAATTCTTATCGTTCAATTCATTGATTGTAAGTGTTCACACCTTATAATGGAGATGGAATTTTCTATAATTATTCAATATTGCCTTTTGGATTGTAATGTCCACTTTAACAAACCTAAAGATTAAATGTGATATTTATCTGTAATAACCGCCATTTAACTTTGAAGCCAAACTACATCTTGTTTTAGGTGAACCTCCTTTTACTGTCACAAATGTAGAGAAGTCACTTAAAATAAATGTAAATGATAATATGTTTTCAAACCTACATGTACCCACTAGGCCTAAAGTCACAGGACCAGGATTAAGGTGTCTAGCAAACCAGTGACAACAAAAAAACCCTTGCAGAACTTCTGCAGATTGCTGATGTAAAATAGATCCATATTCTTAATATGTATTTAACTTTATTGTTGCTTTCTGCGAAATATTTAAAACTTGAATGTTGCCATCTATTTTAATACCATCAGCTTCAGCACCTTGAAGCTTCAGACCTATTATCTCTAATTCTCCTAGATAATAGCTATATGAAAGACTGCTGGGACTCTACCTATCTACTGACACAACAATCAACTAATGTAAACAATGTAGGGTAGCAATAAAATAATATTGATTTGAAGAGTCATGGAACTTGCTGTGTGTTGGAGAGATCCTTATGACATGTATCAGAGTGACATTACAGGGGGAAAATTCCCTAGAATGCAGGGTGTAGCAAAATCATAAATGTGTACTTTATAAATACATGTATGGTATTGTCAGATGCAGTGAAAATGAAATTTTCCACTCTACCATTTCATGAAATTTTATATATCCTAACAATCTATTGCAGTTTAGTATAATAGAAATAGCAAATGAGTGAAATCAAATGGTTAAGTCTGCCATTTTTGTTAGGTGCCTTACCTCACAATTCAGTTAAAATTGTCTCCGCAAAGGTTCTTCTCAAACAAAACACTAAAACTAATAATTCTTTCACTTTGAGGCTAAAAACACTCTCCATCTAAATTAATATGTATTAGTTGAGCAATATAACTTTTAAAATATGATTGTATGTGATTCTCCACATTTTGAAAACATATTTATTATTTTAAATCACTAAAGCTAATAAAAATTGTACAAGTAGCATTTTGCCTTAAATCTACAAGAAGTGTCTGAATGTGTTATGTGAGAAAGGCTATGCAATAAACTGCCTGATTTACTGATGTGCAAAAATACAATTATTTTCTTGAATGTAATGCTTAAAAATGGGTTTTTAAACTTTCATAATATTCCACAGAATGATGCATTCAAATCTAGATGCTCTACAATTAATGTATTCAGCAATGAAGGGACATGTTCAACACCAAAATGTTATGTTAAAGTTGCTTAACTTTATTTTATGATTGTAAAACTTGAGAATTGTTCACCTAGTATCTCTCAATTTTAACAGGAATAGTGTGCCACTTCAGTGTCAGTGCTGTAATCATCCTTAGAGGAAAGATGGTGGAAAGGTTAGGTTGTTGCTTTTCCACTTTGGGAGTAATAGAGGAGGAAACTGGTCATTTGAGGCAAGAGCAAGATAGTTCTTTTAACGAAGGGACAAAAGGCTAATTGCTGTTGTATTGCTGCTCTGTACTACAGTTCCCATTTATTATTAAATGTATGCTTTTCTGTATAGACCTGGTTGGAGTTTGCTTAAAAGAAACTGAAGATCCTATTATGCAATGCCGTATATAAGTTTCTGCTGCTGGTATCCTAACTCACTATCCTAACTAAGTCTTGTTCACCCATCACCCTTGTTTTCACTGAGCTGCATTGGCTCCCAGTCTGCCAATGAATTGATTTTAAAATCCTCTTCCTTGGCTTCAAATCCTTTCATGGCTTCACCTCTCCTTAGGTCTCTAAAATCCTCTAGCCCTATAGCCCTCTGAGATCTCATTAAGCCTAGAGAGGGTGTGAAAAAATAATGTTAATTTAAGACCTCTTAGAAGCTAAAGCACGATGAACCAAATACATCTTACATGCGATCACTTGCAAATCTTGTCATCCTGAATGTACAATGAAAGCCTTTGTCTATTGGTCCAGAAACAACCTATAATTTTCCATCACAATTTTCAATTACTTCTTGAATAAGTGCAGGATTATTGCTTTACTGTCTTACCTGAAAGACCATTGCACTCATTAATTAATCTGTGAAACACTTCCTCACATAATTCCTAACTGTGCCTTTTGCTATTTTGAATGTGTCATACTCATACTGTCATGGTCCAAGTTGAAATTATGCGTGGATTTTTTTTTCCATGCTTGTTACCATCTTATGCAGCCCCCCACCCCCTTAATTTGTCTCCCGTCAAGTTTATCCATCTTTTCCTCATTACAGAAGACTCTGGGGGGTCAATCTCATCACTTTTGTCTCCACCTCTAGACTCAAATATCTCCCTCCTGTCTCATAAACCAGAATTGGATTCAATAGCCAGGATGTGATAATGAACAGAGTACTGTACAGCAATGTTCTTGCTAAGCTGTGTGAGGCCTCACAGCAGCCTGGAAGGTACCATGCTCCAAGCACAGTTCCATGTTAAATACTGTGCATGCACAGCTTTATCAAAATGTTCTCAAACTGTTGAAAGTTTGTGCAAAACAATTCAGATGCTGCGCATTGAAAAAAAAACTGACTAGTAACAACTAGTAACTTACATTAATAATAGTACCATCAAATGCAAATGATGAGATGGAAACACAAAAATTGGTTTGAGTATCCTAACATAAAAGTGAAGATTGTTACTGCAGTCACAGCTTTTGAAAACATGAACTATTAAATTTACTGCTTCCATTAAATACCTGTACGATATCAGCAACATTTTTATTATAAGGAACTCTCAGTATGCCCCAATTCATGTTGGATTTCACAACTACATGAAGATTTATTTTACAATGTGGACTTCAATTTCAAAGTTATAGAATTAATTGGATCTGAAATACTAAACCATGATTTTTTACTTTTCAAATATTTGATTATAATTATTCTTGCCAACCATATCTAAGTTACTAGTTTTAATAATAAAGCATCAAATGTATTCATTCAATTTTGCCATACAAACTGGGTATTGCAAGTCATGGATTTAGTAAATCATACCTTCAGCTATACTCTGGTTCAAGGCAGACACTGACAGAAAATAAAAACCTCTGTGCACTCTGAAAAAGGTACATCTTGATCCAGCATGTTTAATTTTCTTTAATATATATTGGCTGCATAATCGTTCAGTTCAATCAGTCATAAATCAGCAGTACACAAACTGTATAAACTAAGTGTTTCAGTTTACGGAAGTCTTGGAATCACTTCTTGTTTGAATACTTTTTGCTTCTTTTTCCAAATCATCAAAAAAACGTTCCTGTGACACTGAATAAAATGTGTATCCATCTAGGGACATTATTAAGGAAATATAAATAAATCTGCAAAAATCTATTCAAAATCTAATGTTTTGTAGTTGTAGTTCAATTTTTGAAATAACAAAAAAATCCCCAATCTGTTGTTGTGGCTAAATAAAAGTCATATATATGAACAGTTAGTTATCATTCATATGAAAATAACTTGTTGCAAAAAAACTTAGCCTCTGCTGTTTCATTTGGCAACAAACTGAAGAAAGAAAAACTGAAAGAAAAAGCTAAAAATGACAGGTCTATTATTCTCTCAGACAGAAAACTAAAATCCCGTTCTCCGGTATCAACTTAATGAATCTGTATTTTCTCCATGTTTTATTTAATGCGCAGCTTTATCAAAATGTTCTCAAACTGTTGAAAGTTTATGTATCTGAACCCAATCCATTTAAGATTTTGCCATTTATCGTGCAGTACTGCTTAGTTTTTCCTTCAAAATAATCCATGTTACATTTTTCTGCATTAAATGTCAGCTAACATCTATCTGCCCAATATACTAATTGGTAAATGACCTTTGAAGTTGTCCTCTTCAGTTAATCATGCTTCCTACTCTTATTATTTGCAATTTCAGTTATTGTACACCTATACCTGAGACCAGATTATAAATGTGTGTTTCTATATATAAAAAAGCAGATATCAGTTATTATCCTTTCAATCCACAAAGCAGTCAGTAAGCACTGCTCTCTGTTCTGTTCTACAGCAAACTTCCCACCTATGGTGCCAAATTTTTTCTAATGTGTAACTTAATTTTAGCAACATTTCTTCTATGTATCAACTTAACAAGCACCTTTTGAATAATTCAAATGCAATCTATCATATTTCATTAACATACTCCATTATGCCATTTACAAATCCATCCCTAATTAACTGGTTCTCTAATCACAGGCCGTTACTCTCCCACATGAGAATATTAGCAGCAAATGTGGGAAAGAAACAGTCTCTGGACAAGCAGCAATCAATGGCGGTGGTAGTTGTGCTGGGGAGAAAGGATTTCGACTGGGGGGTGGGATGGGGTTGGTGGGGTGGAGAGAAGTGAGAGACAGACAGAGAGAAGTAGCTGTGGATCCCAGCCTGTGGGGGAGAGGGGGGTTAAGAAGGTGCTGCGTGGCCTGGCGGGGAGCTGCGGGGAGGGACTGTAGGGAGGGAGAGAGGCTGCCAGGCTGAGGAGGTGGGGGAGAGAGGCCACGGGACCTGGGTGAGGAGGGCTGTGAAGAGACTCACTACTGGGGGAGGAGGTTGTGAGAGTGAGGCAAAGTGTGCGCGAAAGAAAAAGAGGGAGAGTGTGTGTATGAGAGAGATAGGGACAGTATGAGCGAGAGAGGGACAGTATGAGCGAGAGAGGGACAGAGTGAGTGTGTGACAGAGAGAGAGTATGTATGTGTGGGAGGAGAGTATGTGTGTGTGTCAAGAGAGTGTATTTGTGTGTGAAAGGAGGGAGAGTGTGTGTGCGTGTGTGAGGGAGAAAGTGACTGAGGGTGAGTCTGTGAGAGAGAGGGAGAGTACATGTGAGGGAGAGGAAGACTGTGTGTGTGAGAGAGGAAGGAGTGCGTGTGTGCACGAGAGAAAGGGAGAGAGTGAGTGCGTATGTGTGAGAGATGAGAGTGAGTGTTTGTGTGTGTGAGAGGGGGACAGAGGGAGGGAGTGTGTGTGTGAGCGAGGAAGTGTGAGAGTGTGGAAGAGAGAGGGAGTGTGTGTATGAGAGAGGCTGTATGTATGTGGGAGAGAGAGGGAGAAAGCGAGAGAGAGGAGAGAGGGAGAAAGTGAGAGTGTGAGAGGGAAAGGGAAAGAGCAAGAGTGTGAGAGGGAGAGTGCGAGTGGGTGTGTGTATGAGTGAGTGTGAAAGAGGGGATGATTGAATGTGTGAGAGGGAGAGTGTGTCAGTGAGGGAGAGAGTGAGAGTGTGAGAAAAGGAAAGAGCAAGAGTGTGAGAGGGGAAGGAGAGAGCGAGAGTGTGTGAGTGAGTGTGAGAGAGGGGATGAGTGAGTGTGTAAGAGGGAGTGTGGGAGAGAGTGAGTGTATGAGAGAGAGGGAGAGAATGAGTGAGAGGGAGAGAGTGTGTGTGAGAGAGTGAGGGAGAGAGTGAGTGTGAGAGGGAGAGAGTGAGTGTGTGAGAGAGAATGAGTGTGAGAGAGAGGGAGAGAATGAGTGTGAGAGAGAAAGGGAGAAAGTGTGTGTGAGAGTGAGTGTGAGAGAGGGAGAGAGTGTGTGTGAGAGAGGGAGAGAGAGTGTGAGAGAGAGGGGGGAGAGAGTGAGTGTGTGAGAGAGTGGGAGAGAGTGAGTGTGAGAGAGAGGGGGGGAGAGAGTGAGTGTGTGAGAGGGAGAAAGTGAGTGCATGAGAGAGGGGGAGTGAGTGCGTGAGAGGGAGGGAGAGAGTGAGTGCGTGAGAGGGAGGGAGTGAGTGCGTGAGAGGGAGGGAGAGAGTGAGTGCATGAGAGGGAGGGAGAGAGCATGTGTGTGAGAGAGGAGGAACGAGTGAGTGTGAGAACGAGTGAGTGTGGGAATGAGTGAATGTGACAGAGCGGACAAGTGAGTATGTAAGAGAGGGGATGAGTGAGTGTGAGAGAGAGGGAGCAAGTGAGTATGTGTGTGAGAGAGAATATGTAAAAGAGAGGGAATGAGTGTGTGTGAGAGAAGGAAGGAGTGTGTGAGAGAAGGAACGAGTGTGAGAGAGGGGACAAGTGAATGTGTGAGGGAACGAGTGTGTGAGAGAGATAGGAAGAGTGCATGTTTATGTGTGTGAGAGAGAGGGATCGAGAGAGGGAGGGAGAGAGTGAGTGTGAGAGAGAGAGGGGGCAAGCGATTGAGAGAGAGGGGACAAATGAGTGTGAGAGAAAGATAGGAAGAGTGTGTGTGGGTGTGTGTATTTGACTCACTCCCAATGGGAGTAAGCCAGAAACACACACACACACTCTCCTACATTCTAATGGTCATTTTTATTCTTTACTCTTATAATTAGAAATGTATTGCTACGACATTGCTTTATTTTTGCTCAGCAAGTTGTTTCTTTTCTTCAGACTGAACATTTTTTTGAAGTTCATGTATCTTTTCCGAAATCTGCTCATCAGCCCCTTTTCTAGCTTGAGCGAGAAACAATGGAAATGTTTCCCCCCCCTCCCCACTTCCAGGCTAACTGGTTGGACAAGCCAGTGCTGGAAGCTTATCCTATACCAATGTTTGTTAACTGCTGTCCTACCCTAAATTCCTTTCTCAAACAAAAGGCTGGCACATTTACCATATCCACTGACGTGTGATTGTGATCATAGTTATTTAATCACTGACCTCTCTCAACATCCATGCCATTGCAGCCTGACATTTTTGACTTTCACCAACTTTTCAGTAATGCTTATTCATCTCTTTTTAATTCGTTCCCGGGATGTGGGTATCACTGGCTGGGCATTTATTGCCCACCCCTAAATGCCCTTGTTCAGAGAGAGAGTCAACCACATTGCTGTGGGTCTGGAGTCACATGTAGAACAGATCAGGTGAGAACAAGATTTCCTTCCTTAAAGGACATTAGTGTGGGTTTTTACGACAATCGGCAATAAAGGGAGTGCAGCAGAAATTGGAGATCCTTGGGTGTTTCATCATCAGACTTTTAATTCCAGATTTTTATTGAATTCAAATTACACTATCTGCCATGGTGGGATTTGAACCCAGGGTCTCTGTGACAATACCACTGTGCCACCACCTCCCAACCTTAGTTATTCTGAACCTGCACCACCTCCTTCAATCCCACTACAGCAACCAACAGAAACAAAATACTCTTAGTATATCCACCATTCTTTTGTTCTGAGAGAAGATCATTTTCACCTCTAATCAGCTCTAGCTTTTGTCTAACTAATCTTTTACATTTTATATGTTCATACAATCCTTTTACTTATCCGTGGCCTAGCTAGCATTTCATTTTTGCTATATATATTTTCTATACATCACTTGATTTTTCTGTATGATCAGCTCTAGGTCTGTCATATTCTTTTTTATGAAATCTCACGTTAATTTTACTTTCCAGAAACACCCAAGGATCTCCAATTTCTGCTGCACTCCCTTTATTTCTGGGAATTTGTCTAGCTTGTAGCCTAATCATCCCCAGTTTGAAACTTTTCCCTTATTTGATAATTGACCTATATACATATTTTTCTTTCCAATTTGCCTCACTAATTTTATTATTTAATTTTGATTATTTTTCCCCCAGTCATTGTTGCCTCCTTTCAATTTTTACATCAATCCCAAATGTGATAGGGTTGCTGTTTCATAAATGTCTGCTTACCCTTATATTATTTTACTTTGTTCCCCAAATTATCTTCCATCTGATGTTTTAAATGAATCTTCCATTAAAACTGCAAACCTCTCCTGAATATTTTGTACCCAAGAATAGGGTGACCAACAGTCCTGTATTTTACACGATCGTCCCATAATTTTGCTAATTGTCCCACGTCCCGTCACGTTTCCTCCCAAGGTTCCATTTGTCCCATTTCAGCCTGCTCTGCCATTTAATAAGATCATAGCTGATCTGATAGTAACCTCAAATCTGCATCCCACCTACCCTCAATAACCTATCACCCCTTGCTTAGCAAGAATCTATCCCCTCTGCCTTAAAAATATTCAAAGGCTCTGCTTCCACCACCTTTTCAGGAAAGAGAGTTCCAAAGACTCACAACCATCAGAGAAAAAATGTTGCCTCATTTCCGTTTTAAATTGGTGACCCCTTATTTTTAAACAGTGACACCTCTGGATTCTCCCACAAGAGGAAACATCCTTTCCACATCCACCCTCTCAAGTCCCCTCAGGATCTTATATGCTTCAATCAAATCACCTCTTACTCTTCTAAACTCAAGCTTAGCCTGTCCGATCTTTCCTCATAAGACAACCTGCCATTTCCAAGCATGAGTCTGTTCTCTGAACTGCTTCCAACGCATTTACATCCTTCCTTAAATAAGGTGACCAATACTGTACACAGTACTCCAGAAGTGGACTCACTAGTGCTCTGTATAACAGAAGCAAAACCTCCCTACTTCTGTATTCAACTCCCCTCACAATAAATGATAATAGTCTATTAGCTTTCCTAATTACTTGCTGTACCTGCATACTAGCCTTTTGCGATTCATGCACTAAGACACCCAGATCCTTCAGCATCTCAGAGCTCTGCAATCTCTCACCATTTAGATAATATGCTTCTCTTATTCTTCCTGCCAAAATGGACAATTTCACATTTGCCAGATCTTTGCCCACTCACTTAACCTATCTATATCTTCTTGTAGCCTCCTCATATCCTCTTCACAACTTACTTTCCTAACTATCAGTCTCATCAGAAAATTTGGCAACCATCCCATCCATCCCTTCATCCAAGTGATTTATATAAATTGTAAACAGTTGAGGCCCCAGCACTGATCCGTGACACACCACTCATTACATCTTGCCAACCTGAATAAGACCCATTTATGCCTACTCTTGGCTTCCTGTTAGCTATCCAATCTTCTATCCATGCCAATATGTTAACCCCTACACCATGAGCTTTTATTTTCTGCAATAACCTTTGATGTGGCACTTTATCAAATGCCTTCTGGAAATCTAAGGACCGTTTTATCCACAGCACACGTTACTTCCTGAAAGAACTCCGGTAAGTTGGTTAAACGTGATTATCCTTTCACAAAACCATGTTGACTCTGCCTGATTACTTTGAACTTATCCAAGTGCCCCGCTATAGTTTAATTAATAATAGCTTCTAACATTTTCCCTATGACAGATGTTAATCTAACTGGTCTGCAGTTTCCTGCTTTCTGTCCCACTCCCTTTTTGAATAATGGAGTAACATTTGCTATCTTCCAAACTAATGGGGCCTTCCCCGAATCGAGGGAGTTTTGGAAAATTAAAACCAATGAATCAACTATCTTCCTAGCTACTTCTTTTAAGACCCTAGGATGAAGTTCATCAGGACCCAGGAACTTGTGAGCCCACAGCTCCAACAATTTACTCAGTACCACTTCTCTGGTGATTGTAATTTTCCCGAGTTCCACCCTCTTTTCTATTTCCTGATTTATAGTTGTTTTTGGGATGTTACTTGTATCCTCTATAATGAAGACTGATGCAAAATGCCTGTTCAATTCATCTGCCATTTCCTGGAGTTGAACTGCAGCCCAGAAGGAACGAAGAGAACGTGGGAGGAGCGCTGGAGCAAAATTTGCAATTTGCGAGAGGTTAAGGGGGTTCCAAGTGCTGGACCAGCAGCCCTAAAGGGCGTAACGACACAGCCCCAGGCTCGTGGGAGGTTCAGGCCCCATGCTCAGTTGGTGGGCGGAGGCATGCCCTCGGCTCCTGGGATTTTGGGCTCGAGGTTTGGTGGGGGGTCCAGGCAGGCCTCAGGCTCGTAGGGGGTACAGGGTCAAGGCTCATGAGGGGTTCAGGCCTGAGGCTCGGTCAAGAGATGAAGTCAGGCCCGAGGCTCGGCCGGGCCGGGGCGGTGAAGTCAGGCCCGAGGCTCGCCCGGGGTGGGGTGGGGTGGGGTGGGGGGGGGGGGTGAAGTCAAGCCCGAGGCTCCGCCGGCGTGGGGGATGGTGGGGTTGGTCAGGCCCGAGGCTCGGCCGGGGGATGAAGTCAGGCCCGAGGCTCGGCCGGAGAGTGAAAGCAAGTCCGAAGTTCAGTTGGGAAGTGAACGCAGGCCTGAGGTTCGGTCCAGTCCAGAACTTGAATCTCCATGTGCATCGAGGCTACCTCCCTGCACCTTCATCAGCAGCAATCCCCCACCCCACTGGCGAAGTGTCTTTAATTTTATTTCCTCAGATCTGGTCACCCTGACCAAGAATTTTTGACCCCCCGTTCCTGCTACATTCGTGCTGCCCCAAAGCAATGTGTGCTTTTGGCTCACAAATTACTGTGCAGTATACTATGTGCATTGATTTACATTTAATTCAAATTCCCTTCTGTCAAACTATCTCTGCAGTGCCTTCTTTAAACTTTTCCTCCACAGCACTTGTCATTCAGCTCACGAAGATATTAGTTCCAGCCCTGTTCAGATAAAGACCTACCATCCTGTACAGCCCCCAACACTGGTCCTGATGTCTCAGTGATTACCTCCTTTACCATTTCTGTACTCACTAATGCATAGCATCAGGTGAAATGCTGAGATTTTGAATTTTCAGTAAAGTTAGGAAAGGTAGAAATGCCTAGAACTCTCTCCCCCCCAAAATGCAGTAGATAATTGCTCAATTTATAATTTTAGATCTGAAATCAATAGATTTTTTGTCAGATTAGTGTATTAAACAATATGGATGGACGGAGTTACGATGCAGATCGGCCATGATTCCCATCGAAGACTGGAACAGGCTACAGGGCTGAATGGCCTACTCCTGTTCCTATGTCAATATGAAAACTTTATAATTCTGCAAGTACGTGCACGGATAGGTGTTAGCATGAAATTGCCGTACAAATGGTCCACCACACAATTTAATTTGATCGCAGAAACTAGCCTGTTAATCAACAGCAAATCAACTGTACCTATAATGATGCCCAAGCTAAGTATCTAAAGCCATACTTTTATCTCTATCAAAGCATTAAAAACATGATAGAAGGATACAGATGCCCAAGACGATTGCCCCGATAGCTAAGCCTGTAATCAGATTCCTCCCGCGCCGTTTTTGTAGGTTTTTATGCCACTGAGCCAGCTCCACTTTCCGCATGAACTCAATCTGTTCTTTGCTCAGATTGTCCTTTTTCGGATCCACACGTTTAGCAAACTCCGAACCTCCTTTAGAATTCATTTCCGCCATTTTTCCAACTCGCCAGCGTGAATACCCTGCGGAAGGCCAAATACGGAAAGCTGAAGGTGGCAAATCAAAAGAGCAAATCTCGTTTCTTAGTTTCAAACAAACAGCTAAAGAGGGAAACGTATTCGGACGTGAAATAAGCCCAGATATGTGGAAATTATGCTTCCTTATTTCAGAAAGGACGGAATGAAATATCACCAAACTCAATCATTTTGCATAAGAGGTGTTTGTAAAATAAAATGTTTGTCCAATGACGTATTTTTTAAGGAGGAAAAATAAGTTTGGGGAGGTAATTTCAGAGATTCGGGCCAAGGCAGCTGAAGGGACAGCTGAGGTGGTGTGATGAAAATTAGGGATGCTCAAGAGAATAGAATTGGAGGAGGGAGGAAATCTCAGAGTTGCAGGGCATGGAGGAGATCACGGAGAAAGGGAGGAGTGAGGCCATGGAGAGATTTTAAAACAAGGATGAATTTTAAAATAGACATTGCCCTGCTGGGAGCTAGGCCAAAGAAGACAGTGGTGTGGATGAACATTACTTGGAAAGAGTGGGAAAGTGGAAATGATCTACAGATTCAGCCACGATTATATTCCTAATAGAGTATGATCAGAAACACTGATTGGCTGCAGAATATGGATGCTGAAACTAGACAAGAGAAATTCTTTCATCAAAGTGTGTGTATTATATTTCTATGCTTCAGAATTAATGAGTGACAATCATTAAAATCAATAATATTAACAAGAGCTTTCAAATATCGGATCCAATGCAAAGGCTAAGCCTTTCTGTCTCTTGATCTCTCTTTTTAAGACTTTCCTTACAACAAATCTCTTTGACCAAGCTTTTGGTCACTCCTAATTATACATACCATACACACAGCTTCTGTTTTTTGTATTATAATTCTGTGAAGCACCTTGGAACATTTTTCATTATTATACTGATGATGAAGTTAAATCATGAGGCCATTGAAGTTTCCTGTAACCTTTAACCACTTGGTGGCAGTAAAGAACCACAAAACATAGAACACAATTATTCTTGTTGAGTGATACATGTGAAGACTATCAAAAGTTGAGAGCTGATCTCAGAGCCCAGGGGAAGAATATTGCCATCGTCGTGCAGGGGTGGGCCCGACACGCCGATGCGTAAAATGACGCGAGATGATGTCAGGCGTGCGTCCCAGAGGTGGCTGCGTGCCCGCTGAACTGTCAACAGCCTATTAACGCCATTAAGAAAGCAATGTACCTTATTAACAACACTGCTTGTCCAACCTTAAGGTTGGCGGGCAGACGAAGAGCCCAAGCAGCCTTCACGTTTTCCAGGAAACCTCATCCATGGGCGGGATGAGGTTTCCTGAACATTTTATAAAATCAATAAATAAATTTTGGTAAATTCACAAACATGTCACATGAGGGGACATGTTTAAATAATTTTTTACTTTATTTATAAAAAAAGTTTTATTAACAACTTAATATCAGCTCTGTGCCTCAGGGAGATTGCTGCGCTCTCCCTCCTCCCCCCGTCCGCACAGGTAGCACTGAGCACTACCGGCCATGCGTTACGCTGGGCAGGCCTTAATTGGCCCGCCCATATACTAGGGCGGCGCGCAGCTGATCATGGGCAGCGATCGGCTCCACGCCCACTACTGCCCAGTCCGCCTGTCATAGGTAAGATTCTCCCTAGAGAAAGGCAGATAATAAACAAGAAACATAGCCATTTGTGACTGAAAACCAGTCCAGACCGCTCTTCATAAAAAATTGTTTGCCATTAACCATTCAAAACAGAAAATGCTAGAAATATTCAGCAAATCAGGCAGTGCCAGTGGAGGGAGAAACACATTTAACATTTCAGGACGATGACTTATTGTCCATGGTACTTCTGTATTCGCCCTTCAGTTCAACTACTTGATAAAACTTGCTGTATGCTATTTCAATGGTACAGCTAAACCCTTGGTTTTAGTGTAAGATTCAGTGTAACAAGTCTATTTCGCGTATCAGCTATCCTTGTAGCTTATTCCATTGACAGTAAGTCTGGTCTTGCATATTGACAGTGTTATGCTATGGAATCAAACCCACTACAAATTTGAGAATGCCAAAGTAATTTTACTTAGGCCCCCTACAATCAAAAAAGATAACAGATATGCTGAACATGAAGTAGATTTCCTCCTTTTTTAAAGCAATATTTTGATAAGTACAAAAGTCAAAAAATATTAGTTGCACTCAAAGATTGCAATTTTTGTCACTTTTTGGGGACAATTCAGCCAGCCATTTGATATTCTTCTCAACTTCCCCCTCTTTAAAATCTGGTATTCAAGGCAACCACCATTTGTTTTAGTCGTTTATGGGATGTGGGCATCACTGGCCAGGACAGCATGTATTGCCCATCCCTATTTGCTCTTAAGAAGGTGGTGAGCCACCTTCTTAAACCGCTGCAGTCCATGTGTTTTAGGTACACGGTCACAATGATGTGACATCACAGAGATGGAGAACTTCAAATGAAAGAAACACCAGGTGCAAAAATCATCAACTTTTGGAAAAGACAGATTGTCTCCAGAAATTGCAGTTCACATCGACCTCAACTCCATTGGAATTTAAAGACCACCATGGAAAAAAATCTGCCTCAGCCATGAACACCAACAAAGGACTAACAAACAGTGAACTTTCTATTTTTTGCCTTTTATCATTGAATTTTAATTTGGCCAAAAAGTAACGTCCTACTATATAACTTGTAATTTTGCATGCCTGAATGTTTGTGTGTGTGTGTGTTGTGAAGGTCGGGATATAGGATTACCCTTTTAAATAACTTTATATCTTTACCTGGTTGGGTTTTTAGCTCAATGAAAACTGACCCCTTTGTATTGCTGAAAAATGGGACATGCTGTCCAAGTTTTTTGTCTTGCACTCGTTAGGACAGATTCGCAAGAATACTAAATCTAAAGGGAACAACAATATATACTTCATGAAAAGGGTGCTGATTGGTTGGCAAGAGAATGCTGATTGGTAGAGGCTTTTTCCATGGTGAACGCACAGGGAACTGCCAAACCTTTGTTTAAATTCAAACCGGACAGGTCGACTCTGATTGGTCAAGGCATTGCCATCAGGAATGAACCAGGGAATGGCTGTCGCCAAGCTTTTATTTAGTTGAAAAAGACACAATGCATGGACACGTTCTTTCTGTTTGCAAGGGACAGGGCCCTGTGCGTGAAGGTATGTTGCTTCTAGCACGCGTAAGTGAGCCACACTGCAAGTTCGACTGATAATACTAAATGGGTTGTCAGTATAATTCTTAACATAATCATGATTACTTAGCAAGTGTTCAATTGCAGAATCACATCCAATGTTGGTTGCTATGTTCTGAGTTTTGCAAGCACAGGCTGGTCGGGCAATGGCAGTACCTTGGCTGTTGCAAAAAGCTGAAGGGACATGCTGTTTCATACAATCCACCAGTCGTTGGGACGAATGGCCTACATACTTGGTATCACACCAGCAGTGAAATTCATATACCACACTACTGATTTGTGTGATAGGTAGAACGTCTTTTTGGCTTGATGTTAGTGCGGAAAGTGGAGAATACCACTCGTGTTGCTATTTCACAGTAGCAGCATGAAACGGCTAGCTTCACCTGATAGTTTTCACCTCAAAGTTTTGAGGCACCTTACCCCTTCAGGATAACCGGAGATAGACTGGGCACTTTTCAGGACTGACATTGGCAGCCTTTGGCCCATTTATGAGTTTGCGCAATGGTAAGCAGAGAATATTCCATCACATTCCTGACTTGTACCTTGTAGGTGGTGGACAGGCTTTGGGGAGTCATGAGATAAGTCACTCTCTGCAGAATTCCCAGCCTCTGACCTGCCCTTGTAGCCACAGTATTCATATGGCTAGTCCAGTTCAGTTTCTGGTCAATGGTAACCCCCAGGATGTTGATAGTGGGGGCTTCAATGATGGTAATGCCACTGAATGTCAGGAGTAGATGGTTAGATTCTGTCTTGTTGGAGATCGTCATTACCAAGCATTTCTGTAGCACGAATATTACTTACCACATCAGTCCAACCCTGAATTGTTGTCCAGGTCTTGCTGCATATGCACATGCTTCAGTATATGAGAGGTGGCGAATGGTGGTGAACATCGCGCAATCATCTGTAAGCATCCCTCTTCTGACCTTATGATGGAGGGAGGGTCACTGATGAAGCAGTTGAAGATGCTTGGGCCTAGGACACTACCCTGAGGAAACCCAGCAGCAATATCCCGGGACTGAGATGATTGATCTCCAACAACCACAACCATTTTCCTTTGTGCTAGGTATGACTCCAATTAGTGGAGAGTTTTCCCCCGATTCCAATCGGCTTAATTTTGCTAGGGTTCCTTGATGCTACACTCGGTCAAATGCTACCTTGATCTCAAGGACAGTCATTCTCACCTCACCTCTTGAGTTCAACTCTTTTGTCTATATTTGGATCAAGGCTGTAATGAGGTCAGGAGCTGAGTGGCCCTGGCAGAACCCAAACTGAACATCAGTGAGCAGGTTATTGCTGAATAAGTGCCACTTGATAGCACTGTCCACGATATCTCCCATCATTTTGCTGATAATCGAATGCAGACTGCTGGGACAGTAATTGGCCGGATTGGATTTGTCCTGCTTTTTGTCTACAGGGCATACCTCGGCAATTTTCCACATTGTTGGATAGATGCCAATGTTGTAGCTACACTGGAACAGTTTGGCTAAGGGTGCGGCTAGTTCTGGAGCACAAACCTTCAGTACTATTGCCGGAATGTTGCCAGGGTCCATAGCCTTTGCAGTATCCAGTGCCTTCAGCTATTTCTTAATATCATGTGGAGTGATGCTGATGCTGAGAAGGTTCATCCACCTGGCAAGTCTGGCTGAAAATGTTTGCAAGCCTTGTCTTTTGCACTAAAGTGCTTGGCTTTGAGGATGGGGATATTTAGGGAGCTATCTCCTCCTGTTAGTTGTTTAATTGTCCACCACCATTCATGACTGGATGTGGCAGGACTGTGGAGCTTAGATATAATCCATTGGTTGTGGGATCACTTTGCTGTGTCTATCGCATGCTGCTTCTGCTGTTTGGCATGCAAGTAGTCCTGTGTTGTAACTTCACCTGGTTGACACTTCATTATTTTTAGATATGCCTGGTGCTGCTACTGGCTTGCCCTCCTGCACTCTTCATTGAACCAGGGTTGATCCCTCGATTTGTTGGTAATGGTAGAGTGGGATATATGCCAGCCGATGAGGTTACTGATTGTGGTTGTGTACAATTCTGTCACTGCTGATGAGCACAGTATCTCATGGATGCCGTGTTTTGAATTGCTTGATCTGCTCAAAATCTATCCTATTTAGCACAGTGTTTGTACCACGCAACAGGATGGAGGGTATCCTCAATGTGAAGGTGGGACTTCGTCTCCACAAGGACTGTGCAGTGGCCACTCCTAACAATACTGTCATGGACAGATGCATCTGCAACAGGTAGATTGATGAGGACAAGGTCAAGTAGGCTTTTCCCTCTTGTTGGTTCCTTCACCATCTGTCTCAGATACAGTCTAGCATCTATGCCCCTGAAAACTCAGTCAGCTTGGTCAGTAGTGGTGCTAGCAAGCCACTGTTGGTGAAGGTCATTAAAGTCCCCCACCCAGAGAGTATTCTGTACCCTTGTCACCCTCTGTGTTTCTTCCAATTGCTGTTCAACATAGAGAAGTACTGATTCATCAGCTGAAAGGTGGGGGTGTGTGTGTGTGTGTGTGGGGTGTGTGTGGGGGGGACGGGGTAGGTGGTAATGAGCAGGGGTTTTCCTTGCCTATGTTTGACCTGCTGCCGTGGGGTCCAGACTCAATGTCGAGGACTCCGAGGGCAACTTTCTCCTGACTGTATACCACTGTTCCACCACATCTGGTGGGTCTGGCCTGCTAATGGGAAAGGACAGAAAGGACAGATAGTGATGGTAGTGTCTGGGACATTGTCTATAAGGTATGATTCTGTGAGTATGACTAAGCTAGGCTGTTGCTTGAATAGTCTGTTGGACAACTCTTCGAATTTGACACAAGCCCCCCGATGTTAGTAAGGAGGCTTTGTAGAGTCAACAGGGCTGGGTTTGCCCTTG
The DNA here is from genome assembly GCF_017639515.1 of Carcharodon carcharias. Taxonomy (NCBI): domain Eukaryota; kingdom Metazoa; phylum Chordata; class Chondrichthyes; order Lamniformes; family Lamnidae; genus Carcharodon; species Carcharodon carcharias. The sequence continues at coordinate 18,510,266 of NC_054489.1, forward strand.
TCGCTTGTCGTCTCTGGTGCCTAGGTTGGTACTGGGTGGTACCACCTTTCTGGACCCAAACTTTAAAAATTTGGGGAAGGACCTTGACCCATCATGGTCTGAGTCTGAGGAGAAATTTTCTCCAACAAAGACTGATTTTTCCCTTGTCCTTCAATTGAACTTTTCCACCTTAGACATGTCTGTATGACCCTAACTCAGATCTGAAATAGTTTCAGGCATAGCTTGTGTTGGAGTAACTATTGGTACTCTATTCGTATCCCAACAATCCAATTCATCAGGCTCATATGATTCTTCCCAACTCCCACCTTCAAGAATTTCTGAAGGCAAAAGATGTACAAACCTAACCTTTCCACTACCAAACATCTTGACCAAATATGTGCAAAGACTACATATTTTCACGACTCCTCCTGATAGCCACTTCAACCACTTATGATAATGATCTTTCACCTTAACCTTTTGGTTCAACTTAAGACTTCCTTCTCTCACTCCACCTCTATCATGACTCCCTTTCTGCCTGGACTGTTGCTCTTCTACTGACCATGCTGAATGTGGCTTCAGCAATGAAAACTTTGTTCTTGGCCGTCCTCTAAGAAACAATTAAGCTGACATTCTGCCGGTAGTAGCGTGAGGTGTGTTATGATAAGTAAACAAAAAAAATCACCAGTTTATGATTCAATGACATCTGCTGTTTCTTCCAATTTGTATCTAGCACTTGTTGAACAAGAGCACACTTAACAATTTGTACATTGCGCTCTGTTGCTCTATTTGAAGCAGGATGATATGGTGGGACTTGTGCTTTTTACCCTATTCATTTTATGAATTTTGCAAACTCTTCTAAACAAAACTGAGGTCCATTGTTGGACACAATTTCCTCTGGGAATCTATAAGCAGCAATCAAGCTATGCAAAATTTCAAGTGTTATTCGATTCAATGGAAACCCTTCAATGCATTTCAGATGGCTATCTATCATAATAAATAGCTGTTGCCATCCAAATTCTGCAAAATCTGTGTGCAGCTTCTGCCACATTCTAGCTGGCCATTTCCATGGTTGCAAAGGTTCCAATGGTGGCTTCTTTTCTACTACTTAACATACTCTACACTGTTTCACTGTGTCTTCTATGTACTTATCTAACCCTGGCCACCAAAGATAGCTTCCCATTGGACTCTTTGTCAAGCTCATTCCTAAGTGCTGATCATGAAGACCATATAGTAACTGCAATCTGTACTTCTCAGGAATTACGAAGCTGGCTCCCGGCATAACATAACCTTATCAACTGACAACTCATTTTTATGCATAAAAAAATGGAATGATTTCTAAATCCACCCATTTATGATTTAGTTGTGTACCCTTGCCAATGCAGAGTCCCTGCAAGTTGTTCTATCAATAGTGGAAAGGTTAGGTTTGTACGTCTTTTACCTTCAGAGATTCGTGAAGATGGGAGTTGGGAAGAATCATGTGAGCCTGATGAATTGGATTGTTGGGATACGAATAGAGTACCAATAGTTACTGTTGGTTCTGCTGTGACTGGCAACTCATCTATGTGTGGAAAGAAAAAAATCTTCCCAATTGGGCTCTGCCTCAGATGGGAATGGTAATCTGGACATCGCATTGGCATTACAACGATCATCCAATCATCTGTACTTAATGTCGTACTGATAAGCAGACAAAATCAAAGTCCGACTCTGCGTTTGAGCTAAAGCAGGTACTGGAGACTTTGGATTCAATATAGCTGCGAATGGCTTATGATCAGTTTTAATCATGAAACTATGATCATAAAAGTATTTATGAAATCTTCTTATTCCAAAAACCAAAGACAATGCTTCACATTCTATCTGATCATAATTTTGCTCACTGGCACTGAGGGTGTGTGAGGCAAAAGCAATCAGTTTCTCCTCATTATTATCCAACACATGAGAGATCACAGCACCTACACCATATGGAGAGACATCAGATCATAGCTTAATATTTTTGGATGCATCATAATGTACAAGCATGGTAGCATTTACCAATTAACTTATACACAATTTGAATGCTTTGTGCTCTTTTCTCCAATTCCACAGAAAATCCTTCCTCAAGAGTTCATTGAATGTATTAATAAGACTGCCAAATTTGGCATGAATTTACCAAATTCACGAAACCCAAAAAAGATCTGAGCTGAGGCATTCTGAGGTGTGGCGCATTTCTTATTGCTTGAACCTTACTCTTGGTAGGATGTAACGCATCTTTGTCTACCCTGTGACCCAAGTACTTTATAGGGTTTTGAAACATTTCACATTTATATGCCTTTGCCCGAACGCCATGTTATTCCAAACACGGAGCACCTTTTTCAATGTGAATTATGGTTCTGCCTGTGTAGAGCTAAAATAAGTGTGTCATGCAAATAGCACACTACTCCCTGAATTCCTTGCAAAATTTGGCTCATCACCCCAGGGAAAATTCTGGGGGTTGAAAGAACACCAAATGGCAGCCCGTGAAACTGAAAAAGACCCATGTATGTATTAATAGTCAAATCTGACTTAGACTCTGTCTAATTCGAGTTGCAGAAAGGTACTTGTCAGATCTAACTTTGAAAAAAATCTAGCCTCCTGACAGCATTGTGAACAGATCCTCCACGTTTGGCAAAGCACCAGACGGATTACATTCCAGTACCTGATTTACGGTTACCTTACAATCCCCACATATTCTTATACTGCCATCTTACTTTGGTACTACCATGATGAGAGTAGCTCAATTCCTCTGTTCTGCCTCAGAGATAATGTTCCCAGACTCAAGTCTTTTCAGCTCTTGCTCTACTTTCTCCCTTAGAGCAGAGGGTACTGGACAAAGCCTGCAATAAACTGGTCTTGCGCTCCTCTGAACCCACACATTAGCCTTATGTCCTCGAATCAGTTTGACGAAGGTAAGAGTCCATGGAATCCAAGGCAATTTGGCAAATTGGATCCAGAATTGGCTGAGTGGCAGGAAGCAGTGAGGAGTGTTTTTGTGACAGGATGCCTGTGTCCACTGGGGTTCCACAGGGATTGGTATTGGGTCCTTTGCTGTTTGTGGTATTTATAAACGATTTAGACTTGAATGTAGGAGGGTTGATCAGTAAGTTCGCGGATGACACGAAAATTGGTGGGGTGCTAAATACTGAGGAGGATAGCCTTAGATTATAGGAGGATATAGACGAGCTGATCAGATGGGCTGATCAGTGGCAAATGGAATTTAATCCAGATAAGTATGAGGTGATGCACTTGGGCAGGACAAACAAGGCACAGGAATACATAATGAATGACCCTGGGAAGTACCGAGGATCAGAGGAACCTTGGTGTGCATGTCCACCGGTCCCTTAAGGTAGCGGGACAGGTAGATAAGATAGTTAAGAAGGTATATGGGATACTTGCCTTTATTAGCCAAGGCATAGAATATAAGAGTAGAGAGGCTATGTTGGAACCGTATAAAACGCTTGTTAGGCCACAGTTAGAGTATTATGTGCAGTCCTGGAATCCACATTATACAAAGGATGTGATTGCACTAGAGAGGTGCAGAGGAGATTTACCAGGATGTTGCCTGGGCTGGAGAGTTTTAGCTACGAGGAGAAATTGGATAGACTGGGGTTATTTTCCCTGGAGCAGGAGATTGAGGAGGCGACATGATTGAGGTGTATAAAATTATGAGGGGCATAGATAGGGTAGACAGGAAGGAACTTTTCCCCTTGGTGGAGGGATCAATAACCAGGGGGCATAGATTTAAGGTCAAGGGCAGGAGGTTTAGAGGGGATGTGAGGAAGAATTTTTTCACCTAGAGGATGATGAGAATCTGGAACTCACTGCCTGAAAGGGTGGTAGAGGCAGAAACCCTCAAAGCACTTAAGGAGTATTTGGATGTGCAGTTGCAATGCCATGGCATACAGACTGTGGGCCTAGTGCTGGAAAATGGGATTAGAATAGTTAGGTACTTGTTTGACCGGCGCAGACTCGATGGGCTGAAGGGACTTTTTCTGTGCTGTAAACCTCTATGACTCTATGACTAATCAACTGAGGGTACTTTGCGATCACGTCTTTTTGCATTGTGAATCTTGCTTCTATGTAAAAATGCTTGTTCCAGTTTAACTTAAGCGCTGTTAACCAGTTTCTTCCTAATAAGGCTTGTTTCTCACCCTTCACTACAATGATGGGTAATTTTGCACATTGCTCCTTATATGTGACTAGAACTGACACACTTCCCATTATGGGGATTCTTTTCTCTTCCATAACTTTGAAATTCTAAGCATGATTTCTCCAGCTGATGCTGACTTTGTTTGACAGTATGGCGATTCAGGAATAGCGCTAACTGATGCACGCACGTCGACCTCCATGTTTATCGGAGCACCATCTAACCCTACTTGGCCCATGTCTAATGTCTTGCAAATTTCTCCTCTTATGCTTCAGATCACATGGATCTCAACTGACCCTTAACTGCTGCTGTTCAAAAACGCTATGCAGTGAACGCTGTTTCCCCCAGCCAGCATTTTCTCCATTTACATTCTTACATGTCTTGGCAAGATGTTTCTACTTCTTGTAGCTATAGCACTCTTACCTTCACAAATGGACAATTCTGTGCCCAGTGATGACCTAAGCACCAGTAGCAGGATTTTGTAGTACTATTGCTGCTACTAAATGCCTTCACTGGAGCCTTCTCCTTACTCAGCTACAGCTTATTTACTTAAGCAGATGATTGGCAGTTGTTAACTGACTTCTTTCGAGTCACTTCCTGCCTTGTCCATGGGCAATGCTGTTTGGCAAGTTAGGTCAAAATAAACTTTGGCAACGTCAGCAATTTACTGTGAATTCATTCACTTTTTAAACCACACACAAATCTGTCCCGCAATGCTCTCTCTTGAAATTCTCCAAAATTACAATGAATGGTCAGCTTTTTCAAACACATGATAAACACTCCAATGTCCTCATTGGGCAACTGATTCCTTGTTTCAAATCGATAGCTTTCTGCAATCTCCAATGGCTTAGCATTGTAGTGCTGCTCAAACATGCACAAAATGTCCAACAGCGGCGTGTCCTTTGGTTTATCAGGGGCAGGCAAATTCTTGAGCGTTTCGTACGCTTAGGGGCCTGCTTCCATCAAAAACATCACCATTTTCCTTTCTCACATTGCCTGATTAACAGCTGTATTATCAGGATGTTTGAGGTTAGTAGCAAGTGAGAAACATCTCTAGCCGCTCCACATACTCTCAGTCACAGCTGTATTCTTCCAGTAGCCCAATAATACCTGTTGATGCAGCGAACCTCAAAGGTCAGTCCACCTGTGTGTATGAACAGCCATTTTTCTAAGACCATATTTTTAAGTTTATTTCTTAGCAAGAAAAACCCTCTCAGTTCTGCTGCTAGTTTGCTGGAAGCTTCTCAAACCCAAATTTCTTCGTTGAGGGAAATCCACTATCCCATTCCTATTGCCAAACTGTGATATCATGGCAGGACAAAAACACTTGAGCATGCATATGGAGTTCTTCTGAAATGCCTCATTCTAGTTGTTGTTTATAAACATACATAGATGTACAAATAGCTACAAGAGGGTGCTTTTACATTGGGTGTGAATCCTGGAGCTGGGTTTCGTATGTGTTAAATTGCATGTGTCAGCTGCAGCTCAGTTGGTTGCACTCTCATCCACTGATCAAGTAGATTTTGGGTTTGAGTCCCTTTTGAGTACAGAATCTAGACTGACATCCCAGTGCTCTACTAAGGGCTTAGCTTTTGGATGAAACATTAAACCAAGCGCTAAGTCTTCCCTCTCCAGGTGGATGTGAAAGATCCGGGAGCGCCAATATTTTGCAGAAGAGCAGGCTCCAACCCCCGCCAGGGCTCTGGCCAATAGTTAATCCCAAAATCAACATCACACTGGAACAGATTATCTGGCCACCATCATCTGATTGTATAGTCTATGGGATTTTGATGAACTCAAAATCGCGTTTCCTTCATCATAAACAGTGACTTTACTTCAGAGCAAAAGATAATTCATCGACTGTAAAGCGCTTCCGGACGTCCTGAGGTTTTATATGTACACATTCTATTTTTCCCCCCCTCAAGTTTATTTTTTTTTTTCCTCGCACTTTGGAGCAGCATTTCCTCGTCCCTCTTATTGTTCGGGCGTCAAGAGACTGAGGGCTCGCGACCGATTCGAACAGTCAACAGTTACTGCGCGAGGCCGCAGCCGAGAAGGAGGAGAGGGCGGGTGGAGGTGGTGGGGTGGTGGTGGGGGAGGGCGGTGTGCGAGCGGCGGCACATTACGCATGCGCTTTGGAGATATGCCGTGGATCGGCGCAGCTTGTCTTTGGCGGGTTGGAACATAGCACGTGCGGCTATCCGCGCAGGCGGACTGAGAATAACAACTAAAACAGAAAGACTTGGAAAAACTCAGCAGGTCTGGCAGCATCGGCGGAGAAGAACAAAGTTGACGTTTCAAGTCCTCATGACCCTTCAACAGAACTTAGTAAAAATAGGATTATTATTATTATTACGGACTGAGAATATGCTAGCGGCCGACGCAGGCGCAGTGGGAGTGCGCCAAGGGGCCCGCGCACGTGGACGGGGGGGGAGGGCGAGGACGCCGCCATTTCCTTCAGACTCTCCGAAAGACCAGTCGGCCAAATTGGCGACTCGCTTCCAAAGCATTTAATGTGCATTCACGTGCACTCGACGGAATAGGTCAAGGGTTTTGTGACAATTACCCCCCGCCCCACCCCAGAGCCGCCCCTACAACATTTGACCAGGCCCTCGCACCTTTGGCACTGGGAGGCCCGAAGGGTTGTGCGGCCATGAGTAAAGTGGTGGTTGTGAAAACGGGCGAAAGCCGGAGCTGTTGCAGCAAAAATACGCCTCAGCTGGCGTTCAGCGCCGTTTCCCCGGAGATGCTGGAAGAATTTCTGGTTGATGTGGCTAAGGAAAATGAAAATAATTTGATGAACCTCTCTCAGCACGCAGGCTGTTTCAAAAAATTAAGATTAATAGGTGGGCTTGCGAGTATTCGCCGTCGTCTGTAAAGCCAGCTTGGTGTAAACTTTACTCGCATTTAATTCCTCCGTTTTTTATTTGTATCACAGAATTTGTTTTCCTCCTTTGTGAGCAACTGGGGCTTCACCAGGTCACGAGATATCAAGCTGTGGAGATACTGGAAAGGTAAAACAATATAATCCGCTCATGGATTTAGAAATTAAAGAATATGCTGTTTTATTAAACAGGAGCACAGGAATGCACAGGGATTGACAAAACACCACATCAGACCAACCAGTCAATCCCAAAATTATGACACAATACAAAGTTCTCCACTCTTGGGATTTTTATTTGACGCAGTTGATTTTTTTTCCAGCATCACATATAACATAAACAGTACAGCGAAATGCAATGCAGAAGTCACTATCATTAATTGCCTGCTTCTTCCCAGGTTGTGCTGTTAAAGTTCTGTAGTTGGAAATCTTTTGAAATCACTTGAACTGAGGTGAACTTGAACTTTTACAAGCTCAGGTGTTTTACAGAGAAACCGTTACACCTAGTTGAATAAGGTGTAACAGGGTTTTTAAACAGGTACTAAGTGCATTGTTACTACACAAGTTCTCTGGCCCTGAAAAACTAATTTTATGTTTGTGGAATATCAAATTTCTTCACAATCATTAAAATTACAAGTTCTAACATTTTTTGTATAAATTTATGTCCAAGTCCTTATTTCATTTTTTAAAATGATTAAAAGCAAAGGTTAAGTATTGTTTGTGTCACTAGTTTGCTAGCTCTGAGAATACTTCCACGTTACTGGCTACTTGACGCACTTGGCAACATCACTGTTGCTAGATGCCAGAGAGCCCCATAGTTGGCACCAGAATCAAATTACCGCTGAGAAAGTTGAAATCCACGCCACAGATCTCATTAGATCTTAGAGGATCACAGTGGGCACCATCAATTCACCACTGTTCTTTTTAAATTACTATAATTTCTTGAATACTAAAACAAGGGTTACATTAGAAACAGAAACAAAAATACCTGGAAAAACGCAGCAGGTCTGACAGCATCTGCGGAGAGGAACACAGTTAACGTTTCGAGTCCGTTCTCGAACAGAAGTTCTGTTGAAGAATCATACGGACTCAAAATGTTAACTGTTCCTCTCAGCAGATGCTGTCAGACCTGCTAAGTTTTTCCAGGTATTTTTGTTTTTGTTTTGGATTACATTAGGTTCAGTGTATACCCTGACTTCAGAATTTTTTCAATTTTTCTGTTTAAGGTAACATGTTTTTAGCAGCACAGAACGTTGAGAGTTTATTTTATGCCCAAAGATAGCAGAATAGATTTTTAATGGAAACAGCATACTGAGAAGTCAACAGTTTATATCATAAAGCTGGATTTCAGGCTCAAAAGAATTTTTAAAAACCTGTTGTGTTCTTAAATGTTAATTATGAGACCAGCTATAATTTCTTTTATTTTACAGGTTTATGATTCGCTACATTGAAAAACTCTATTCAGCTAGATGCACAGGTTCTGTGAAAAATGCAGAAAAATACGGCTGGGGACTATTGCAAGTTAGAATCCAAGATCACTTTGTGCTACGTATTATGTCTTGTGTTCAAATAGCAAGCAAGATCTCATTCCATTACCAGGTAAAGGATATCATCATAATATTTCTTGTGCAACATCACGCATATTATGTAAATTGCAAATTCCATCTTGATGTTTGACTTTAGCCAGGAACGCAACCTAGTTCTTCATCTCTTTCTCCAGATTGTTAATATTACTATGGCCCTGAAATTTCTCCAGTCTCTTGGTTACTCATATAAGAGAGAAGATTTTCTGGATTCAGAACTGCTTGTCCTTGAAACTCTGAGTTTTCAAGTCAATGTCCCTTCTCCTTTCACTCACACTGAAATATTATTAGAAGTCATGGGTGAGTGAGAAAAATGTAATCACTAGTTGATAACAATTAGGATGGTATTGTAACCTAATGCTGAACCTGGGGGCCAAATGACAGACAAAACTGAATTTCCATGCTTAACAGTATACGAATCTGGTGCTTCATTGCTGTCATGTAGTTACATGATGCCTTTACCAAATGAGTCACTGCAAAACCAAATATATACACTTGACTGAAAAAAAGGATTTGAAGTACATAGTACCACTACTAAATTACTGTTTGTCAGCTCTATAGCAATGATTTAACCAACAGCATGTATTAATTCTTTAAAAACCAGAAGTTTCACCTAAATACTTTTTTAAATTTCATTCCTATGTACTTTATAGCAAAATCTTGTTTAAACTATGTTCAAAATAACTAATTTTATGATTTTTTTTTAAAAAGGGTACAATGATCCATCAGTTCCAGTTAAAAACCTACATTGTATTTCCCTGAAGGTGCTGAAATTTGTTTACCTCATGAGAAACACCATTTATGAAAACTTACTAAAAATTACTATTGAAAATTCTACACCTAGTGAACTCCAAAGGCAAGTATTTTTATTTCTTACATTAGAATCAATAGTCCTTTAAAAAATCTTAAGCACTTTTGGTTCTATTTGTTAGTTTTTTAAACTCAAAAATAGTAGTGTTTTGAAGATGGTTGAGGCTTGTATTAAAAAACTTAGCTCCCATAAATTAAGCTTCAACCAAAAATACAAATACCACATATATGAATACCAAGAGAGGCAGTTAATTAAGTCTAATAGTTCAAGTAGACCACAAGTCACAAGTCAAGTCTAAGCTACAATCTTCCCTTCAGCTGAAGTCATTCTGCCACTCAAATTTTTTTTTCAAATAAGGCTTCCAGTTTTGATGCATCCTTTCTGTTACGCAGTGGTGTAGCACCATGGCAGTATGATTATTTTTCAGATAAGAAAAAAAGTTCTGCTCAAATTACTGAGTACAGAGAAAAAATTATTAGCTGTTGCGTTCACCCCCCCAAACACCTTGTTAACACACCTTGGTTGAGTGCTAATATCCACAGTCAGCAAGTTGGAATGGCAGACAGCCTTTTGGTTGACAATTAAGTGCATCTTTAATTTGTGTAAGAAGTCCAGATGTTTCCTTATACACTTTAAAACATAAATACAAAATCAAATAACATTTTACTTTATCATAGGGCAAAGTTTTTGTCTGTAAAGGAAGATTGCATGCTTCTCGCTGTTGGGGTCATTGGAACAAGTGCAATTATACTGAACTATACACCCTGGTTCAAGGTAGTAAATAATACAAATTATTATATATACAATACTGTAGTAGATATCAGTTAGATAATTTGTTTGTCCTATATTCAAGCATCTGAACTGCCTTCCTAGCAGCAAAGATAAGAAATAGATTGTCTTTAAAAAAATGATCTTAATTTTGTATCTTTTGTTTTACAAAAAGGTTGTACAGCAGCTGGCCTCAATTAGTGGTGTAACAGAAGAAAGCATTTCTGAGTTTTCTCAAGTCATACTAAAACACATTTTTCCAGGAGCAAATCATGAAATAAGTTCCAATGTTAATAGATACAGTATTTTGTCAGTACATTAATGGTAGTGGTTTTGTAAATTCTACATCAATGAATTGTATATCACTAATCTGTGAGGTATACAATTTTAAAATAATTTGTGAAAAAAGTGTAATCTAGTACGTATATCTGTAATATTCTAACACTTAATAAAGGTACTAAATTACATCACAAATACTTCTAAAATTTAAATTCATAGATGGAGGTTTATTTAAATGCTTTTTGCAATCTACTTAGGAATATGAAGAAAGCTTTTCCAGCAGGAAATAAATAAAGGACAAAATAAATTACTGCAAATGAAGGGGAAATGCTTATTAGCTGTTTGATCTCAACTTCGTAACCAAATTACTACTGGAAGAATTTGTCTGAAGCATATAACTTCTCAACAGGCTACTTAATTAAAACACTTACTAACTCAATTAACATGTTCATAACCGATCATGTAATGCTGGTTTTCAAATTTCTGAGGTACTGGCCAACCACTGGAGGAAAGAGAATGAAGGCAAATACAAATAATTATACTAATTCTACAAATTAAGCTCAAAAATATTTTAATTTGTGGCCACATTTTATTGTGTAAAGTAATTCAAAGTACTGAATATTTTTATCATGCAATAACCTTAAAATTTCAGTGCACTAGTATACAGCAATACACTGCATCAAGTAGGTGTCATAAGAATACATTAATACATAACAGTAACTTCCATAACTACAATTTCTAAAGATCCTGACTCATCAACACAATGACACCAAATACAGATTCTTCAATGAAAAGCCACCTCAACTTTTGATATGAAATACCTGCTTCTCCATCAGTTTTTTCAGTAGTGCAAATACTTGCTGAGATCAACTTACCCAGATGCACTATACGACTACAACAGCTAGCATTTAACTCTAGTTCAACATTATATGTGCTCCATGGCACTGGATTTCAACTCCGAATTTTTCATCTTAGATTCTATGCTATTTTATGGGACACATTATAGCATGCACCTCAGTATAACAAGATACTCAGTGCCAAGGAAACCATTACACTTGTGTACATGTTAAATGCATAAAATATTTTCCCAGGCACTGTCCTTCCTTACAAGATCTAATGTAGCCAAGACTTTGATCATAAATAGGCAAATCCCAAATCCTGTCACGCAACATCATAACTTTCTGCTGTCTTCAAAAGATCACAGCGGGCTTCTTAATCCTCAGAGTAAATCAACAAAATTCCACTCCATTCATCTGCACAAATAATATAGCAAAAACAGCTGGGCTCTTAACAAATTTGGCATTCTGGCCACAAATAGTTGAGTTTCTACTATAAATCAAGTTCTAAGCAATGTCTGAAATATATTCAAGGTGTTCGGATAAGTTTGAATTAAAGCAATGTTCAAAGACTGTGTGACAGCTTTGGAAAAACTCGTTTATTTTATATGTATTTCATTTTGCAAATTCATTTGAGCTTTCACTTCTCTTTCAGTGATACAATATAAAAAGCTGTTTTACAAAATTTCAAAGCTAGACCAAGTGTATAACAGGATCAATTAAGACAAGCTTTTACTGAGAAATAATATACTCACTTTCACAGAAGCATTTTACATATTTAGGTTATAAACACTAATCACTATTGATTAATTCTGGAAATGATGCAATGATTATATTGTAAATTTAATCCTTCAGTGTGGATGTCATTATGCCTTTACTGAATAGAGAATGCTGCCCACAGTCAGCCATGACACCAGTGTATAAGAAAAATTCTTCCATTCCATCTTCTACAACAGTAGCACAACATACCAGACTTAATTGTTATAAATAAAACTGCTATATATACACAAATAATTAAAAAAGTGTGTGTTTGGCTGTAATTATAATGGAAGCAATCTTAGCCTATGATTCAGATGAGAAACTGCTTGCAGTTGTGGTTCATTTTCTGAATTCCTTATTGTCTTGTAACCACGCCAACCCACTATATAACAAACTCCAGCCCAGCTGCAGGTTAAGTGCTGAGCACTCAATGCAGTGCATTGCAATAAAAGCGAATACTTAAAACTTAATATTTACTTTCATTCCAATGTCTCTATGCCAAAACATACATGGTTTATGAACTCTCACCTCAACACGATCCAAAATGATTTAGAAGCCAAGGCACCAATAAATTGTGAACTAACAGCAAAAATCAAGCTATCTGGCCACCTGCCTGTCAACATTTTATACTGTTGAAATGTTACATCACAGAACAAAGTTAGATTTAAATCCTCGATAAATCAATTATTACATAGTAATTTAACATCCATTGAAAAAGGAAACAAAAAATTCCCAATCTGTTCAAACATCTAGCAATCTATTGCATTGGTGGAGTCCATGCTGATTTAGCATATCACACTCAAAGTCTAGACGTATATTCCAAAAACAAATAAAAACACAAGTTATTTTGTTTTTTTTCCCATTTTTGTGCTCATCAAGGTGAAGGTGACATTAGTGCTGTGGATTAGATCTTTTATCATTTCAGGCATGCAGTGTCAGCATCAGGTACTCTAAGGTCAAGGAGAGGATAGTTTTCTACTCTACTGGAACTTTATGCTTAAGTCAGAAAAGCACCCTGTTACTGTACTAACGTAATATTTCTCCCCCATTTCTCACATGAGCCATCCTGTGGCCTAGGTGCAAGATTGCCAACTAATGCAGGACTAGGGACAGCCTTGAGCTGCAGAAATAAGCTCATTAAGAACTGGACTACAACTACCCAAACCCATTTCACACAGCACCTTTATAACTAACAACAGAGGAAACTTTCATTCCATCAGATTTGGAGCTAGGTCCACAGGTGAAAGGCTAGCATCTAACGTCTTACCCACTGTGCCAGCCACTTCTCCAGTTTATCACATTTGATCATTTTATGGTTTATTTCTCAAGGAAAGCATACATAAAAGCACAGTAAATCACCTCATACAGGCAATAACATTGAGTGAAACCTTGAAACAATGGTCAGCAAAAGCAGTATAGACTCAATAAGGAAATAATCTGTAATCACCTATTGTAGAATTGAGAAGATACCCAAGCCAGCCCCCATTTCAAATTTGTAAGCATGAACTTGAGTGCCTTTGTCCACTGTTCCTCGGAGTTGAATTGAGTTTTTATGGAATAAGATCCTCCACTTCCTCCTGTGTCTTCAATCTTTCCCTTTTCCACATCCATTCTATAACAAAAAGCATTACAAAGTTAAATTACTTAAAGTGGAAGTTAATTGATTATGTCGTTGTTTAAACTTCTGGCTTTTTTCACTGGACTCAAACCATTTTTGTCAACTTGGTTCCCTTTCAATTATTACTACTTTGTCTGATTTACTGTATTAACTATAGTATAAAAGTACAAGTTCTGAATAGAGTTACTTTTACTCCCTGTGGGATGAGGATCATGCAATTCAAGCTAGCCACCCAAATTGGTGGTTAACTGTTAACTATAATACTGGGATTATACAACGAATAAATAAAAGGTCACATAGATATCACTTATGTTACATAAAGTACTTATGTTTATATGGTACTCAGTTGAAAGAATTTTACAATTACAAAGGATGGGGTCTTACAAAGAAATTTAAGTGGAGATACCATAAGGCATGACCTGAGATAGGCTGTAAGGTCACATTTAAAGACAGGGAGAGGGGTAGCAAGGCAGTGACTTTGAAAAATTCCAACAGGGTATAATTGCTGAAACGTTAGCTCCTCCAAAAATGGTATAAAAAAACATTAATCCACATTATGAGAGAGCCTTGACACCATCTGAACAGCAGTTATGTATACCATACATTACAAAGGAAGTATGCTACTTTTACAGTATCAATACCTATCAGATGCTAGATAAATAGGAAGTACCTTCTTCACGCTGCATATCCTACATTCAAATATTGACACTCCTACGATAGCATGTAATTTGTAAAATATATATACAAATTTGATAGGCATATAATACTGGAAATCAGCAAGATGAGAGTTTTGATCCTTTATTTACTATAGAGGAATCAGGATGCTGGCTCCCATGCCATATCAGAAGATCGCTTGCAGAAATATTTGCATGGAATCACTGTCAATGTTTTTGGTATCTTGAGGGCTAGTAGTTAAAAAATACAAACTGGAAGGAACAGTCTAGGATCAGTCTCTTCCAAACACAGAATGACTTACTGGATGTGCAGCAAAGGGGAACTTGTTTCTGATCTGTTCCAAATGTTGTAGCCCAAAAGGAAAACAGATAACTCATCAATTAAATACCAGTTTCTAAAAAATACATTTTTAAATGAGTAAACTCCATTTATGAATACATATTTGCCGTCGTGTAACCTCGTTCTTGGAAAGGAAATGTTTCACTGTTCTTATGAAAACTAAGATTAGGTTAAAATCATTTAACTAATCTACTTAGTACCTGTATGGTAAGCAGAAGCCAGTATCACCTCTTTCTACCTCTTCTTTAAATTGTTGAACACAATCCAGAAAAGCCACCATAGCATGATCAAATTTGTTATCCCAGAAGAATCGCAATCCACCAGAACAGTACAAGGGCAGCTCCTACAATATCAAGTTAAACAGAAGATGCAAAATTTAAAAATGCAAACCCACTATGCTTAACTTCTTGCTTATTTGATGGTAAACTCCCTCTCTTCTCATTCCCAAAAACAAGTACAACTAAGAATGTGGATAACGCTGTTTTGAACAGATTGCTAGGTGGTGCAAGGGGTGCCCAAGGATTACTTTTCCTCCAACAATGACACTACTAAAACTGAGAAATCAGTGGGAAAGAAAAAATCAAACTTGCATTCCACCATACATGGGCCCATTATGCTACATTATCATGACACTGTTATTACTTTTAAAAAATTATTAATACCCATTTAATCAACAGAAACCTAACAGGCAAAGAGGAATCATATGAACTAATTCTAATAAAACTAATATTTAAGAAAACAAATGGGCAAATATGTATTTAAAGAGCAAAAGTAATGAAGTTACACTGCTTTTTCATATTTTCACATTGACCTAGTGAGATACTCTTATCCTAACGATGTTTGTTTATTATATAAAGTCTAAAATGCATGTTAGTAGTCAAAAAACATTTTCCATATTTTGATCTGTCAGTATAAAGCACTTCGAGATCATGTGCAGCTTAGATTAGCAGGGTAAAACAATTTCCCCCCCCAATTAAAAATATTAATCACAACCTTAGAAGACTTATACACCAATTCACACTTGTGGCTTCATGCCAAATGATTGGCACTGTGGAGTTCAGTCTGGTAGAAATGGGTTAAGGTTGCCCCAGTTCATTTAATTTATAGTCATCTCAGCAGTCTGGACAGGATCTTAACCCAAGTCTCAGGAGAGACCTAACCTAACCCAGTTCCTAATTCTGTTTCCAGGAGTTTTCTCTCCTAACTTCTTCTGAAAACTACTTCAAAAACTGCACATCTTTCCAATTAAATATTTCAACTTCTAAATTCAAATTTATTGGTAGATAATAGTACTGAATATTCTCACAAAGACATTTTCCCTGTTTACAAAGGCAGTACAGACCTTGGCTCTGTCTGTAAGTGATTCCAAGTATGAGTGATTTCCATAAGGGACAAGACGATACCTATAAAATGGAGAAATATTTTCCATTAAGTAATTAGTTGAGTAAACACAAATTTTTTTTGCATTTCCAGGCATTCGTCACACATTATTGGGACGAGCTGGAATTGATAGATGGGGAAATTCATGGCAAAATGATCTCTCTTTTCACATCAGAAATGTCACTCACAGGAATCTTCCATTCCCATATGGCAAACAAGGCTGGACACAGCTTACCAAATATCAGATCATTTCCCCCCCCACTGATTAAATAATTACCTAGTTTATTACACCATCCTTCTACAAAGCCATCCTCCGTTGTTCAGCTGAGTGGGACTGCACTCACCTGGTTCCACTCTTACCTATCTAGTCATGGCTAGAGAGCCTCCCACAACAGTTTCTCTTCCCACTTCCACATTGTTATCTTTTGACTCTGAGGTACTATCCACGGCATTCTCCTATTTCGCATCTACACTTTGGCAACTTCATCCAAAAACTCGTCAAATTCCACACATGTATCTACTATATCCAGTTCTGCCTCACTCAACCCCTCCACTGCATCTGTTGTCATACTGCTGGATGAGTTGAAATTTCTTCATTGGGAAGAACAAAGCCTTTGCCTTCTGCTACGCACAAACTGTTTCCTAGCTACCAATTCCATTCCTTTCCCTGGCCATGGCCTCAGGCTGAATCAGATGGGTCAGAACGACAACACCCTATTTGACCCTGAGCTTCCAACCCCATTTCAACTCTATCACATAGACCTCCTATTTCCACCTCCAAAATATCACTTCTCCCTTCTCCTTCATCATCCACCTACTGCTGAATCCCTCATCCATGCTTTTGTTAACCCCAGATGCAACTTTTCTGATTCTCACATCTACCTTCCAAAATCGCATCCAAAATTCTGCTGCATGTATCCCAACACAGTCGCATTCAACACTCACCCATGCTCGCTGCCACACATTAACTCCCAGACCAAAAACATCCCGATTCAGAAATTTTCATGTTAAAATCCCTCCATGACCTCATACCTCCCATCTTGAATCTCCTGCAGCCCTGTAAGAATTTGAATGCTGGCCCCTTGCATATTCCTTACATCCGGTTTCAACCTCTGGAATTCTCTCCCTGAACCTCTGCTCCTTGAAAATCACCTTAAAACCAAACTCTGTGTTCACCTGTCCTAATGTCTCCTTTGGCTCAGGCTCAGCATCAAAGTTTGTGGGTTTACACTCCTGTGAGATGCCTTGGGATGTTTTACTAAGTTAAAGATGCTATGTAGATGCAAGTTGTTGTATAAGCAAACAAAAAAAGTGCTCAAGAGTATTCATAAGAGCAGATGGCTATGAGAATTTCTCTCTACTTCATTCTATGAGATACATAACTAGTTATTCCATCAAGCACTTAGATTTTTCAATGCACCAGGTGGACAACCTTCAGCATTTAATATGGAGTAAATAAATTGCAAGAATAGTCCACAGTGCCACTCCCACCGATTATCATTTCAACTTCAGGATTCAACTTTGTAGGCGGTGCTTTACTCAGTCCCACCAGCCACTTAAGCTGACTCCAACTATCACTAAGAGTGGCTGGTTGGGAATTACTGGCCTAGGCTTTCCCTGACCTCACTGTTTTCGACAGATCTAGGTTAGTCGAAGGCAGCAAGCAATTTGGCAATGAGCAACTATCATATATGTTATCACCTGCTACACATTTACTGCCAGATCTGCCCAGGAGAAACTTCCTCAGTGTAGGTGTGTATTCAGTAAAGATGGGCAAATCAGACACTCTTGGCTTCTGCCGAGCTTGCCATCATTTACACAAAATCCAGGTGCTGCCGGGTAAGTTCCCCCCCCCCCAAGTTCAGTTGAAGGAACACAAGGGCAAAAACTGGAAGAGAGCCTGTGTAAGCACCATCTGGTATTGCACATGTTCCATCAAGTAAAAAAGCTTGTGCAGAAAAAAAACTGTGTTATCAGGTCATGTGCCAGTCACCTCTGTCTCTGTGCAGTCCCCTTGGCAGCTACAGATTTCCAACCTTCCAACCTACTGGCACAAGTTCCTAGAGGCCAGGAAGTCCACTTCCCAAATATGAATGGCCCCAGAGTCATTTAGTCATCTCATGAACAAGAGGAAGCTGGAGGGGCGTCCCAATCAAATGTGAGGAAGACAATTGAAACACAGTGAAATGGCAGAATTGCCAACATATGCCGGGTAAATGCTCAATTTTTTTAACATTATAACCAGTCTTAGCATTAATAAATCCTTGGTTATTTAATTACATCAAACATTGCTTAAGCAAAATAATTGTACAGAGGTGAGGAGCACATAATTTCTTATAATTTAAAAAAATTTTTCTTCAAAAAAAGTGTGCTGAGGGAGAGATTCAGTTGTCCAATTTTCCCTCATGCTTGAAATTCTTAATTAGGAATTAGACCAATTTTGTTCACAATTTCAATTATTGTTTTTCTGGTATTTATGATTATAACAAAAACAGGTCTCATTTCAAAATTCATAATTACATGTTTCACAATACATATAAGCTAAATGCTGTTTCAGAATGCACCTTTGAAATCGGAGTTCCATCTTGTTGGCCAGTGAGTGCAGTAGTAGCACAGTCTGTCCCCAAGCTGCATTAATTTCATTCCACTCCACAGGAACACTAGGTAGACGCCCCAGTCTGAAGTTATTAATGGTGCCAAACTGTCCACTGTGCCTGAAATTCAAATTGCCCAGTAATGAAAGATAAACCATAATAAGATATCACAATTTACATACATTCTAAATTCAGATATGATTAAGCCAGTTTTCAATCTAAGTGTCATACAATTCAACTTAGTGAATGAAGGGAAATTATTTGGTAACATTAATTGTTAAAAAAAATAACATGAATGAAAAGAAAGATGTAACATTTTGTGCATGCCCTTAAACTATGAATCCTTCTATTGTCTTGTCCAACATCACATTGAACCTGTCTACAATAGAATGAGCTGCAAAAACTAAAGTAACACTAGACAGTCTTATTTGGTATTGCAAACAGGACGTTAAAAATCAAGTGGGTTTAGAGAGGGAGGAATAATTGGATGGTTTGTATTAATGCTGGCCAGAATAAATTTACAAGAATCCTTTTGCAATCTTGAGTGAAACGACATAGGAATTATGCAAAAATGAGTATCAGTCCCATTTTCAACGGTAACATTAATAGTTTATATCTTTCATTTTAATTGTAGTGAGGCCAGGACACTAGGATATTTAACATGGAAGGTCAAAAGGGCAAAGCAAAACAGCATCCTTGACTTGAAAGCCTGGAGATAAGGTACACAAAGATGGCTACTGTCATCACAGGTTATTGCCCAGAAATCCTCTCCCACTGCTGTGCCTCAGTAACTGTCAGGTTGTATGCAAGAAAGTAGGCCAGACTTTTTTCATGCTGTTTCATGAGATAAGGGAAAACCATGTTTTCACTAAGAGGTGGGTGATCATTGTCTACAGAAACTGGCAGTTCCTGGCCATGTGACATCTAAACATGAACAGCATCATATTCAACATGTTTCATTAGGTTTATGAATCCGCCTTGATAACATTGCTAGGTTATCACTGGATTACATATTTCCATCACTTCTATATATCTAGCCATTGATGATGTGCAAGGAGTCACTTCTGACAGGAAATGGGAGGGCTATAAATATGCGTAGGGATCAAGCAAAACAGGTTCGTGACCCACTTCCCATCCTTTCTCACTCCATTCCTATTGAAATATTGACACAGGAAGGTGGAAAATCTACATTCCCATTTATTTGCATATATCTCAACATTCTGATATAAACATATTTATTTTCTCATTTAGGATCTGTGCATCAATGAAGTGATGCTTAAAAATAGCCCTTTCCAAACCTTCAGGCCCACAAAATTCAAAACAAAGAAAACATAATAAACATAAACGCAAATTGTTACTGGGTTTTGAAAGTTAAATTGCAAGGCTTGGGAGCTTCTACAAGTGATTCTATAAGGCACGTGGCAAGGATGTGATGGAATACTCTCCATTTGCCTGGATGAGTGCAGCTCCAACAGCACTCAAGAAGCTTAATTCCATCCATGACCAAAGCAGTCCACTTGGTTGGTACCCCATCTGCCAACCTGAACATTCATTCCCTGTACCACTGACACACAGTGGTAGCAGTGTGTATATCTACAAGATGCAAGCAGCAAGTCACCAAGGCTTCTTCAACAGCACCTTCCAAACCCATGACCTCTACCACCTAGAAGGACAAGGGCAGCAGATGCATGAGAACACCATCACCTGCTAGTTCCCCTCCAAGCCACAAACCATCCTGACTTGGAGTTTTTTTACCATTTCTTCACTGTCGCTGGATCAAAATCCTGGCACTCCCTAACAGTGGGTGTGCCTACACCACATGGACTGCAGTCTTTCAAGAAGGCCGCTCACCACCACCTTCTCAAGGGCAATTACAGATGGGGAATAAATGCTGCCCTCACCAGCGACACCTGCATCCTATGAAAGAATTTTTAAAAGCTGCAGCAGCGACATCCCTGCACTGCTGCATCAGTTAGACATTCCCATACTAACTATCCTTGTAAGAAAATGGCTGATGATCCTTACAGGGGGCGGGAGAGAAAAGGATTTTATGCCATCATCATGGAGTCAAGTCCACATCCCAGAAATGAAATGATTGTATTCCAACTATTACAAATTTTGAGTTTGCTTTAGATTCCTCAAGTTTAGGTGTGTTAGTTATTACCACAAGTAGTTTCAACATCTTATATTCAAGAATGTAGCTAATTTTAGCAATCCAGGAGCATAACCATTGTACCCCCTTAGAAACTAGATTCCCCTCTGCTCCAATGTTCCAAAGATTGTGGATGATCATTGAGGAAAGCAGACAAACATGTTAAGACAGAACCAAGTTAACAATGAGGTTGAACCTGCAGTTCTGCCACAGCAATTGAGACTACTTATCCTTGAATAGCACTAATGTACCTCCTAGACTCACCCAATTCATTGAATTCAGCTCATTTAATTGGTTGGAATGCAGTCTCTGAATGCATGGATTGTACAGGATATTGATGACAGCTGTGGCATTCATCAGTCTAAAATACAGGTGCAGACGACTAGGTCTTACCATATGTGGAACGTAGCATTAAAAACATTGGTTTTCTTGAGTTTGTCAAGCTGGATCTGAGCATATCGCATTTGATTGCCGACACTCGTTAACTCATCATCAAGCTCCAGTTGCTGTCTTTTGAATTCAGAGTACTCCCTCTGGTACCTTTCACATAAATAAAGCATTGTGCTAACTGTACAAGCTTAGAGTGAGTCATATTGCTTTCTTACAAATTATTGGAACTTTATTAGACAAAAGCAAGAAATTTTTAGTGTAACAGATTTCTTGCATCTTATTATAGTTAATAGCAGGATGCCAAAAATTCTTAAATGTTTAAAATGTTTGAGATGCATTTGTTCTGTGGTGCAAAACCTAGATTTCAGGCTCAAACAAAAGAACAAAAAAAAAAGAGAAATGCTAAGATTCTTCTGTGCTGGTGTATGTAATACAATTGGATAAAAATAACAATCAATTTCTACAAGTCTCTCTGACAGAATCCATCTTTGGCTATTATAATTGAATTTGTATAAAAGACTAGAAATTGACATCATTCTTATGATGTAAATGTATTAGTATTTCAGGGTTTTTTTTGGATTGGAAACTGGGCCGGCAGTCATTGTTTAAGTGAGTCACCTGATTTACAATGTACAGCTCTTTTCCTCCTGTAGCACAGGGTTTAATTATGAGAATATAAAAACCTTACAATAAAGAGACTGCTTCATTTGTACTCTCTATTAGTGAGGGAAGCAATGAATATCATGCACCATCAGTGATAGAAGGTACTGTGTTTGCACTTTTACATTAAAACTGGTCTACTCACTGGGCTTCTTCTTGATTGAGCCTATCTGTCTCTGCCCTAACCTCAGCCAAATCATCCGCTACCTCCTTCCGTTTCACTTCCACATTTTCAAGTTCCTGGATTAAACAGTCCTCTTTGGAATTAAGTGCTTTTAGCTCTTCCAGTAGTTTCTCTTCATCTTCCTCATTCATTTGTTCAAGTATCTCTAAACAGTTCCTGCATCAAGAACATATAAACAGTCAGTCACACCTAACCAGAAGGCATTACAATTCTCTAAAAACCTGGCACAACAAGCAACCGTCTTTAGAAATATAGTTTTGAAGAAGTTATTCTAGGATATTTAAAAAAAACATTTCTTGGGTACGTTTAACTGCTTTACAACATTGTCTGGAACTTTATAGTCTTGTTCTGCTGATGGAGGTCTTATATTCTCCAACTGGAATTGATCTGGATGATAAACCACATAAAGGGCAGAATCTTCTGTCTGTCGGGCAGGCCGGTTGGGAGCGGACGCGGAGCCGATCGCCACCTGCAATCGGCTGCGTGCTGGCATTTTACATGGGTGGGCCAATTAAGGCCTGCCCAGCGTGACACACGCCCAGTAGCTCTATCTGCCTCGGAGATTTAGTTCAGATTTAAAGTTCAAAATAAAGAAAGTTAAAAATCATTTACACTTGTCCCCTCATGTGACAGTATCACATGAGCTGGAACATTTATGAAATGTTTATAAACTATTTAGTAATTTAATAAAAACTTCATGAAACCTCATTCCGCCTGTGGACGAGGTTTCACGAGAAAGGTGAAGGCCACTTGGGCTCTTTACCTGCCCGCCAACCTTAAGATTGGACAGGCAGCGTTCAGAATTAGTTTAATCAGTTTATTAATGGCCTTAACAGGCCTTTGACAGTTTGGCAGGCATGCACGAATGGAAAATTGGAATGACATGACGTCAGGACGCACGCCCGACATTACCGCATGTCATTTAATGCGTCAGCATGGAGAGCCCACCGACGATAAAATTCTGCTCATATATTTGGAATACAATAGAAGTAGCATTAATAACCTACTTGTAATTCTGACATTCATTTTCTGTGACATTCAGTTGCTGGTCCAACTGATCAAGCAATGTATCTGTACATTCCTCACACAGAGGATGGTCCACATCTGTCTGTCCAGACATAATGTCAAACAGATCACTGGTCACCTATTTAAAAACAAGTACCAATAGAATTTAGTAACAAATGCAATATCAACCTTGTGTTCAGCATATATTTCCCCACAACACTGTTGATTTGTCAAAACAAAATTTGACTTTAGTCTCCATAAATCAGTAAGTTTGATAATACATTGTGCCCCAATATTGCTCCGATTTTTTTTATCCGGGTGCATAAGCAGAAATCAACAGGGCACACCACCTGTCCATGCCAAAATGTTCTAAAATTTAGTGGACCAGGTCGCAAACACCCCAGTATATCCCCAGCAAGGACTTGCGCCAATAATTGAGGGCAGAACCAGCTGTGGACCTCATCACAGGAGCTGGGAGACTTCTGGCTGCTGTTGAAGAACAACTGCCGGATAACCTCCAGATCCAGAATTCCAGGAGGTACCTAGGAAAGAAGCAAGCTACCTATATTTGAGATCTCCTTCAGATTTTTAACTGGCCCCCTAAAGCATGTTAATATAAGGAGAGACCAGAGACGTGTTTCACTGTCAGCTTCTTGATTGGGTGGGGCATTGAGTGGGAGGGTTGTTGGAATGTTAATGGACATCCCAAGACACAAGGGAAGGAAAAGGGCCAGGAAACCTCCCCAATCTCACTGATATGCCAACATTAGGCTGGTTCTTATTGCAAGAATAGCAGAGCTTCAGCTTCACAAGCACCCTTCCTCCGAGACAGCACCCACACCAAGGCCCAGATGGTAGTCAGCCCTAGCCTTGCTCTCTCTCAGTTTCACTCCAAGGTGTAGCGGAGGAGGGCTTCATTAACATATCACGTGGTCCGCAAACTCTGATAAGAAGCTACCAGCCCTGCATTTGCACCGAGCAGGGTGGCAGCTGTGGAGCTTCTCCCAGTCACAGGCCAAGGTTAATGGCTGCCGGCCTGAAAGGGAGCCACATGAAGCAGGGCAAATGAGTGGCTATCATAGGCCAGATAGCAAGAGGAGAGGGCCTTCACTGATTATTCTATCATGGGGAATATGGCGAGCTTGAGTGAAATCTACACAAGTAGATGAAATAATAAGATTTTTACAAAGTACTTTAAAACATAGATTTTCATATTTATATGATGTATTTATTACACATTGATCTATAATACACAAACTTTAATAATTATATACCAAATGTTACTATGCTGCTTTGTTTTTGTTTGCATCTGGGGTCACATTAATTAAAGTGTTAAAATGGGGTCACATTGGGAAATAGTTTGGGAAGCACTTAAGCATAGCCTCTACTCCATCCCCTTAAAGCAAGCCCTAGAAACCCTGGGGCAATTCTGGCTCTGTCCAGTTTTCCTCTCCTTTACTATCAGAGAAATGATTGCCCCTCCAGCAGTAAGCAGAAGAGTTTTCTCGGAGCCATTGTGGATGACATGACAACACTCCCATGATGGACTCCTTTGCCTCACCAGCTGCAAGGCCACAGGCCATCTGATATATAAAGATTGCCACGTACATTGATCACACTTCAACCAAACAACTCCAAAAGAATAATTGAGGGATAGAACACCAATCATTTCCAGCTGCTTCCTCTGCTCTTTATAATTTGGCCTCTGCCCAAGACCAGGAAGTCAGGTTTACAACGTTTTTAAAAATGTTTTTCAGTGAGTGAAGGGGTGTCATACCAAGTGACCCACAATGGCTCCAAAAATTGAATTGCTGAGTAGTATTTGGAGCATGCTGATTTCCCGTGGCCATTATCCATTAGGTTGACCTCTTTAGATCACTTCCCTGGAGTACCTGAACCCTGGTCTTAAAGGGGAAGGGGTGAGGTTACATAGCTCCATCTTGGTGGATGAACATGCTCAGATCCCAGATTATCAGCAGGAAAAACATGGGAAATCAGCCTTAAGAGTAAATAAGTTCCCTTTTGAAATCCGGCTACTGTTCAATTTTAAACAACGTTTCTATAGTCTAAGATGTACAAACATTTATACCTTTTGAAATTAATAATACCATACTGATGACCTTGTCTCTAAATCGGTTTGACTAAAAATGAGCTGTACGGAAGAAGAGCCATCATATATTCTTGCAAGTGTCACCCATTTCCTGTAACACTATTTCACCTCACCATCAGCAACATTATGGGGATCTATGTGTGTATTATACAAAAGCACATGATTTCATTTCCAACAGTCTTTTCTCGTAAAACACATTATTAAAAAGTACAATTTAAAAACATTTACTGTATAATAAAGTAAGTAAACAGCTATTGATTGATATCTATCAGACCAAAGAAAGTACCTTGAGCCTTCGGCTTAGGTTTTCCATTGTGCCACCATCAGAAGCTTCTCCAATTAGAGTAAAGCTATTAGCACTCTCTGTGGACAACATCCTGCAAAAGATTGAAGTACTATAAACAATTCCCCAAAAGATCACAGCTCAGGAAAATATATCTATTATAAATTGCAGTAAGATGCAGTGCCACTAAGTAAGGAAAATAAACACGTAGCTTTCCATTGCTATCATCTACAACCTCTTTCTTAAGCAGTCTCTCGGGATCAAAGATGACTTGCTTTCACTCCAGTTTGATGGGTTTTGAAATGGCTAATGAGTCCAATGCATGGTCTGCAGACCTTCCCATATATGGACAGGTGATGCTTGGAAGGGTTTGGTAGATGGGTTGTTCCTGATGAAGTCTTTCGATATGGTCAGTGCCTTCTCGAATGAACTTTCTCCATTTTGGTCGGTCAGAACCCACGAGTCGGTGGGAATGGATGTTTTGAGGACATCCCTAAAGCATTTCCACGGTCATCCTGGGAGTCTCCTGCTGCAACCGAGTTCTGAGTAGAGCAGTTGCTCACAGATAATCCGATAAACTTTACTAAATTAACCAGATGATTAAAGTCTTTGGACAAAACATTTTTTTAAATTATAAGTCGGTTTTATAGTTTGAAATTATAATTTTCCATCATTTGACATTATTTCAAAACTTCACTGTAAACTATTACAATAAAATCTATGCATACATACTTGAGAAAAGTTGCTTTCTTTGTATATGGCTAAAGAGAATAAGATCAAGGGAGAGGAAAACTTTTTCCATCCCACCCCCCCCCAATTTTCTCTTCTTCCCTAATTCCAAAATATACTGTTTGATGACATAACAGATATGGCACTTCAAAGTAACTTGTATATGAAGCACTTTGAAATGCAAGATATAAAATGTAAATGAAAGTTCATTGGTGAACTAGAACAAGTACATCATAAACAGGGCCCCTCAAGCCTGCTGTACCATTCAATAAACTCATGGCTGATCTTCTGCTTGAACTTTTTATTTGGAGAGGTAATGTTTGATCAGGGATAGTCAGCATGGCTTTGTCAGAGGGAGATCATGCCTAACAAATTTGATTGAATTTTTTGAGGAGGTGACCAGGTGTGTAAATGAGGGTAGTGCAGTTGATGCAGTTTATATGGATTTCAGTAAAGCCTTTGACAAGGTCCCACATGGGAGACTTATAAAGAAGGTAAATGCACATGGGATACAGGGTAATTTGATAAGGTGGATTCAAAATTGGCTTAGTTGTAGGAAACAGAGGGTGATGATAGAAGGATGCTTTAGTGACTAGAAGCCAGTGTCCAGTGGCATACCACAGGGATCTGTGCTGGGTCCCCCATTATTTGTCATTTATATAAATGACATAGATAACTATATGGAGGGTAGGATTAGTAAGTTTGAGGATGACACAAAGAGTAGCCGGGTGGTTAACAGTGAGGTTAAGTGTCTTGGGCTACAGGAAGATATAGATGGGATGGTCAAATGGGCAGATAAGTGGCAGATGGAATTTAACCTTGAAAAGTGTGATGTGATACACTTTGGAAGGAGTAATTTGACAAGAAAGTATTCAATGAACGGCATGACACTAGGAAGTTCTGAGGAAAAAAGGGACCTTGGCGTGTGTGTCCATAAATCTCTGAAGGCGGAGGGGCATGTTAGTGGGGTGGTGAAAAAGGCATATGGGACACTTGCCTTTATCAATCGAGGCATAGATTATAAAAGTAGGAAGATCATGTTGGAGTTGTATAGAACCTTGGTGAGGCCACAGCTGGAGTACTGTGTGCAGTTCTGGGCGCCACATTATAGGAAGGATGTGATTGCACTGGAGGGGGTGCAGAGGAGATTCACCAGGATGTTGCTTGGGATGAAACTTTTAAGTTATGAAGAGAGGTTGGATAGACTTGGGTTGTTTTTGTTGGAGCAGAGAAGACTGAGGGGCAACCAGATCAAGGTGTACAAGATTATGAGGGGCATTGACAGGGTGGATAGGGAGTAGCTGTTCCCCTTGGTTGAAGGGTCAGTCACGAAGGGACATAAGTTCAAGGTGAGGGGCAGGAGGTTTGGGTGGGGGGGGAATGTGAGGAAAAACTTTTTTTACCCAGAGAGTCTGGAATGCGCTGCCTGGGAGGGTGGTGGAGGCGGGTTGCCTCACATCCTTTAAAAAGAACCTGGATGAGCACTTGGCACATCATAACATTCAAGGCATGGGCCAAGTGCTGGTAAATGGGATTAGGTAGGTGGTTCAGGCATTTCTCACGTGTCGGTGCAGACTCAATGGCCCAAAGGGCCTCTTCTGCATTGTGTGATTCTGTGAACTCCATCATCCACACCAACTCCATATCCCTCAATTCCCTTATTCAAAAATCTGTCAATCTCAGTCTTGAATATATTAAATATCTGAGCATCCATACCTCGCTGCGGTGGATAATTCTAAAGATCACAACTCTTTTAGTGAAGAAATTTCTTCTCATCACAGTTCCAACTGGCTGACCCTGTGTTCTGAGTCTGAGTCGATGATCCCTAGCTTTAGACTCTACACCCAGAGGAAACATCCTTCAAACATCTACCCTGTGACGTCCCTTAAGCATTTTACCTGTTTCAATTAGATTACCTCTCATTCTAAACTCAAAGGAATCTACTCCCAGTCTAGTCATCCCCCTCAGCCTACCTATCAGTCTAGTGAACTTTTGTACTCCTTTTAAGGCAAGTATGGCTAGTCAACAGCTGTAACACAATAAAGCCATGTCCTGTCTTCAACATATGTTTAGACATATTTTCACTTCCACCAGAGGTCAGTGGTTTACAATAATAAGTAAGCACACTTCCTCATTCTAATTGTGCAGAGAATAAATAGCAAATTACCTGTCAACACAAGAATCAAACCCAGGACCTTTTTGACTTGTGCAGCTCAGCACCACAATGTGCAATACAATTACTCAATTAGACATCAGGGCTTTTCTGAAAGTGACTATCAAACCACAGATGGCAACTAAAATGCTAATAGTTTTGAAAACTCAACTGTTTTACTACATTGCAGAGTAATGCACCACATCAACTTGCTCAATTTATTTTTCTTCCCCTCCAAGTCAAGTCTTTGGTTAAGAAGTCACAAAGCGAACTGGCTCTAGGCCTATACAAACACCATTCTTAAGCCAGTGGCAAAACCTGGCCTCTGATTTTCCATCCCTTCTTGTGAAGAAGAACAAAGCTTCCAAGCTTATCATATAACAGTGAGGGGAAATTCCATCACTTTATGGCAGAGCACACAAATTCAGTCCATCAGCATCGCCAGCTTAATATATTAATTGCCCTTTTAAAGCCAAAAGAAGTTATAACTTGGTAAGCTATGAAGCAAATTAAATTAGGTATCCTTACCGAGCAGGCGGAATGTATTTCCTTGACACACCATCTGGCCTGTTTTCTAAACAAGTTTCCTGAAAATAAAGCATCTTCAATTAAATCAAAATGAAAATTAACTGTTGCATGTTTTGTGCAATCATTTTTTTAAAAAACAAATAATATTTTGTGAACTGACATGAAGTGAGATACTTATAGAAGAAAGGGCACTAAAATAATACCCTAAATATTGCTGATGAGAAAATAACTCCTTATAGCTCCTTATCACAACTCTGAAACATCCCACAGCACTTCACCTGATGAACTACTTTGAAATACAGTTGTTATGTCGCTGAATCACTTTACACAAATTGAGATCCCACAAAATACAACTGGATGAATGACTCATTGATTTGTTCTGGTGTCATTAATACAGGGAGAAACATAGTCCAGAATACCAAGAGAGTCCCCTGTTCATCTCCTGACAGTGTCATGGGTCTTTGACATTCAGTTGCTACTTTTAATGACACCTCCGACAACACAACACTCCTTCATTCTGCTGTTCTATTGGGCAAAACTGAGAATGCTACTTAAGCTGCAGTTGTTTTGAACTTTTTACATTTTTCCAGCTGTTCCCTAACTTGAATTTGAAGCAAATCCCTCCCCTAGGAATACCAATTCTACAAAAAAAAAACTAGATCTACTTGGAAAGTACAATGGAAAGTTACTATTTCTGGTTGCATCATAAAGCAGCTGCAAAGCACTACTACACCAAGGCAATGAGGTTCCCAATGCATCCTACAAATGGCACAATCCATAAATTTACTGCCTACAAGATTACTCCCAGAACACGAGGCATTCAGCATACATCAACAACACACAACATACCAGAATATTTAACAATTAAATAAAAGCTGGGTGCACAGTGAATAAAATTAAATACTCGTATTATGCAATTTATTTATAGTTATCTAGCTCAGTTCTTACCTCTGGTAAGCTGCTGTTTTCCACCCTGCCTTCTTCTGGTTTTACAGGAGTAACTGTAACTAAAGGAGCTGAAAAAAAGCAAAACTTTTGCCTTATCTGGTCTTTTAATGTTTTTAAACATTTTTTGATTTCCCTATGTAAGTGATAAGTTTTGATGAGCCATATAATATTATCTAGTACTTGGTTGATTAGAATACATTGGAAAGAGGAATAAAGGGAGACATCATATACTAAAAATCTTGCATAAAGCTGAGCAACTACCCAAGAACCATCTATCTCAAGGTAGTGTTGCTAAGGTCATGACTCGTGCTTCAGTAGAGCAGTTCATTCAGCTGGTATATTGTGAAACTTGTACAGACACTTTGTGTAATGCTAATTCTAGTGTGCTGCTCTGTCACACATATTAAACATATCTATTTATTACCTTTACCTCTGATTCAAGACTCCCAGTTCTGTCTCAAAGCTGGCTGGCATTGTTCAGCACAGCACCATCTGCTCATATGTCAGCCTATCTCTGAAATCCTCAACCATGCTTTTCTCAACACCATACTTGATTATTTCAATGCTCGCTTTGCCAAAGTCCAGTCCTAAATAGCATTCCCTGTATTCTATCCCATACAAGGCCTTGTTCACCCATCATCCTACCTCGGTGGGCAGTGTCTGGACGCAACACCTCCAAATTTAAATTCTCATCCTGTGTTTAAATCTCTCCATTGGCTCAATATCCTCAGCTTTGTAGCCTTCTTCAGTTCTCCCTATTTCCCTTCTCCCACCATTGTTTCAGTCACTAGGCCCTGGACTCTAGAATTCCCTTTCTGAACCCCTGCATCTCCTCCTTGCCTCCAAAACCCACCTTTTTTCACTAATATCCCCCTTGGCTCATCAAGTGCCTTGAGACAGTTTTTTTTTTAAGTACTATATAAGTTGGTTGTTGTTACCAAGTGCATAGAATTATTTAGGCTAGTATTTTAAATAGTCTTCCCAATTCAAGGCTGGAAATTCACAAAAGCTGGTGGTGGAAAGAAACAAGAGTGTGGGATGAATTTAGGAAGGATTACTAGGTCCTATAGCCCTCTCCTCTCTCCCAGTGTTCCCATCTCCTAGTAGTCTCACAACCAGAAAACATTTCCCTCAATATGCCAATACCCAAAGGTTAACCCATCATTGCTGCACCCTATGCTTTCCCATTGCAGTCTGGCACCTCCTCCACACTTGCTATAAATGTCTTGCTCCCCCTCCTAACTATACTCAGGTCCTATCACAACGTAACCTTTCTGCTCATTCCTGGCATTCTGACTACTACCACCGCACGTCTATGGTCTCAGGCTCTACCCACAACATCCCACTAATTCGGAACTGCACTACCACAGCCTTTCTGCATTTCCTTTCTATTACAAGCCTTCAGTTTCAGTTCAACTCTATTCACACTTTGTCTCACCCAGTCAACATAAAGAAAAAACAGACACAATGTCAATGCACAAAAATACTACCGCAACATGGACAAGTTAGACATCGATATATCCTACAACTTCCCGTGAGCAAGGAGGTGGCTGACCTATCAGTATATTACAGAAATAAAACAACATTTTGAACAGACTGTTGAGTATTGTTAAATTTGATCAGTTTAGTCAGGCAACTTTTTGTTTAGACATAAGCAAGTTTAAAAGAATGACACTGGCTGCAAGGCAAATACAATTATTTGAAAAAAGATGGTGCATAATTTTACATTTGTGGGGCACTATTGTCCTATTAATTCCAACTTACGGGAGCAAAAATTAAGCTCTTAACTAATATTGTCAATAATAAAGAAGGATTTGCATATATAGAGCACCTTTCACCACCAGACATCTGAAAGCACTTTACAGTCAATAAAGTACTTTTGAATTGTAGTCACTCTTGTCATGTAAGAAACACAGCAGACATTTTTCACACAGCACAGCAATGTGATCATCACCAGATAATCTGTTTTTAAGATTTTGATTTGAGGGATAAATATTGAAAAGAACGTCAGAGTGAACTCCTGTACACTTCTTCCAAATAATTTCATGGGATCTTTTGTAAGTGGAGCAAGGTTTAACGTATCATCCAAAAAACAGCACCTCTCGTTACTGCATCGGAGTGTCAGTCAGATTTTCTACTCAAGTCTCTGGAGTGTAACTTGAATCTATAACCCGCTGAGGCAAGACTGCAGCCAATTAAGCCACAGCTAACAATAATGAAACAGTAGTTATTACAACTGCATACCTGTAAGTTCCTGAATTGTCACTCTATCCAAGACATTGAAGGATGTATCCAGCTTTAGGGGTTGACTACAGCGCTGGCACACAAAGCTTACTTGCATGGTGGAGCTTGAAGACTTTGACCCCTCCATATCTATACAAGAACAAAGGTGAGAAAGCATGGAATAATAGATAATGCTTTGGCCCACCAATACCATCCCTACTACAGACCAGATACAAATTTGCCCATCATGGACCCTCCCTGACTAATTAAACTATGGGAAGGTTCTACATGAATTCTCCCTAATTACAATCAACACTACTGATTAAGCATGAAAACACAAAGGAAAAAATTACAGAGGCTGTCTATTTGAAACATAAAGAAAATGCTGAAGGCACTAAACAGGTCAAGTCAGTATTTGTGCAGAGAATAATTAAGTTAACAATTTGATCCTAGATGCATCATCAGATCTGAGATCTGCACAGCATCTAAAGACAAACAAAGCAAAGGGAAAAAGATGAATAAATCATGTGCATACACAAAGTAAAATGACCGATAATCATTTAAATGGAAAACAGAAGACGGTTCAATGACTGAAGTGATGTTAACATGAGATAATAGGTGACATAACGAGGGAAATATAGGGCATTTTTAAGATGTAGAGAGCATGTGAGTTGGGTAGGGATTAAAGCAGACAGAAACAGTATGATAAACTGGTATGAAAAGCATAATGTAGACCTACCAGCCAGCATGATGTTCCAACAGAAGATCGCCATCCCTTCCCACCCATAAAACACTCACAAGTATCCCATGCCACCAAAAGTTTCAGATGATGGAGAGTAAGTGGCAGCTACAGTTTTGGTCAGAATCAATTAAAGTCAACATTACAGCTAGTGACTTCAAAGTGCCTTCAAGAAAAAGGTACAGCTCCTCAACGTTACATCCCCATTAAGAGGTTAAAAAAATAATTACTGGAACTATAAAATTATACAAACATCAAATTCTGAAAATGCCGGCTTAGTCATCAGTAAATTTTGATGTTATCAACTTAGTTACATGTTCTCCCATCTCCTTATCTAATCAAAGATCCCATTGAAACATTAACCTTTCAGATACTGTCAGCGTTTTGTTTCCTCAACCTGAAACACTGACTGATTTCCCTCCCCTCAATAAAAGCAAATAAAGCTGCTATTCCCAGGGCGGGAAGAAAGGCTTAAGCCTGTGTATCTGTGCCTCATGAAAACACTTAGCATAACATGCAGTGGGAGAAACAAAGCAAACGTTCAGAGAGACAGTGGTAACACACCTTGTTTCCTGTGCAGTCCGGTCAAGGAGGAAGGTGCCTGCAGCGGAATCAGCCTCCTACTACCGAGACGATGCTGAATAACTCAATGTTCAGACAAGCACATGGTCGCGTCCTGGTGGGTGGGCAGAAAGTTAGAGAAAAGTTCCCACTCACTCACTCAGCACTTTGTGATGGTGATATTGTTACTCCTTTTCCTCCTCCTCCTCCCCCCCATCCTCCTCGAGGCCGGAAGTGAGAACACTTCCGGCCGGCTTGCGACATTGCTTTGCCATATTAAAGCAGCCAATAGGGAGGCGGCTGGCCGGCGCCTGACGTCAGCCGCTGGGCTCGCGCTGACTCTTTGCAACATGTCGGGGCTACTGAAACTGGACAATGCGCTCAGGACCAAGGTAGGGCCGGCCCAGAATGGGCGCTGCTCCGGCCAGACTCTCAGCCAACGGTGTATGTACCCGCCTCGCTGACCCCCTAGAGCTTGGAGGGACCGGGTTAGGCTCCCCATCCCGGTGTCTTCTGCCCCTTTCCCCCCTCCCCCGGAAAACCCATTCGTTGTTGCAAAAATAGATTTTTAGACCCGCGGCTATTTTATTTAACCTCACATTTCATCCTTATGGGGTTTGGGTTCTAACTTGGCAGGATCCTCCCAACAGCGGTGATCCGCATTCGGCCTCGGCCTCTCGTCACGAGAAAGCCCACATGTGGTTCAGGCGGCCTGCAGCTACATGTGGGTTTGCTCCCAACCCAGACATTACCTTCTCTTTAGTTCTGAAGGAGGGTCATGTAGACTCGAAACGTTAACTCTCTTTCTCTCTCTCTCTCTCCACAGATGCTGTCAGACCTGCTGAGTTTTTCCAGCGTTTTCTGTTTTTAGTCTAGACATTATCCTTCTGGCTTTATTTATTGACCTAGAATAACAACACTGGGAATAGCAAACACACATGGTTTGTTATCCACCCCCCGCCCCCACTGAACCTACTTTTTGTCACCCAGGCACCTGTTTGTGGCACTAATCTGGCACTTTAGGAGGCACAGGCTTTTTAAATATATGGCAGTTTTATTTGTCATCTTAAAACATTTGATCTTGTTTGGGGAGAGATTTCATTAAAATGGGATATGCTTCATTTTTTTGCTCATAATGGTGATGGCACAATTGAAACTAGTATCTTCCTCACATTTACTCCATCTCCTCTCTTTCAGGAGTCTCAATAACTCTTCAGCAATGCCTCCAGTAAACTCCCATCTCTTTCTCCCCAAACTCCCCATTCCTGTTGTCAGAACTCACTCTCATATAGGGTATGTTAAATCATTTGTAAGCTGTTGCAGGCATTCGTTTTCCAGGCTCTCGGGGGACCTAAATTTTGACTTTTTGCTGAGATGGAATTGACTTCTGCAACCATGATGTATGAGTTTAGGAAATGCAGGGATATGGTGGTTAATGGTTCTGCTACCAGTTATTTTAGAGCTAAGACTTGGAACATTGGAGATGGCAAGGTGTTGAGCAGGTGCACAATGTAGAATGGGGCAAGCCAAAGGGATAAGTTAAGGATGAGGCACTTGGGGAGTCCAAAGCTAGGGGATAAGGTAGTCACTAATAAATCTAGTGAGGAATTAAGGAGAAGCTTGTTTATCCAGAGGATGATCCTATATGGAAAGTGTTGCTGCATGAAGTAGTTACTAATAGCAGAAAGGAATAGAAAGAAATGCTGAAGGTGTTAGATAAAGTAGGGCCAAAAGGAGGCTTCTGTGGAGCATAAAAACTAACAGACCAGTTGCATGGCCTGTTTCTATGCTGTAATTCCTGTTCAATAATTGTATAACTTTAAGGCAGTTAACTGCAAATAAATATTACCTGGGATTTGTAGAATGCTGGATTGTTCTCATTTACTTCCAATCTGTAGAATTGCTGACCCAGTAATATTATTTGCCATAAAAGCAAAAAACTGCGGATGCTGGAAATCCAAAACAAAAATAAAAATACCTGGAAAAACTCAGCAGGTCTGTCAGCATCTGCAGAGAGGAACACAGTTAACGTTTTGAGTCTGTTTGGCTGTTTTGTTGAAGAGTCATACGGACTCGAAACGTTAACTGTGTTCCTCTCTGCAGATGCTGTCAGACCTGCTGAGTTTTTCCTGGTATTTTTATTTTTATATTATTTGCCATGGTGTTTTTGTTAGGTTTGTTTTATTCTTTCACGGGATGTGGGTGGTGCTGGCTAGGCCAGCATTCTTTAGGAGGTGGTGGGGAGCTACCTTCTTGAACTGTTGCAGTCTGTGTGGTGTAGGAACACCCACAGTGCTGTTAGGAAGGGAGCTCCAGGATTTTGATCCAGCGACACAGAAGGAACAGTGATATATTTCCAAGTCAGAATGTTGGGTGGCTTTGAGGGGACCTTGCAGGTGGTAGTGTTCCAATACATCTGCTGCCCTTGTGCTTCTGGGTGCCAGAAGTTATGGGTTTGCAAGGTGCTGTCGAAGGAGCCTTGGTGTGTAGCTGCAGTGCATCCTGTACATTCTGCAGCCACTGTGCGTCAGTGGTGGGGGGAGTAAATGTTTAAGGTGCCAGTCAAGTGGGCTGTTTTGTCCTGAATGGTGTCCAGCTTCTTGTGTTGCTGAAGCTGTACTCATCCAGGCAAGTGAATAGTATTCCATCATGCTCCTGACTTGTACCTGGTGGATGGTAACCACCACCACGCACGCACGCGCGCGCGCGCGCGCGCGCACACACACACACACACACACACACACACACACACACACACACACACACACACACACACACACACACACCACACCCCCCCCCACCCCGGGCCCATTGTCAGATCAAGGCAGTGTGTAAGGGAAGGAAGGTAATTTGTGGTACTGGCCTTTTCCTACCAAACTTTGCTGACCCCCAGAATTCTTAAGGTTAGTCTTTTTTCACGATTTCTGGCATCATAAACTCAAACTTGTGTTGAATTGCTTGAATTTCTACCCTATTCAAAAATAATTAGTCACATAAATATATTGGTTATGGCTAGTACACTTTCTATAATATGTTTAAAGTTGTCAGTTCTACATTAGGATGTGATAAAGTTCATATGTTAAATCCTAAATCAATATTCAAAACACTACAGCTGTTACAGAAGATTATAAAGCAAAAATCTTTAACTCAAACCCGTGGCTCACTGCCATTTAGTTTTAATGTCAAATCTTCTGCATTTAAGTTGTGTCTCCCAAATATTTACCTTTGGTTCTTGTCAACGCTAATTGTAATTTTTCTCACTTTCAGCATTCTGTTCCTCCACAGTTAGCTTCCTAACAAAGCTAGGATCAATGTATAAATTTTCAGAAGTATTTGATATCCGCAAATAATTAAACAACTGTCCATTTGACACTGCCCTCCACAAATCACTGTAATTCATTAATTGCCCCAGACTTTGCATTTATTTTTAGAGGCATCACATGCTTACTCTAAAATCAGCTATATCTCCCATTTAAAGAGTGGACACTAAACCCTTCTAAAGCCCTGAAATATGTCATGCTCATACCATCATCACATGATTTTTATATTGCTGGCAGCTCTTTAAGGTACTTCATGTACTGCAGTGGTTTTCAAATCTATTTATGGTTGAGGCCTCAGAAATATAGTTGTATTCCTTGGGATCCTTGTACTGTAAACTTTTTGTTATTTGGCACTCTACCAACTGGAATTCTGTACTAACCAGAATTTCTGTGAGGTCTGTTTTTGACTGGAGATGTCTCTCGTCCCTCAGAAGCTGACACTGACACTTGTTCCCTGCCAGTCCCACTCTTTCAGAACTGCTAGAGAATGTCAAAATCACCGGTGGTTATCCACAGCCTTCCTCTGTGTTCCCTCAGCACCGTTCACTACATTCACTGTCTCCCACACCTCTCACAGCACCTCAACGCCCATGTCATCGTGAGATCACCCAGGAGCTTTCTGATTGGTTGAACATGTGGAATTCTTAGGTAGACAGCATTTTTGATTAACTAGCACCATCCATTCACTGTGCATGCCAGATAATCGAAATTTTACTGTACTCCTTTCTGGAAGATGTTATTGGCTATCCAAAGGAGAACAATGCATTTATTGTTAGGACCTCAATAGATCGACAAATAAGAATTAATGCCAGATTGACTTGGTCAGAACTGAGAAGTAAACATAATAGATTATAAAGTCTACAGGAAAGATAAAGAAAATTGTAGAGGGGCAGTAATCAGGAGGAAATCCACATCAATGAGAAGAGAGAATATAACAAGTTACGCATGTAGTGGAGACTTTATAAGTAGATTTAAGAGTCTAATGGGAGTTGTATATAGGTCTTCTGATGGTAGTTCTGAAGTGTTAGAATGTCTAAACACATAGATTAGACAATCGTGTAGCAAAGGCAGTGTGGTTTTAATGTGGGGTTTTAATTTCCGTGTGGATTGAGGTAAGCAGACTGACATAAAATTGCAGAGATTTTAATAGATTAGGTGAATAAGTAAAACAGTGACGAAAGAATTTCAATGTAAGCAAAAATGAGTTCATCCACTTTGGACCTAAAAGTATAGAACAGTGGTTAAGATTTGGAATGCATTGCCTGAGAGTATGGTGGAGGCAGATTCATTTGAAGCATTCGAAAGGGAATTAGACTGTTACCTGAAAAGCAAGAATGTGCAGGGTTATGGGGAGAAGGTGGGGGGATAGCATTAGGTGAGTTGTTCGTTCCGAGAGCCGGTGCAGACACAGTGGGCCAAATGGCAAAAAGTGAGAAATAGTGGAGGTCCAAAAAGACTTGGGGGATGGGGAGGACCACATACGTAGAAAAGATGTCATGGACAGATACATAAGTTAATCACAAAGGCTAATGGAATGCTAGCCTTTAATATCTACAGGCCTAGAATGCATGGAGGGGGAGGTTATGCTACAGCTGTACAAAGCCCTGGTTATATCACACATGGAGTACTGTGAGCAGACAGCATCTCTTTGGAAGGACGCATTGACCTTGGAGAGAATGCAATGTAGATTCATCAGAATGATGCCTGGGTTAAATTACGAGGAGAAATTCTACAAACTGGGGTTGTGTTCCTTAGAATTGAAAAGAATTAGAGGGGTTATTTGATCAAAGATTGAGATATTAAGGGGAATCGATGGGATGGATGGAGAGAACCTGTTTCCTCTGGAGATTCTGGGACTAAGGGGCATTGCCAAAGAGCCAGGCCTCTCAGGAGTGAATTTAGGGAACCTTTATATATGTAAATGTGGATAGAAGTTTGCAACTCTCTTTGCAAATAGCAACTGATTCGTTGTTCATTTTAAATCTGAGATTGAGGTATTTCTGTTGACCGAAGGGATGTGGGGAAAAGGTGGGCATTTGGAGTTAGGCCACAGAGCAGTCATGATCTCACTGAGTGGCAGAACAGACTCTAGAGACTAAACGGTCCTGTTGCTATGTTCCTTCAACTGAAATCTGATGAAAGATTCTTAGAAATCAGATCTTTGCAGATAGGATCCAGGAATCCCTGTTCGAAAGGCCATGCAATATTGTGGCATATTTTTCAAATTACACTAGCCATAAAATAACTTGTTTTTTTTCTCTTTCTTTAGGTGGATGCTTTCAGGGAGCGAATGACTGCTGAAGTAAGTAGCAATTTAGTTTACAAAATGTTGAAAACAAAAATTGTAGATGAAATATCCCTTGATTGTTTTTCCCTCTGGCTTTGCATCTAACCAGTGTCATTCATTATTTGCTCCCAGGAGACAATCAGCTCCCAGGCCCCTGCCTTAAACTTCCAACTGGAAACATGAACATACCAATTGATTGACTTGCTCTCTGATTTTTATACATAAACCCAATTTGAGTTTCATTCCATTATGTTATTGCTATTGGGATCGTGGGTCAGTTTCTGACAGGAGTGGGGTAGGATGGTTGTGTAGTTGGGCAGGTGGTCACATCCTGTCCCTCGCACTGTTTTGTGAGAAGGGAATGAGGATTATAGTGCTGACCTTGAGTCTTATTTGGAAGATGTCTGATTCTGTAGCCCTTCAGGGGCTTCAGCAATGCAGCATACAGATTTGATTTCTTCTCCCACATTAGCCACCAGCTTATTTCCTGATGTTGGCAATGCATTTATGGAGAAGCACTAACTGAATGCTGGGTACCTCCCCCAGTGGACGAAAGAAAGTTAATGAGTGATTTGACCAAAGATTGTTTAAGTTACCTTTTGATCGGTTCAAAACGGCAGTGTTGTAGTGCTAGGCTTGATGCCAGCCTAGCCACATGATGGCATGTGATCTAAGATGATTGGGGATCAAAATAGAGACTTCACAGCCTTGTCCCTAAATACAAAGCTGACCAAACATGTTTAATCCTTGGAGCCCTTGTAAGGAGGGGGTTCTTCTCTTGCATCTCTGCTAACATCTAAGTGCTGGAGGTAAAGTTTTCTTCCCAACTGTAGCACTTTCCGCGATTGGGTATGGTGGGGATAATTAATATTTGCAATGACAATATTA
This sequence comes from Carcharodon carcharias, assembly GCF_017639515.1. Taxonomy (NCBI): domain Eukaryota; kingdom Metazoa; phylum Chordata; class Chondrichthyes; order Lamniformes; family Lamnidae; genus Carcharodon; species Carcharodon carcharias. The sequence continues at coordinate 18,550,086 of NC_054489.1, forward strand.
TATTATTTTTAATGTTGCTCTATTATACATAGTAATTTTCTTTTAATATTCTTGTGAAAATCACGAATTCATATGTTTTAGAATATAACTTTTAGTTTTAGGAATGTGACTTTTAACCTGGAGGTTAAAGTGTTACATGTGAGATAATTGGAAACATTTGGTTAGGAAGTAAGTATGCACCTCATGTGAATGACAACTCAAAGAAAACTAGGTTTATTAACACTTGTAAGATGATAAACAAGTTACCTTTTAAGGTCAGTGGTCGAGCTGCAAAACCTTGGAGGTCTTCTATCTTAGCTTGCAATGGAGCCAGAAGTTTTCCACTTACTTCAATAAAAAAATCTGAAAGCAGCATTGTAAACATGAGGGTTTCTTCATAGACCCAAGGAGTCTGTAGAGAGGGCAGTTACATCCGTTAGAAAAATAAATTATTCATATGGGTTGCAGAATCAGAGTTATCGCAGGTGAAATAATTTGTTTACATTTCTGTTTGAAATCATGCCACACTATCATAGAGATGGGCTGTGGGGGTAGAAGGTTCTTTTTAAGTAATATGGGTGTTTGCTCAAAATGCAGGCAATTGCTGTCTTGTTTTTATGTAGACTGGATTGAGCGAGCCAGCAGGAGATGATTGTTAATCAGGCCTCCACTTTTAAGCAGTAATAACTTTATTGTCCACTATGCAGGATGTGGATGGGGCTCAAACTCAGTTTGGATTTTGAGAGGGGGATATTTGCCTAGTTTGCAGCTAGAGGAAGAAATCTGCAATGGTCCTCACAAAGCTCTGTGGCAGTGAGCAGTCAGCAGAGTTAGCTTGGAAGCTGTAAGAACGCAGTTGGGTATCTGTCAGCAACCAGAACAAGCAGCTGAGGCATCCATAGTCGTGAGATATTAAATAAAAGTTGAGGCGTCACTTAGCTAAATAGCTAATGGAAGATCCCCATAAAATCTTACCTCTGAGAATAGCTGGAGCACTGAGGAGAATTAAAGTGAATTCCGGCAGGCTGTGGAATATCTTGTGGGTTGGTCCGTAAAGAAGTAAATGAGCCTTCAAGATTGTAATGTATAAAAGAATTATTGGGTGGGAAGCAAAAGGTGGAATTGAGTTCATAGCATAAGTAATAATAAACCATAGTGTTAAGTTAATAGTGCTTGCTTTGTCTAATTCTTACACGCAATAAAGTTTGGTTTTGTTTAAAAACACAACATCTTGTGGCATAGCTCTGTCAGTTAATTACGGAGTGTTCGGATTTCCCTTTAAACATCAACAGTACATAACAGGATCGTAATAATGTGTGGTGCCCTAGAGCACTTGCCTTAATGTTTTATGTTCTGAGTATTGCTGAAAAAAGACATTTTGTCGGAGCTTTTTGTCTTGCAATCATCAGGACAATCGCAAGAATACCAATGTCAGGGGAAGCAACAACTTAATGCTGTATGAGAAGAGAGAGTGCCGATTGGTTGGCAAGTGGACTCTGATTGGTAGAGATGTAACGCTTTCGAGTGCAAACCCGTTTCCATCTGTTTCAGATGAAGTTACATTGTTTCATAGTTTGCCATTGTGAGATTTGAACTCTTGATCTTGGGGTTACAAACCCAGTACCATAACCACTTGGCTATTTAGGCCAAGCTGATTGGTAGAGATGGTGGCATGGAGAATGCACTAGTTAATTGTGACTGACATTTCAAAATGCTTGGCTGTTAACTATAAACCAGGTAACTTGACTCTGGTCAAGGCATTGCCCTGAGGAATGAGTCAATGAATGACCGTCACTTATTTTGTTTAGCTGAAACGGGCGCAATGTGTGTACATGTTTTTTCAGTCTGCAAAGAACAGGGCCCTGTGTATTAGTATATGTAGCTTCCGGTACACACATGTGCCATACTGCGAGCCCAACTAACAACCTTAAATTGTTTGTCAATGTAATTTTTAGCACACTGAGGAGTGTTTAATAAATATTGTCCAATTGCGGCATCTAATGTTGAACACTGTGTTTTGAGTTTTGCAAGCACGGACTGGTTGGGTACAGTCTGTACCTTGCCCATTGCGAATAGCAAGCGGAAGGGACATGCTCTTTAATACGATCTGCCAGTCTTTGGGATGTATAGCCTACACACCTAGCATCCCACTGACACTGAAATTCATGTACCACATTACTTATTTGTGTGATAGGCAGAACATCTTTGGCTGGATGGCAGCATCCTGTTAATGGGGAATACCACTTGTGTTGCTACTGCATAGTAGCAGCATGAAGAGGCTAGCTTCCCCTGTTGCTCAAATTTTTGAGATAGAAGGTGAGGGTAGACTGGGTGCTTTTCAGGGCCTAAAGTGATGGCCTTAGACCTGATATACATTCCGAAATGATCTGATCAAGGTAGCCACTATCCCAAAGGATATCTGATGCATCCTACTTCAGCATCAAGCTTGCATGATGAGCAAATAACAGGGGCCCTATTAATGCAGTTGCCAATGAGGCCAATTTTATAGCGCATGGAACTGTAAGAATCCTAACACCTGTATTGACCAGTAATGGTAGGTTTGCGATAGACCATGGTAGAGAATACCTGGCAGATTTCTTAAGTAGTACGTCAAGGAAAGGGAGTTCATTTCAGTATAAAGTTTCAGCATGACATTGATATTCCTGTGATTGCCCTGATGAATGCAAGATGAAGAGCTTTGACAAGATGTTTTTTTCAGCAATACTCAAGTTCTGCCCTACCAAATGCCTATTTGTTTTATGTTCTGTCTGGCGACGCTTGAGCAACTCAACATCATTTCTACAGGTTAAACAAAACGGCCTAGTTATGTGGAAGTGTATTTGAAATTAAATGGTCTCAGTTTTTAATGCTTAACGCTTTTGAATGCTAACAGTCTTAAGTGCGTCCGTGGCACTATTTTGAAGAAGAGCACGGGAGTTATCCTCGGTGTCCTGGTCAGTATTTATCCCCCAATCAATATCACAAAGCAGATTATCTGGTCATTATCACATTGCTGTTTATGGGAACTTGCTGCGCAGAAATTAGCTGCCACATTCCCTATATTGACTACATTTCAAAAAGTACTTCATTGGCTGTTGGTCGTTGTGAAAAGTATTTTACAGTAAATCCCATTTTAAATTGCCCAGTTCAGCACATTTCGCTAATAAGGCCAGTATGCGAGCTTAACGTCAGCATCTTTTGCTTTAGTGTTGTTTCATGCCAGCAACAACAGAGCTTGCATGACCCAATCAGCACCATTTTGGAGTGGCCTCTCCCACTCCCAAAGACACACTCCCTTTGCCAAGACACTCTCCCACGTCGCTTTCTGCCCTGACCCTCCCACTTGCCGCTTCCCTACCCAGCCCTTTCACTCATAGCTCCTCTCATGCCCTCACTCGCTTCATCCCTCTCATCACCCCTCTCCTGAGCCCTTGCTCAGAGTGAGGGTTCGGGAGAGGAAGCAGTGAGCAGAAAAGTTGGACAGAAACGGTGAGAGCCGGTCTGTGGGAGAGGCAGTGAGAGGTAGCGTATTTCTTTTATGTTTTTAAGTTTATTACATTGTAAAAGTTATTTCATTTGGGAATATAGGAATTTAGGAATGTACGGTATTTCAAGTTACAAGGTATAATTTTTTTTTCTGACAGGACAGATCCTACATAACCTAATTACAGCTTGCACAATGGTTGTAATGGGAAAATCTGATTCACTTAAATTGTTTCGCTTGAAGTTTCACTTTTCAGCAACTGAACTACAATTTTAAAGGAGGATCTACTGTATAAATGCAAGTCTTTTCTATGTTGCCTGTTACTTTTATACCTGGGAATGTATGATTCATAAAAAATATAGTAAACCAATAAAATCGCCATGTCGTTTATGCCTTATGGTGCATTAGTTATCCAGCATGTAGTACTGTTTTTGTTGGAAACAAAGCCAATTCCATGTGAGGGGTTTTTTCTGATTTACATCTTTATCTTGCACTTTAGGCAGAAGACTTAGTTGCAAGTTTCTTTCCAAAGAAGTTATTGGAACTAGATGGTTTTCTGAAGGTAAGACTCTCCGACGTTTAGCGGATGTGAATAAAATATAGATTTTAGGATAAATTCACCAAACTCTGTGTGTAACACACAAAAGGAATGTGGATAAGGCATAGAGCTACAGTATTGTAGAACTGAATCTCTAACCTAACCCCTCTGCTGGGAATTTATTGCTTTGTGTAGAGCTACAATAATTGCCATCTTTAAATGACAAATTTGTGTTTAAATTCCTCCATACAGCTCTTATATTTTCGATTAGTTTTGTAATTATCTTTTCATTATTTTGTGCAACAAATAATTGTGCATTAACTTGAATTAAACAGTTTAATTGACCCATGAAACTGTTGAAAGAGAAGTATTGGAGCTCCTTTCTATGTACAGTATTATAATGAGCACCTTAATTTGTAGAGTGATGTGAAAGTCGAACCTTTTGACTTTTTACCTTGAAAGTATCTCATTGTTGGTAGCCAATACAAATGGAAATTAAGAGGCTTTCGATATCACAGAACATGCAGTATTGCCATGTCCACACTGACTGGCTTCATATTGGCCTGAATTTTCCCGTCAGCGATTTGGGGGCGGGGCCCGCTCGCTGACAGGAAAATGACATTGGGAGGAACCCCTAACGTCATCCTGGTCCCTTTTGAATTTTCAGGAAGGCGGGCGGACAATGAAATCAGCAACCAATTAAGGCCATTGACAGGCTAATTAAGATTGCTAAGGACCTGCCCGTCCAACCTTAACGCTGGCGGGCAGGCCAGGAGCCCCAGCGGGCTTCTGATAACACATGTAACCTCATCCACTGGCGGGATGAGGTTTCATGTCCGTTTTTAAAAACTTTAATGCATTTTATGTGATATTTATTAATATGTCCTATCTCGTGTGACATTTTTAAATTTTTCTAATTTTAAAGTTTTTTTGGGACTGTCAGTGATCTCCCTGAGACAGCACTTAGTCTCAGGGAGCAGTGCGCTCTTTCGTGCGCATCCACAAAAGAGCGCTCTTTGACAATTGGGAAATCCCCCCCCCCCCCCCCGCACAGGAAGCGCATAACACTTCCCGTCGGGCAGGCCGCTGGGCGGGCCTTAATTTGCCCGCCCACTCAAAATGGTGGGCCCTGTTTCAGTGGCAGAGGTCAGCACCACCCCCCCATTGTATAGTCAAAGTAAGGTTTCTTCATAAATGATCTAACTGTAGATATATTCTTTCTAGGAACCCCTCTTGAATATTTCGGATTTGGCTACTATTCATTCAGACCTCAACTTACCTGTGCCAGAACCTATAATGCTAACCAACAGCCATGATGGTTTGGATAGTGCAGTGAGTATTTCAGAAGAAGATGATATGTGAGATCTCTCTTTGACAATAATTGTCTCACATGAACTGAAGAGATAAGCAGTTGACCCTGAAAGCTGGCGAAATTAATCAACTTTTAACTTCTCTGATATTTTGTGAAGGTAGACCTGAACCCTGGCTCCTTTCCAGTGCTGGTATTTTGTTTTACAGCTTGAGCATATATGGTAGCTTAAGAGTCCATGAGCAATGAGGTAACAAATTTTTCAGCTTGGACTGTTGTATCATTTGTGTATATCTCTGTCAAGTTCTGATTCTCTAAGCTGTAAACGTTGACCCCCTATTGCAGTGAGCAAGTTGACATTTAAATATTGTGCATGTGTTTGCACTGAGAGGGCCTCTTTGTACTGAGATGTGCACAGCAGTTTAAATGGAAAGTTAGCTTTCTCATGATTTCCCCCTCTATATTAGCGGTTTCAGCAATCATTATAGAATTCCTTGTGAAGTGCACAATTAATGCTTGAGCACTAATGCAATGCAACTTTTTTTGGGATATGGGTTTTATTTTTAAGATTACATCAGCAACATAACACAGTATAATGCATAGGAATTCTCCTGTATGTTCAACATTATCTGCTTACAAACTAAATCCAATATCAGGTGTACTGCACTTGACACACTTTTATTAATATCCTTGGCATTGGTAACAATTTTGTAACAATCTCTTGTGTTATTTGACGAGATGTTGTGTTGATTTTTAGGGATCCCTCCAGAGCTGCCATCTTTTTGTACTTTTAGCAATCGCATCTGTTCTCAGAGTGTTTTACTATACTGATGGGACTGAAGCAATGCATTAAGAGAAACATGAATAAATAAAACAATCTCTGTTACTTCTCAAGTGGTCCATCCTCACCTTTTTTAAAAAAAACTTTTTGGTCAGCAGGTGAGCTGAAAGTGCTTTTCCAATTTTGGCACAAGAACATTTCCTGGTCAGGTGTAGTGTGGATCAAAGCTTCCCATTCGCTGCTTCAACAAATGCCTGAGTGTCAACTTCAGCTCCTCCTGCTACCTTGTTTTGTTTCACACACCAGTCACCCTTTCTGCTTTTCTGAGTGATATTGCCCATTTGTGCATGAATTACTGGCAGTTTTGTGAATTGGATTTATGACTAATGGAAGCTAGATTTTAGACCCTATAGAACAATTTTACTTGACTATCAAAGCAAGAAGACTCTTCAACTCATCAGTTGATTGGGTTTGAACTAAAAGCTCTTGGTACGATCCCAAACCTTCCTGCTTCATTCCTAAAACTTAGTCCTTTAGATTTTTGCTTTACCCCGAGGTACACTATGTAATTTTTCCCCAGGGTTATTATTTATTCTATAACCAATGTGCCGCCTTAGTTTAAGGAGGTTGTCCCACTTGGCTCAGCTGGCTCAGTATTCCTTCTGCTGCCACACTCCCACCTACCCAGAGGAATAGGATGAAAAAAAATGCAACAGTGAGTAGAGGAATGCCAAGGAACTAATGGGAAAAAAAAGAGCATTAATGGGATATAGAATGTATACAGAAAATTAAAAAAAAACAGAAATAAGACAATTCTTTTGCTTTCAATTTACAATCTGCCTCTTGATCATCTCAATTATATTTAACTGTTATCTCTCCACTCTTCACTTTTTGTTTCCTTGTATTTTTAGATATAATTTTACTTGGCCTTTGCATTAGGGCCCCATGGCTTTGCTAACTCTTTTATTCCCTAGTTACACTTTCCATTTTGTTCCTTCACCGATCTTGGAATGAGATTTTAATTACTTTTTTTTTAAATTTCAGCGCAACATTAAGAAGAGAAAACTGGAGGATGGTGAAAGTAATTGCCCAGGTAAAAGAAACCTGCACATAATTGGATTTTTTAGTTAATGATTTGTTGTCTCAGCTGTGAATGGTTGAAATTTGAGAAACCAAATGTTGCAAAATACAGAAGTTAGAGCAATTTCCTGCTCATATTGACAAGAGAAAGTAAAGCACAAAAAAGTCTGTTTGAGGGAGTTCCTCAAAACTTCTTTCCATCTTCCCTTATCCTGGAATATATAGTAATCAGTTCTGACAAAATTCTATTGACAATTTATTTCATTCTTAAGAATAAGATTATAATTCAGTTATTTTTCAAAATATTTGTTTAGCTATTCTGAAGTAAAGGAATAATTGTATGTATGTGTGAGAGCATTACTGTCAGCAGGATTATGTATAATGAGGAGTTGCACCCCCACTTGACGTATGTTTAATGCTTTCTACTTTAGAGGTTTAAATTGATAGCTTATGCATGTCAAGAACACCAAAGGGGATTAAAGTAAGGATATTTTAGCCCATAAGCCCAGTGTGTAAAAATAAATTGTATCTTAGTTTGCTTGTTGAGTGTAACGGTCATCCCAGCTTGATCAGTAGAATTATACGATTGCCTTAGACCTACAGGATTCTGCGTTTCTTTTTGCGTCTTTAACCTTACCATATTACAGTCACTGCACCAAAGATTCTCACCCACGTTTAGCTCCTTTCCTCCCTTATAGGCAGGCCAACAGGTATGAGGAGTATGCTTGAGGAAGGAGCCTTGCACACATTTAAGGAAAATATTCCTTTTATTTCTTCCGTTTTATTTCTCTCCGTCTCAATCAATTAAGTGGGCAATTAAAATATCCTAGAATAACTGTTGTTCCCACTCGCCTCCCTGATCTATAGATTTCTTCTATTTCTCTCCTTTGATTAGAGGTATTTTAACGATCCCTTTTATTTTTACAATTATTGACTCTGAACCATTTTAATCGTGTACGTCAATCCTCTCTCTAGCATGTATTCCCTCCTCCATCAATATTGCCATTCCTGCTTTGTTATATATTCTGTCTTTCCTAAAAATATAATAACCTTAATTTTCCACTCCCACCTAGATTGCAGTCAAGTTCTCTATGTTAAGTTCATATCTTGATGTGGCATAATTGTTTCTAATTCCCCTTTTACTTGCCATACTTTGGGCATTATTATACACGTACTTTATCTTTTATAATGTGTATTAACATTACTCTTTTTCGACACTAGTGCCATTCCTATATCTTGTTCTTTGCTCTACTTATAACTAGTTGGTCTGATTTTTCTCCTTTACATCCTTTATTCTTCCTATGTGGTTTCCCTTTCAGTAAACACTTTTCAATTTGTCATATTATCTTCATCTATTTCTAGCTTGCCTGCTTGCTCTTCCTGATTGCTTTTATTTCTCCTGACTCCTCAGTTTAAATGACTTTCATTTCCCTGTTCATCTGTTTTGCCAGCTCTTCTGTGCAGATGTAGCTCTTCCTTCTGCAGCAGGGTCCTCCTTCCTCCCAGGAGCTGTTAAAACCCATAAAACAGAAATCCTTTTTCTGACATTAAGGGCTGAATTTTTCTGGGACCAGGAAAATAATGGGGAGCCACGTCGGGGCAGTCTGGGAAGCCGAGGCTGGCAGCCAATTTACACACCCAACCGCTTGCGGAAGTGGCCAGCTCCAGGCCTGGGGACCATCAGAGACAGAGGCTCCATCCCCCAAGAGGGGCCTGCTTGCAGGAATGGCTGCACCCATGGTCCAAACGCTTCTGCCAGAGGGCTTGCCCCTTTGGAAATTTTCCTTTAAATTTTCAGCTGAAGGCTTCTCCATGTCTGAGGATCCAGCTCGCTGCAACTCCAGCTCTTAGGCAGACAGTTAGGAGGCCACCTAATGGAATATTGCTCCACTCGTCTCAGAACTCCCATTTGGTCCCGCTGTCAGGATTCCAAAGTCCACAGAACAATCCCATCCAAGCCTCCGAGTTCCTATTCTAGCACAAGGCTTGGAAAATAGCCTGTAGATTAGCACCCTGACGCTTCCTGTTACATCATGATTGTTTGTGTAACTCAAGGGCCTGTTTAAAGATTACATTGCTTCTGACCTTAATTTGTTTGTGTAATTTTTTCATTAATGATGTTGGCCCGCGGGCCAATATTCCACTATCGGCAGCACACTGGTCCTGATAATGTTTTTGTTTGTAATCGTGTCCATTTGTTTAAAAATTTGTTCTGAGATAGCTGTGCGTTTAATATCAAACATCTAGTCAACGGAATTTCTTTCTCCTTTTCTCTAGCAATTGTGGTGACAGTTACTTGCACAGGGTTCAATGTGTGATAGCTGCCCTCTAATAACTGGCCATTTTGTCTGTGTGAACCTGTATCGTGGCTGACAGCAAGCTACTCAAATGGGGTGGGACTTGTAAATGTGGTTTTCATCTGATGCCTAGCCAACCGAGTATCTCACCTTGAGTCACTGAATTACAGTCTGAAATGAAGAAAAAAAAAATAGGATGGTCTCCCTTCTAGTCAGAGGATTTTTCCAAGAACCAGTCTGGGAAACAATGATTGCATGTTTTAACTGTTTAAAAGTGTGAAAATGTTCAATCTCTCCCCTCTTTTCAAAAAAAAAATTGTTGGGAGAGAAAAAGGAGTTTTCATGTCAGGCCAAGTTTTAATGTTTGTTACATAATTCAGACTTCCAAATTGTGAAGCTGTTTTGTACAACATCTTGACATGTTTATATAGCAATTTGTATGCTGATTGCTTTTTGGAAAGGAAGTTTGCTTTCCAGCTCCATAAATTATTAAGCAAAGCCACTTGCGTAAGGGGCTCTGAGCTGCTGAAGTTCCTTGTCTGAAGATGTATGGCTTGCTTATAAAAATTATTTTAGCGCACAGAAATTGTCAAATTCTCTGCATTAACCCTCTTTGAGCCATATCGTGACTTGAATGGTTTATTGCATTTTCCATTTGTGTAACACTGACCTCTCCCACAAGGAGAGGAAAAGAATTGGTGACTAGACTGAAGGTGGGTGAGGAGATCTTCAAATCTACTAGTGCAATCAAATTATGGAATTACTTTTAGAAGAGACAAGTGTCAAATATGTTCTAAAAATTAAATTGAGGGATTGCAGCAAAAAAGAGTCGTCATTATTATAAATTTGCCACTCTCTATTTAGATCTACACGGGGCCCAAGTTATCTGTCATAGGAACTGTGATCCCCATTGCTTGCAATGACATTTGACTCTATATTCATGATTAATTGGGCAGTTTACTAGTGAGCCAGATAGGTACAACATTAGAGATTAGACATTCCATATGACCAGAAAAATAGCGATTCTGTCTTGATTAGAGAGTTCCGAGGTTGGACTGGGTCAGTTTAAACAACAGACTTACGTTCACATAGAAATATGCATTCCAAGGTATTTCAAAGATGTAAGAAAAAATATTGGTGCTGAGCAAACAGGACGATATTTGGAATAAAAACTGAAAATGTTAGACCTTTGGGTCAAATAGGATGTTAAGGTTGCATATGGTTTGGTCCAGCCTCAGACTGTGACCAGAGAGAGTATAGTGTAGTCGAATCATGTCAAAGGCTGCAGACAGTGTGAAAAGATTGAGGAGGGATAGTTGCCATGGGCAAAGCCACGTAACATGTCAATTGTGACTTTGAGAGGGCTATTTCATTGTGTGGCAGCAGCAGAAATCTGATTGGAGGCATTCGAGAATGGAGCTACGGGGTTAGAAGACTGATTTGAAAGGGAACATCATGTTTGATGTTTGACCAGCTTGTTGGAAATTAATTGAGGAAGCAACAGAAAAAGCAGGTCAGGGCGTGGTGTAGGATATAATATATTTAGTTTTTCAAAGGACCTTTCATTAAGTTACTGCATATTAGGCTCATGAATGAGGTCAGAACATTGAGTCAGGGGGCAAGTAGTAGAATGGATGTTAAGCTGAATGCAAACGGAAAACTAAATTCACTGCCAATGAGGGCAATGGAAGGGGAGATGATCAAAAGGAAATTGGATGGGCACTTGACGAAAATAAACTTGCAAGGTAACAGGGATAGGGTAGGGGAATGGAACTAATTGGATTGTTCTACAGAGAGTCGGCATGGACTTGATGGGCCGAGTGGTGGCCTCCTGTGTTCTAGTGACTCTATAAACATTCACCAGATCAGGGAGCAGTCGTGGATAGAGAAACAACATTAACTTTTCAGGTTGATGATATTTCATCATGCATTCATTAAGATGAATGACCAAAACCTTGGGTCAAAGAGACTGGGCTTTGAGGTCAGAATTGTGGAGGAGGTAGTTTGTGACTTTTGATTTCAGTGAAATGGTAGGAGTGGAAATTTGGTGGAGAGATTCAAACAGAGTGACCCAGATTTGAAGGAAAATCAGATTTTCCCAGTTCCTAGTGGTGCCAGTATAAACCACAAGAATGTCTATAATTTCATAGATTCACAATCTCCCTCACCTAAAACGGTAAGAGAATTGAGGTTGGGACGTGGAAGATTCTCTAGAGTAGACAGTATTTTTCCTCTTAACATAGAGTATTTGGACTGACTTGAGGGAGCCTTGCTTTGGGCCTAGCGTTTGGAACATCTCACTTGGGAGCATTTCTTAGCAATGACATCCTGTACTTCGAGAAATCTAGAAGAGTAGGAAACAAAAAACATAATTTTAAAAGTGATTAATGGACACAAGACTACAAAAAAAATTGGAAGAACTGAGAAAGGTGGCAAGATATTTGGAGTGTTTTATTAAAAGTTCATCTACATTACATCCTTAAAAGTGCTATTTGACTGCCCATTTATAATGTAATTTTCTTGAAAATTGTGTTTTTGTTGATTTTGGCCATCTTCTTTCAATCTTAATTAAATCCCTATTAGTAAATTCAACCAAAGTTGCTCACAGTTGGCACTTAGCCATTCATACTCTGAGATTCAACAGCGAGGATAAAACTAATTGCTGCAACTCTTGGGATTTAAAAAGTGCAAAATGTTGGAAGCGTTTAGTAAATCTGTCATGTGTTGAGCTGTTTAATGTTTTTGACGTAAGGTCTATTCTGGTAAAGGTCTAACACTCAAGTTAACCTGTCTTGTTCTCAAGCGCTGTTTGATTTGCGCTCTCTTTACTTCCAACATCTGTTTTTATTTTTGGGAATTAGCAACTTTACTGCCAAAGTTAGAGCATTGCAGTATTTTTTTCTTTTAAGTGCAGAATGCACTCTGATCTTCCCTACTTGATAGTCATGTTAAATTTTGCAATTACAGGTACAAAGGTATTTGTAATTCCAAATGGAATGCTGAAGAGCAACCAGCAGCTGGTTGAGATGATTGAGAAAATAAAACCAGAAATCAGGACACTGATGGAAAAGTGCAATACGGTACGTGACATATTTTGCGACTGTAACCTCGAGTGCAGGCTGGACACTGCACAGTTAGCAAACTGTTTATTCCAGAATTTGGTTGTGGCATAGTGCTGCACTTCTACATTTAAGTTTAGATGAGGATGAGCACAGCCCCATCAGGACCAACTTGCCATGACATTGAGAAATTTCACCAACCAGACATGTCCTTTGCTGGTCAGTCTGTGGAGAAAAGATATTGTAGAAATTCAGAGTTAAAAAAGGACTTCCCTGCTATTTCTTCAGTGGCACATATAAGGACATTGTAGAACTAGAAAAAAACTAGTTGAGCGTGAGCCACACAAGCTTCCTCTAATTTTTTCAAGTATTTTGTAGAAGTGTCAGGCATTTGTTTCAGGACTGTTCTTTACAAGTGAGGCCATAATGTGGGAGAAACTGTCATTCTGACACAGCCCTCTGGCATAAATCTGGAAACTGACCTCTTGTGACACTAACACACAACTAATACGGATCCTGATACACACACGAAAAGTGATAAAACTGCTGGTAATGTTCTGCCTCAGGCAATTTGAAGTGAATATTCAAAATACTTTCACCCATAGCTTTTTGCTCTTCATCAGGAATACCATGATGTAACAGCCTTGTACATCTCCTAAAACATTGTTCACTTGGGTAAGATACTTACAGGATGATTGAGACCATGGAATTCTACCCCAGTAAGGAGTCAACAACTGCAGGAACAGAGAGGAGAAAAATAAGAGGGAACAAATAAAAAGTCCCATGGTAAATAAAAAATTGCCAAATGTCCTCCCAGAATTGTTGGACTATGCCCTTTGGAGAATATAGTACCTAACACTAAAGGTAAGTATATATGAGGTTGGAGTTCAGAGGGATAGTCCACTCAATTTAGATGGAAGTTTTTTTATTCATTCCCGGGATGTAGGCTTCACTGGCTGGGCCAGAATTTATTGCCCATCCCTAGTTGCCTTTGAGAAGGTGGTGGTGAGCTGCCTCCTTGAACGTGGCAGTCCATGTGGTGTAGGTACACCCACAGTCTAATGCTAAAATGGGTGGGGAATGTCTCTCCACTCTCCCCCCCCCCCCCCCCCCCCCCCAGCCAAAAAAAAAGTACTTTATGAAATGTACATTACAGAACATCAAGCAAGGATACCATTGACTGCCAAACATGATGTTCAGGAGTATTTAAAATAGGGGTGTCTAAGCGGAATGGGTCCTGAGATGCACATTCTCCTAAGAAAAGATGTGGGCATGTCCGGTGCTCCATGCCTTTGTGCATCACCTGAAGAATTGGAATTACCACGTCATGTCCATGTCTCAGTCTAACCGTGCCCCTTTAAACAAAAGTTGATTGCCATTTAGGGGAAAAAAATGATTATCAACTTTTTAACTATCTGATGCTTGAAAGGGTGGTTGAGTCAGAAACACTCATAGCATTTAAGAAGTATTTAGATATTCACTCACGATGCCATAGCCTACAGGGCTGTGGGCCAAGCGCTAGAAAATGAGATTAGTATAGTCAGATCTTTGCTGACTGGTGTGGACACGATGGGCCGAATGGCCTTCTCCTGTGCTGTAAATATATCTATAAGTCACAAATCTGAACTCTGTAGAAACAACTTGAAGCATATATTTAAGTAGCTGATGGTGTCCTCGATGAAAGCAGCACATGAAGAAAATCATTAATATTTAGAATACTAATAAGGAGCAAAGTGTATTAAACTGGCTGCAGAAATCCTGATGCCCTAGTCACTTCGAACTCTAGAAACCAAAGACTTAGTTATTGGCCAATATTCAGTAAGCAAAGCCAAGAGAACATTCTATTCCTTCCTCTTTTCCCATATGACATTATTGTGCGTTGGGAGAAAAAAATAATCATGACACCAGATGCAAGATCTTTGCTGTATTGTGTTATTTAGTGTTATCTAAATTTCCTGTAAATGTGGGTTGTGCAGCTGTATAATATCCATTTTTTTGAACATGCCTTAGGTTAAAATGTGGGTTCAGCTATTAATACCAAGGATAGAAGATGGCAACAACTTTGGTGTTTCTATTCAGGTAATACCTTCATATGTAGTATTTCTTTAGGTTTACACCTTTTTGCTGCACCCTCCATTTGCGATTTATTTTGCATTTTGGGGTTCCTCCCCACCCCGGTGGATCACGGTGAGAGTTGTCAGCTGGAATTGGAGTGCCTTTCCCCTTCAGCTGCATATCAACGTCAAGCACTCTCGACCCTTGCTGTGACTGGGTGCATGGTGATAGCTGCAGCTAAGTACTGCGCTGCTGTAACTCAGATTGCCATGCTGATTGTTGAATCGCAGATAGCTTTGTTCTGTGGAATTGCATCTCCGCAAAGGATGGCATCCAGGGTGTCCAGACTCGTTTCACACAAGAACTTTGCCGCTAGCAGGGGTGTGGCCACTTTCATCTCTACCTGGACTCCATTCAAACCAAGTGCCAAATATGAAAAGGCAGGCTGGTAGTTTAAGGTGTCATTTGATCGCTTCCTCAACATTCCCTGTCTTGTCATGCTAAAAAAAAATGCAAAATGGAATTGCAAAGGAAGAGTTTGCAAATAACTTTTTCCACGTGTATGTATTGTGTTATAAAGTATAAATGATCAAATGCACATGTATTACATTTTTAACAGCACTGTTCCACATCTGCTATTCACAACTGGCTGTGTCTCCTTGGTTTATCATTACTTCATTTATTGTATTACATTTTTTTTAAAAAAACTAATATTGTAAAGGTTCCAATAGAATGTGCTCCTCCAGAAGCATTAGAGAAGCTGTAAAATTTCTTAGCCGTTTTTAATGTACGAAGTGACACAAACCCACCATGACCCGAGCAGTTGTCTGGATCTGTTCCTGTCCGGCTGCCATTCATTTTAAGTCAGAACTGCCGACTTTTCTTGCTCTTTAATGCCAATCTTGTGTAATGATGATCATGGCTTAAGTCCAATGTGGCACGTTTCACTAAAACTGCTATGGATTTAAGAATATAATTTTTCATGTAGGCTTTTAAACATATGTTTTCAGAGGAGTGTTACATGAGATTGAAAGAACTGTTTTTTTCACCAACACTGACCAACTCTGCATTCGGGTTGCCCATTAACTTGCATGCCGTTGTCATTGTATTGGAATTTAAAGGAACAATAGGTAGAATAATGACTCAAATTCAGTTTGAAATGGAGATTTTCTTCAAGTAAATTAATGGTGACTATGCCTTTAATGCAATATTAAATAACCTGAACAAAGGTTCAAATTTGGCAAAAATTCTTTATAATCAGACTGCAAGTTTACGCAAAATTTGCTCAATCTTTTTGTTTCCCCCTTCCGTACAATTAAAGGAAGAGACTGTTGCAGAACTTCGAACAGTTGAAAGTGAAGCTGCTTCATACTTGGATCAGATCTCCCGGTAAGTACAGATTTTAATGTACAAATCATTATCTGGATTTATCCATTAGTATGTTTTAGCTGGAACCTTTTAGAACACAAACTTAAATATACTCTATTTAAGATTTTAACTTTTTTTAAGGCTTCAAAGCAATAGGTTGAGTATAACTAGTATATAATAAATAATGTTCAGCTTTCTGGCTCTACAAGCCAACAAAACCCTAATTAAAACAAATTATATATTTGTGGCTTTCCAGATACTACATTACAAGAGCAAAATTGGTGTCCAAAGTAGCTAAGTATCCCCATGTGGTAAGTGGAAATAAAACTACTTTGATGTGAAAGTGTTTATATCACCAAAGTTAACAATGTTAGGTCTGCAGTGAATTCCAAGCCTAGCAAGTTAGCGCATTAGCTGGTTCCTATTACCAAGTCCTACACAATTACACGTAGTTAATCACACTTTTTCTTGGCTTTATTCAAAGATCTTTTGATCTCTCACAATGGCTAATAAGGGATCTGGGTACGTTTTATCCTAACATTGCAACTGAAATTATCAGTGATCTCTGTGTGCACTGATGGCACCCAGCTCTTCCCCACCACCACTTATCTCAACCTGCTGTCTCTAAATTGTCAGAGGAGAATTTTTTTTCTGATCAAATATTGGGAAGACTGAAGTCTTCGGTCCTGTTACTAATTGTGCTCAATCACCACCAATTCCATTGACTTCACAACCTCTGTCATATTTGACGCAGAGGTAAGCTTTCAAGCATGCTCACGGCATTGCTAAGACTGCCTATTTCCACCTTGATAACATCGGCCATCTCCACTCTGATTTTTAATCTCGCAACCACTGGCTGTGCTTTCAACTGCCTTGGCCCTAAGCTTTGGAAACCTCTCCCTAAACCTCTGCCACTTTTTCCTCCTTTAAAACACCCTTTAAAACCTACCTTAATGACTAAGCCTTGGTTATCTGACCTAATATCTCTATATGTGGTTAGGTGTCATATATTTTGTTTTATATTTCCTCTGAAGTGCCTTGGGATGTTTTATAACATTAAAGATAACATATAAATGTAAGTTGTTTAAAAGATAGAGAGAGGTGAGAGTTCCGTTTCACTCGTGTATTTAGAAAGCAAATCGTCTATGGTGCCAATGATTAGAATTCAGTGTAATAAGCTGTACTTTGATGTCACTATATGCAACTTAAACATAACTTCCTGCACCAACTGGAAATCAAAGGATTGAATTCAAAGTCCTGGAGAGCTAGGTATGTGACCTGAAAAGAAAAAGTAATTTTCAAAAGTAAAGATTAGTGGTACCCTGAAGCTTTAATTGCTTGTGGTCAGAGGCAATGGAACAGTGTATTTTTTGAATTAAAGAATTTCTATTAGTCGCAAATGCTAAATACAGCTTTGCATTAAGGAATGCATTTTGTGAGATGACTGAATTACTCGGCACTCATTTCATCTCTTAATTAACTCATTATAAAATCTCAATTAGATAGTTAATTCATACACTTCTTCTGAAAACTTTTATTGCCTCCACAGCCTGGATACAAATCTAGCCAAGGTTAATTGATCGGGGACATTCAGAACTGAGGTGGAATGAGTTAGGACCACCTCTTCTTTGCCCTACTGTTTAGGGGTCCAGTGCAGTCTGGAACTTCAGGCAGCCACAATGTTTTTAGAAGTTGAAATTAAATCACATGGTTGAAGCAGGTGGAAAATGAACTATTTCAAATCTAAACCATGCTTTGAGAGTGTTTGATATGGGTATTAACTGCTAAATTGAATTTGTTTAAAAATAAAACATTAATCTCTGTCAGGACTACAAAATTCACCAAAAACATTGCCATAGGGTAATTTATCCTATTTACATTCATTGCTAACTAGATGAACAGAATTTCATATGCCACCACATACGTGCGACTCAGTAATATATTTAATGTTATTATTCTGGTATTAAAGGCTGTTTTTTTTTCCCTGTAATGACACATTTGATTTTCTCGGACAACACATAGACTGGTGCAGTAAGTGTTTTGTGGAAATTTGGCAATTCTTTTAGCTTCCCCTCTCCCCTCAAACATTAATTCCTGCCAGGTCTAGCTTCTTTGCCACATACCTTCCAACACCTCTTTTAAGTCTTTACTCCATTCATGAGCATAAATAGTGAGTGTTGGTGAGGGACGAAAACATCACTGTGGAGTAAATTCTGTCCTCACTTCAAATCTGCAATGCACACTTTACGATCAGGAGATTGTGATTGACTTTCCTTCTGTAGTCTGTCTACTAATGCCAAGATCAATTGCACTGTTGTCAAGTCTGCTGAAATTGGCTAATTCATGATATTAAGAATGGTGGGTAGCTTTAGCTGCTGGACACTAGAGAATTAATCAATTTGCAGCATTGTTTGTAAATGAAGCTGGACCAATAATTTACCTGTTTTGGATTTTAGGAAGATTACCGTCGCACAGTGTCTGAAATTGACGAAAAGGAATATATCAGTCTTCGGTTAATTGTTTCTGAACTGAGAAATCAATATGTAAGTATAAAATCAGCACAGATTTATGATGATCGAATCGTGACAGTGATCTCTTGTATTTTTTTTCACTTCCTTGCCCACTTTTTTTTTAAATGTTTCTCCAGTAAAGGCAATGACTTCTGCTGTATACTAACTTCTCCTGGGCTTCACTGGGGACATGTCCTGATGTGGCATGGGTGCTCTCCTTTCATAGTAGAGTGTGGGGAATTTCCCCTGTGGATAATTGCAGGTGCATATCATTGTTCCAGTCCTCTGTGGTGCAGTATGCTTTTTCTTTTCTCTCAAAACCGAAACCTATGTCTGTTAACTTTGGTCATGATATTGGTTAAAGAACTCTAAACACCTACATAAGAAACCTGGCTTTATCAACTTTTCAAATACATTGCTAACGTTAATAACACTAATTATAAGGTTATTAAAAGTCCAATGATATAGCTGTCCTTTTGTTTTACAACCTGGGCCCAAATTTAATCCAGATTGACTGACTGGATGAATATTCTTCTCTGCTAATTGAAAACTGAAGTGAAATGGGCAGTTTCAGTCCAATTCCTAATGGTGATCAATCTACTACAGTCTGAACTTGAGAAGTTCCAAGAATGACTGGTATGGGATATCGTGAATTCATACCAACATAGTGAAACATGTTGTTGGCAAGTCATCGTATAAAATAAGTCTCCCATCTGATACACGCATGGCAGCACTTGGTGGCGTTTAAGTGCAAAGTGAAAACTTTTTTTAATCACTGCCTATTGCCTCATGACTAGTGACCCTCTTCCTGATAGCAAGAGAAATAAGCTGGTTGCTTTAGGGTTAAGAGGGTTTCAAAATCGCATGCCTGCCAATGAAAATTCAGAACCAAGAACACAGTTTACCCTCTTAGATTCTGTAATGCAATACCTGAGATTGACGCATTCATTAATTGACTAATCTAATCACTCTGCTTCCCTAGTAATTCCTGGCGTGTTAAACCTGTTGGGATTCTTCCCAATGAGTTTCACATAACCATGCAAACCATTACCCTAGTCAGTAAGATGACCTTGGCTGAGCAAGAAATAGGAAGTTTACCAGTTCTACAATGATGTGCTGTATGATTTTGACTGGTTAAACTCCAAGCTACTCCACTACCCTGAGCCATTAGTTACTCCACTACCCTGAGCCATGATGTACTAACTTTTGTTTAAGCTACCTGGACTTGGATGAATGGGATGAAATATGCACACGTCCAGATTGGGCAAACAAACTATCTGTAGAGATTTCTCAGTCTCAATTTAGAGGCTCCTAAACTTGATTTTTACTGTATTTCATATATCCAACTTGCTGGAAAGAAACCTAGCAAATTCAAACTATAACGTTTGAGATGCAGAATTACATGCTGGGCAATGGCACAAAATGATTGGTGTCAAACCAGCTGCGCGTTTTGTGCCACTGCCCGAGAGGAATTTCTACCCTTTGTGTGTTTTCCTCCCTCTCTCTCAATTCCACCCTCCACGCCAATCCTTTCCAAGATATTATTTCAAACTTGTCTATGTCAAACTAAAAATAGGAAATGCTGGAAATACTCAGCAGGTCTAGCAGCACCTGAGGAGTGAGAAACAAAGTTAACATTTCTGGTCGATGACCTCTTGTCATCCTGACGAAACATTCTGATGCTTCATTGATCTAGAACATTAACTCAGTTTCTCTCTCTGCAGCTGCTGCCTAAACCTACTGGGGATTTCTAGCATCCGTGGCATTTTGCTTTTGTATTCGTGTCAGTATATGTTGGTTTGGAAATTGTATTGAGCACATAAAGTAAGGGAAGAGGTAGACAGATAATTTCAGTTCTTGCTCCTAAAGTGAATAATTTGCTTTTATTGTCCTGTCACAATGAATATTTGTTGGTACCATTCAGTTTGAGAGCAGTCTCACTCTGCTGGGTGTCGAGAAACTAAAACGTCATGGGTGCCATAGAGGTTTTTTGGATCTGATTAAATCTGCTGGTGTCAAATTGCACAGAGTTGGAGGTTGAGCGAGGGACACTTTTTGCTGCGGAACTGTACTCCTAAAGTTCCCTTACATCACACTCTGTGAATGATGCAGCTTGGGTTTTAGAACTATGTGGTCATCTATTGTTCAGGTTTTTTTTTAAAAAAAACCTGGATATAAAAAGACCCATCAAGTAAAGTTTTGGCTGATTTATTCTCCAAAACAAAGTGATGTAAAGCAACTTTCAGTGCATAGCTCTGAAGAGGAAATGCAACGAGAAGCCCCTGTATCCAAAAATGTGAGCCACATGCACTTTCTAGTACCTGCAGCTTTGTTCATTTGAATGATCAAAAGAGCACTTCACTGGTAAGTCATATTTTTGGGCTATGCAGATTTCTAGATGGGAGTAATAGAATTCCTAGTCACTAAGGGCCTCAGAATTGCAATACCATCAAATTAGTGGATATAGTTGTAATTTCTCCATATGAGTGAATTCTTGATGCACTGTACCCAACAGATACCAAATCAGGAAAAGCAGCACAATCATTGGTCCAAGCTGTTCTTGCTCACCTGAGCAAATACATTGGACAGAGACCTGAGACTATACAATGAGGCACAAAAGAAACTCTTAAAAGCACTCTGGTGTTTTTTTTTCAAGAAGGTCAGCTTCTTAGTAGAGCTTGTTTTTCTTTTTCCAGCAACCAGGGTCAGCAATAAGTTGTCATTGGTCAGTTGTCAGCTTTGTTCTATTCTGCCACCACAATATGCCTTTCTCTAAAACTCAAAAGCAGACTCCTGCTACATTGGTGTGAACTGTTCAATTTCTCACAATGGCTGTCCTTTTGGCATCATCAAGACAGCCAACTTGTGTTCCAATATCTGTACAAAGCCAGCAAGTTGTAAATCTGCAAGCTCACGTTGTTTGATGTGTGATAGACTTTCACCCAGCAGTCTAGTTTGATTTGAATCCAGGTTCCATAGATGCAAAGATACTAATTTACTGTTCTCGCTGTTATCAAAGAAAAATAACATTGTAAATTTAAAATATTGCATTTCCACCCCTTGCCCCCCCCCCCCCCCCCCCCCCAAACAGGTAACATTACATGACATGATCATCAAAAATATTGAGAAAATCAAACGACCCAGGAACAGCAACACAGATGCACTGTACTAACGTGTGTGCTTCGTGAATTGGAATCCGACATTTGTAACCCCAAATATAAGACCGTGATTGCCTTGGCTTTGTTACGTGAGATTGGTCTTGTTGAGATGGAAAGAATGGATTGAAAAATGAAGCACAGAGTTCGTTCCATTATAGTGAAATAGCTGAAAAGGGATTTCCATTCATCTTTTATTTTTGTGATGTATAGAGGTTTTTAATCCTCAGGAATTCTTTCACATTTTTCTTGACAAATCTCTTTGTAATGTACAGTATTAGTGATCTTAGCAAAGAATTCTGTTTAGAGGCACGTTTTATTTCATACCATGGTATTTTTCTGTTTCACATCCTTCCCTCATTTAAAAAAAAGTTAAAGTTCATGAAAGATGATGTATAAAATATCCTGTAAATGCTAAATGATTAGTCATGTACAACTTTTGCATACAGGAAAATACCCAGAGAACACCAGCCACATGTTTGCAGGCTGCAAATTGTAGAAAGGAGCACCTATTGCACCATATTTTACGGTACACCTACTGACTGTCCACTGATCACCTGTGAACATTTGTTTTTAAAGAGAAGTATTTGAAAATGTTCTTTTAAAATAAAAAGTTGTGCTGTATGCTTAGTGTGAACCTCCATAGTGGGGATAAATGAAGTTATAAATTCTACGTAAATTACGTATTGCTATGATTTTTCTAATTACCCTAAATTAGGATACTGAGCGTTAATTTCTCCAGTTTAACTTTTTCTGCTTCCTTTTCTTGTGAAGTCACTTGCAATTTTAAAACTCCATCTCTGCGCTTAGCTAAGTACTGTCCCTGTTCACTACTTATCTTGCAAGGGTTGAGAATGTTGTGCTCATTAGTCAAGAACTTGTGGGAAGGAATGAAAATCAAAAATTACTGGTGAGCCCAATTTTCAGACCATGACTACTACAAAATTATATAAGACCTAATAAAACATTCCTCCTAGATAATGTGTGTTGGGACCTCTGCCTGATGGTGTATGCAGTAATTTTTGTATTTTGTAACCTGATTGCCCTGCACAGCGCACAGTTACAGGAGCATTGCGCTGAGAGCTACAGAACAAAATGTGATGACTTAATGAAAGTTGAGGTAATGTTGTTATCATACAAGCTAGTCTGCTAGGTTTATACAATCAATCGGCATTAAATTAAAATGGATTAATTCATTTTTAACTGTAATTTAAGAATACCGCTTACTCATTAGATTTGTCCTTCTAACCCTTCATTAGTTTGCTTTTATTCACTTGCCTTGTTTTCTTACCTTATCGTTTACCACCGTCTTTGCACCAATGTTTGCTGAAAATCGAGGTAACCAAAACCAAGTGAAGTACTAAAATATGATGGTGGCTAAGAAACGCAAACCTTTTGTTATTGAATATACGTTCTGCTGAAATCATTAAAGTCTCCAGCAAAGAAAAATTGTTTTAAATGTTGATAATGTGACTTGCCCATGATTAGCAGAAGATGTTTGCCAAGGGAAATGTGGGCCTCTCGCAAAAAAAAAGCAGCTTCAGTGGCGTTTATCTCTGCCAGGACTGCGCTGACTTTTAACAGTGCTGTTTAACATCTGTTACAAAATGGTTGACTCCTTCAGACATGATCAGTAGGTTAGTAGGAAGCTGTCTCCTGCAGCTAGTTTTGTTTTCAGCAATGTAAGTGTTGTCCTAATTTATCCTGAAAGGATTTGTATATTGAGGCCACATGGGATCCTAGGGACCTGAGTGCACTTCCGATGGCCCTCCCTGCAGACTTGAATAGGTTTTTGCAGTAGAGCCTGTTTTTAACTAACAGCATGTCCATACTTTCTATTTTTCCCAAATGCGTTCCACAGCTGCAAGTGTTAACCCAGTAATCTGTGGTTTGACTGTGGGCCTGGAGCCCTTCTGTTGTTGTTGATTTCTGTCACTCTTATGAGTAACAGGTGTCTCTGATGTTCTGTGTCACTGCTGAATACTCCTCCAGAATCACTTGACTAACTTAAAATGCTTAATTTTCAGAATGAACGTCTGCAAAATAAAAGGTTTTTAGTGTAGAACCCACAGAAATAAAAATAAATAACTTGAACCGTGGGTTCCCAACTGAGTTAAAGAAAACATCTCTCATTCTACTAATGGGTACATGTTTTTTCATTACTCATTCAAATGAATATGAAGTACGATATAGGAGATGTATTTCTCTAAGTAAAGCTTATTTAACTGAATTCTGCAGCCTGGAATTGTCAAAAAAAAAAAGATCCCAGACAGCTGCTTGCTTTGGCTTCTATTTGATGTAATGAGGAAGCCTTGTTTTCCTCTAGTAGATGCTAGGGGAGCAAGAAGTGTGCAAGAACAAGCCATTTGCCCCCATCCTTGTAAAGAAGTACAAAGTTTCCATACTATCATGTCGCAGTGAGAAGGATGCTATCACTTTATGGCACAACACAAAGTACACAAACTCAGTGCATTAGGATTGGCAGCTTCTTAATGTTTTAGTTGCCTTTTTAAAAGCCGAAAGAACAGTTTGACAAGTTGAATTTAATTTTGTTAGAAATGACTGTGTCCTTACCGAGCTGAAGAAATGTATTTTGTAGACAACACCAGGCATGCTTCTATACAAGTTTCCACTGGTATAATCAGATACGACTTTATTGTGGCAGTATAGTGCTGTTACTGTGCTTGATCTTAATCCTGTAGTACCACATGTACTTCTTTACAATGTTTTAATCAGTGCTTTTTCTTGCCCCACAAAGCACAATAAAATCGATTCTTTGAGTAGGACAGAAACTTAATGGAAGATTCAGTTTGCAATGAGGGTGTATGTGTGTGTGTGTCTTCAAAGCATGGCCAAGATGTAGTAAGCCAGTGCCATTAATCAAACACTGAAAAGAAAATATTCAGTTACTGGCACTGAACTGTAAACTAAAGGGCTAAAAGCAAAATATTCAGTAGTTGTGTTTGAATCCCACCCCTGACCACCTCTTCTAAGCCAGTAGAGATGGGGGTGAGGGGTTAAGCAGAAACCTGATGGCAAAAGGGATTTTTTTTTTTTATGCCCATGCATTCCTGCTGAGTTTACAAACCAAAACCTTGATTGCCACTGTAGATTATTTCTCTACCATGAGATATATAGTATATTAAATTGAAATTTATGGCAGAATTAGGCTCTCCCCTGACATTCCCCTGCCAATAATACTTTGGCACAGAATAGTTTCTGTTCAGAATTCTTGAAAGTTAAAATTCTCCTTTTTTGAACTGATATCTGCCAATGCATGAGTATAATCGTAAGCAAGAAAGCAGAAGTAGTGCACTGAGATATCAAATGAGAATGTGAATACGGGATGGCCATTCCATGTAATAATGAACTTGTCGGGGTTTGAATATTTTATTACCAGGTCCAGGCTATAGTTAGAATGAAGCTGTGAATCAGATATTTTATTTATGGAACTTCAGCTGGCTTTATATCCTAGATAGTATCTCTTGGTGCTTTCACTTTGGTCTCAACAATAAATATTTTGACACTAATGATATCAATTACTTTTTTTTTTCCAAAGATCACTTAAATTGTGGCAAAGGTTAGAGCATTCTATTTGGCATTCCATGTACTGTACACAAACCTCACAAGACCTTAAAATAAATCATTTCAGTGTAGCCCTTTCTTAATATTCTTTCAGTTGCCATCTTTGTCCAGATATTGGGATGCAAAAATACTGATCACATCAGAAAGACAGCTCCTTGGATTTTCTAGATTCTTGCATGAGATTAGGCTGAAGTATTTGCAATTATCTTCAACCTGAAGGGCCAGGTGCGGGATCCATCTCTGCCTCCTCCTGAAGTCCTCAACTTCACGGATACCAATCTCCAGCCAATTCAATTCACTCCAAGTGGTATAATGAAAAAGGCTGAAGGTACTGGCTACTCTAAAGGCTATGGGCCCTGACAATATTCTGGCAACAGTACTGAAGACTTAGGCAACAGAACTAACTGTGCCCCTAGCCAAGTTGTTCAAGTACAGTTATAACACTGGCACCTACCCTGCAATGTGGAAAATTGCCCACGTATCTCCTGAACTGTCCACAAAGAGCCAGGCAAATCCAGCATCGTTTTATATTCCAACGAGTAAGAAAATGTCCAAGGGACAGACACACCATCCGTGGTTAACTAGGAAGATTAAAGATAGTATCAAATGTAAGACAAAGCATATAATTGTGCAAAGATTGGTGGAAGGCCAGAAGATTGGACAGAATATAAGGAACAGCAAAGAATGACTAAAAGCTAATGAGGGAAAAATTCGAGTATGAGAGAAAGCTAACCAGAAATGGAGTTTTTATAAATATTTAAATGAAAAGAGTGGACAAAGTGAGTGTTGGTCATATAGAATGAGAGTCTGGATAATTGATAATGGAAAATAAGGAAATGCTGCATAAACAGGTATTTTGCATCAGTTTTCACTATAGAGATACATATTGAGATATAGAAAAGCAATTATAAACTGGAAATGGGAAAGTCAGGAAGATTACAATCACCAGAGAAGTGGTACTGAGTAAATTGATGGAACTGCGGGCTGACGAATCCCTGGATCCTGATGGACTTCATCCTATGGTCTTAAAAGAAGTGGTTATGAGATAGTTGATGCATTGGTTTTAATTTTCCAAAACTCACTAGATTTGGGGAAGGTCCCATTAGGTTGGAAGATAGCAAATGTAACTCCATTATTCAAAAAGAGAGGGAATCAGAAAGCGGGAAGCTACAGGCCATTTAGCTTAACATCCATCATAGGGAAAATGTTAGAATCTATTATTAAAGAAACTGTAGCAGGGCACTTGGATAAGCTCAAGGTCATCAGGCAGAGTCAACATGGTTTTGTGAAAGGGAAATCATGCTTAACCAACTTATTGGAGTTCTTTGAGGAATTAACGTGCTTGGGATAAAGAGGAATTGGTGGATGTACTGTCCTTAGATTTCCGGAAGGCATTTGATAAAGTGCCACATCAAAGGTTATTGCAGAAAATAAAAGCTTATGGTATAGGGGGTAACATATTGGCATGGATAGAAGATTGCCTGGCTAACAGAAAGCAGAGAGTTGGCATAAATGGGCCTTTTTCAGGTTGTCAAGATGTAACAAGTGGTGTGCTACATGGATCAGTGCTGGGGCCTCAACTGTTTACAGTTTATATAAATGACTTGGGTGGATAGGATAGTTACCAAATTTGCTGATAACAAAGATAGGAAAGTAAGTTGTGAAGAGGACATGAGGCTACAAAAAGATATAGATAGGTTAAGTAAGTGGGCAAAGATCTGGCAGATGGAGTATAATGTGGGAAAATGTGGAATTGTTTATTTTGGCAGGAAGAATAAAAATACATATTATCTAAATGGTGAGAGATCGCAGAACTCTGAGTTGCAGAGGGGTCTGGGTATCCTAGTGCATGAATTACAAAAAGCTAGTATGCAAGTACAGCAAATAATTAGGAAAGCTAATAGAATGTTATCACTCAGTGTGAGGGAATTGAACACAAAGGTAAGATTATGCTTCAGTTGTACAGGACACCAGTGAGACCACGTTTGGAGTACTGTGTACAGTATTGATCACCTTATTTAAGGGAGGATGTAAATGCATTGGAAGGAGTTCAGAGAAGGTTTACCAGGTAAATACCTGGAATGGGTAGGTTGTCTTATGAGGAAAGATTGGACAGACTAGGCTTGTATCTACTGGAGTTTAGAAGAGTAAGAGGTGATTTGATTGAAACGTATAAGATCCTGAGAGGTCTTGAAAGGGTAGATGTGGAGAGGATGTTTCCTCTTGTGGAAGAACCTAGAACTAGGGGCCACTTAAATGGGCAGCCCCTTATTTTTAAACAGATGAGGCAAAATGTTTTCGCTCAGAGGGTCATGAGCCTTTGGAACACTTCCTAAAAAGGTGGTGGAAGCAGAGTGAATATTTTTAAGGCAGAGGTGAATAGATTCTTGGCAAGCAAGAGGCTTTTAGGTTATCTGCGGTAAGTGGGACGCAAATTTCAGGTTACTATCAGATCAGCTATGATCTTATTAAATGACGGAGCAAGCTCAAGGGGCTGAATGGCTGACTCTTGTCCCTTGTTCATATATTTGTATGTAATCTACTCTCAATCATCAGCAGAGTGATGGTGCCTTTGACAGTGCTATCAAGCAGCACTCAGCAATAACCTGCTCACTGGTGCTCAGTTTGCATTCCACCAGGGCCACTCAGCTCCTAATCTCATTACAGTCTTAGTTTACACATGGACAAAAGACTGAACGCTCGATGAGGTGAGACTGATCGCCCTTGGCATCAAGGCAGCACTTGACTGATTGTGACATTAAGGAGCCCTAGCAAAACTGAAATTAATGGGAGTTGGGGAGATGACTCCACTGGTTGGAGTCATATCTAGCACAAAGGAAGATGGTTGTAATTGATGGAGGTCAACCATCTCAGTCCTGGATATCACTGCAGGAGTTCCTCAAGCTAGTATCCTATGCCCAACCACCTTCAGCTACTTCATCAATGACCTTCCACAATAGGGTCAGTAGTGAGTTTATTGCACATCTTTGCACAACATGTCCATATGTAGCAGGACCTGGCCAATGTTCAGGCTTGGGCTGATAAGTGACAAGTAAGACATGCCATAAGTGCCAGGCAATGACCATTTCCAAACAAGAGAGATTCTAACCATCTCCCGTGGACAATCAATGGCATTACCATTGCTAAATTCCCCACTATCAACATCCTGGGAGCTACCATTGACCAGAAACAACCAGACCAGCCATATAGGTACTGTGGCTACAAGCGTAGGTCAAAGGCTAGGAATTCTGTGGAGAGTAACTTACCCCCTCACTCCCCAAAGCCTATCCACCATTGACAAGGCAAAGTCAGGAGTGTGATGGAATACTCTCCATTTGCCTGGATGAGTGCAGCTCCCACAACACTCAAGAAGCTTGACACCATCCAGGACAAAACAGCCTACTTGACTGGCAGTCCATCCAATGCCTTAAATGTTCAGTCTGTCCACCATCAAGTACAGTGGCAGCAGAGTGTACCATCTACAAGATGATTATAGCAACTCATCAAGGCTCCTTCAATAGCATTTTCCAGACCCATGACCTCTACCACTTAGATAAGGGCAGCAGATGAATGGGAATAACATCATCTGCAAGTTCCCCTCCAAACCGTACACCATCCTAACTTGGGACTGTATTGCTGTTCCTTTGCAGTCGCTGGGCCAATGTCTTGGAACTCCCTCCCAAACAGCACTGTGGGTGTACCTACACCACATGGACCAAAGTGGTTCATGCAGGTGGCTCACCATCACCTCCTTAAGGACAATTACAGATGGGCAATGATTTCTGACTAGCAATGCTCACATCCCATGAACAAATTTTAAAAATGGCATTCTGCAATTGGGTCTACTTCCACGTGGAGTATAAGGCACAGTTACAAGTAAAGTTCTAGGAAGGGCTGAATGGAACAGCAAAAGATAAAAGTTTCTGTCCCTTAACAGTGGAACATATGCAGCTCTCCCCCTTAGAAGATGTTTCTGGAAGAGCCGAGATTTATAAATGATGGGTGTATTGCTGTGTTTGGTAAGGATGTTGGTGTGGTAAGGGAAGAAGGTGGTACTGTGAATGGCTCAGACAAAGGTTTCTGTGATGAAAGCTTTAAGAATGGGCTTTTCAGCTGTCACACAACCTGGGGTGTGGGGAGGGGGTGGAGAGTGCAAAGAGCTCTGCTTCCTGCTAATCTGGATTTGTATTTATTCTATCTTTTCCTGCTGTTGTTCCATAAGATACATTCCTTTTTCCATGGCAATGTAATAAAAGATACAGGGAGCAACAACACAGCAGGCAGGCTGGTAATGCAGCATGTCCTCTGACCCTTTCAAATGATGGAAACATTGCTTCAGAATTCCAGTCTTCTTTATGATCGTCCTTTTGGAGACATGGATCTCATGTTGCCTTATGTCAATTGCTGTGCTGGAATATTGCAAGTGAGTCATTGCTCAGGGCAACAGTAGGTCTGATGGCCATAGATCCAACTCTTTATTGTGTTTTATCTATAACAAGTGGTGGAATACAGGTGATTGTCTCTGAATCAATGTACGACTAGGTGCCTGTGCCTTGCATTCATCTACAATACTGCTTGTCACATAAAAGATAGACTTCAGTGGGAATAAAATGTCCTTCCTGTAAATGTAGGGGTACTCCTGCCAGACAGTGCTTGTAGAGCTACATGGATCCCATTTATTGATGCATTCTGACAAATCCCGTGGTGGAATCTGAGCATTGGTGCCTGGTGTGATCAGGGTATGTGTCACTTGCTGGATGTACCTTTACATTGAAGAAAGTTGTTTTCTATGTCACTTGCACTATCCTGGAATGGCACAGAGGCAGTGGCAACTTCCTAGTGCTACGTGGAGAGCTGTTCTTAACGTGGATTGAGAAGATAAAGCCATTAAAGACATTGCTCCTCATTTCACTTCACAAATGCTCTGAGGAGTCAGTATATCCTTCATGGTGGATAGCTGCCCTCGTGTGATTTTCATCACAAATAGTTTATGTTTGGAGCATGGGAAACAAAATCAATGGTATTTAAATAAAAGATTTAACATATAATAAATGTTGCATGATATAACATGGAAAACAACACTGCAAAAAAAGATGGCATGCTAACATACATTGTAAGTGTTTCTGTAAAAATAATGGCCTAAAAACTGGGTTGTGATGACAGGCCTGGTTCGTGCTGCCCCACATCTCAATTAAGAAGTCTGAAGCTCTCTAGACCTTGGGGCTCAATCTTTGTTTCAATGTCACAGATAAAACATGACCCACCAGTGGGTCAAGTTTGGGTTGCTGCAAGTGTCATGGCAACCTGTAGGTCAGTGTTATCAGGGATTGTAGTTTGCATGGTGAATTGGAGGGCGCATGAGTCAGGTTTTGTGTGGGTCTGGACTGATAGTTGGGGAGCGCAGGGACATGTCGTGCGCAGTGGCAAGTTTGGGGTGACTACCCCGAGGTCTGGATTCCCTGACTGCAGCCAGGGCTGGTTCTGCTGCCTCTGGACAAACATGGAGGAACCTCAAACAGGCTTCAGGCCAGTTATTTGTATATGCAAAAAACCTAACGCCTCTTTCAGACATGACAAGTGGCAAGTAACATTCACGCCACACAAGTGCCAGGCAATGACCATCTCCAACAAGAGAGAATTTAACCATTGCCCCTTGATGTTCAATAGCTTTACCATCACTGAATCCCCCACTACCAACATCCTGGGGGTTACCATTCACCAGAAACTGAATTGGACTAGCCATATAAATACTATGGTTACAAGAGCAGGTCAGAAGCTAGGAATCCTGTGGCAAGTAACTCACCTCATGACATCCCAAAGCCTGTCCACAGCCTACAAGGCACAAGTCTGGAGTGTCATGGAATACTCTCCACTTGCCTGGATGAGTGCAGCTCCAACAACACTCAAGAAGCTTGACACCATCTAGGACAAAGCAGCCCACTTGATTAGCACCCCATTCATAAACATTCGCTCCCTCCGCCACCGATGTCCAGTAGCATCAGTGTGTACCATCTACAAGATGTACTGCAGGAACTCACCAAGGCTCCTTAGACAGCACCTTCCAAACCCACAGCCACTACCATCTAGAAGGCCAGGCATGGGAACACCACCACCTAGAAGTTCCCCTCCAGGCCACTTACCATCCTGACTTGGAAATATATAGTCATTTCTTCACTGACACTGGGTCAAAATTCTGGAACTCCATAGCATCACTGTGGATGTACCTACACCACATGGACTGCAGCGGTTCAAAAAGGCAGCTCACCACCATCTTCTCAAGGGCAATTAGGGATGGGGAATAAATGCTGATATAGCCAGCGGTGCCCACATCCCTTGAATGAATACATTTTTAAAAAATAATGGCTTTCGCTTATCCTTAGTCACCTGCCGGGATGCATTCCAGCTGGAACTGTGCACAACTTTCTAGCTGCCATAATAGGGCTTTAGTAGCCTGAATAGTGGGCCTTAAACCCAAAATGGTTTTGACTGTTAACATCTGGCCTCCTGAATCTATAAATAATAGAATTAAAAGAGAGAACTGTGGTAACTTGGCAAGCAATCTGTCAAGTAGTGCCAGAACAAATGAGGCCCAAGGGAGGGATACATATGGCACTCTCTTTGTCCCCTTTTTAATTTGTGTAAATTATTTACTTCCAAATGTTTCAACATTATTTCCATGCCAATTATGTTTATCTATATTTTTTCTAGTTCCACTGTTAATAATCTGCATTCCAAACTTGTATTAACTGACTGCTCCATGGGGAAGTCATGCCTTTCATCTGCACACTCATTTTCCATGTTTATACAGGTGCCCTTCCACTGTTAATTGGAAGATAATAAATTAATCTTAGAAAACCATATGATAGAGCTCTGATTTGGTCATATGTAGTGTGAGTTTTGTAATTGGGGAAACAAACACAATATAACATTTAGAGGAAAGTATTTTCACACATAAACATTGCAGATGTTAGAATAATGTAGGAAATGGTAGACATTTGTATTCACAGTTTCCTATATAATCCATATTATACATGTAAAACTTTCAATAAATTACCAAATAATTACCTAACTTTGCCTGTGGAACTATGACTATGCATGCTTTATGCCACATTTTCACACTGGCCCAGATGTATTGATAGGATATATTTCCAGTTTCAGTACAGTGGAAGCAGAAAATTGGGAGCAGTCAGTGTACCTAGTCTGATCAGACAGCACTGGAGGGAAGAACAGCAGGATCTCACTGCTCCTGGGCTCAGGTCTCATTAGTGCTTCAAAATAAATGAGTGGGCATGAGGCATCCCAGTCCATTATTTTCTAGCGCCCAGTGACAATTATTCATCATTACCTGCTTAAAGAGCCAGTAGATGGGACAGAAGGAATTTCCTTGCTCTCAAAGCAATATGTTCCTTGGCTTTACCTCCTGGACATTGTTGATTTGGGCAGCAGGGTTTTAGATGACCTCAAGTTGACAGAGAGTGGAAGATAGTAGCTTGGTCAGTGGAAGATAGTAGCTTGGTCAGGGGTGCATTGGAATGGTCAAGTTTAGAGGCAAAAAAAAGGCCTGAATGGGGGTTTTAACAGCAAATGGGCTGAGGCAGGGGCAGAGGTGGGCAATGTTACAGAGGTGTGACGCCAAGCCCCCTCCTCTATTTTTACTTCAATCAACAGGTGACTATCTCACTGCTGTTGACAGGATATTCCCGTGCACATGTAAATTCGCCCAGTAAATGTGCTTAATTGCCTGTGAAGCACTTTAAAATACCCTGGGGTCATGAAGGGTGCTACATATATATATATTTCTCCCATTAGCTCCAGCCTTTTAATATCCGTTTGTTGTCACCTCGTGGAGCCAAGGGCCCTCCTCATGCAGGTGTATGGCTTCAGCACCGCCAAGTATAACACATAACAAAAACAGAATTACCTGGAAAAACTCAGCAGGTCTGTCAGCATCGGCGGAGAAGAAAAAAGTTGATGTTTCGAGTCGTCATGATCCTTCGACAGAACTTGAGTTCGAGTCCAAGAAAGAGTTGAAATATAAGCTGGTTTAAGGTGTGTGTGGGGGGAGGGGGGGGGGCGGAGAGATAGAGAGACCAACCTGATGCGATTTTGTCAATCATTGCGCCTGAGCGGCGGTTTAAAAATGATGGAGAAAATAGTTACCGATTCACTGCCCAAACAAATGTCACAACGAAAATCAATTTTTAAAAAAATGATTGTAACTCTCCCTAATTCCTATCTGAAATAAACACCTAAAAAGACCTTGCTCACTGACAGCAAAGATGCAAAATGTAATTAAACCGTAACGCGAAAGGATGGGAAAGAGTTATGTTGTTAGCTTTAATTCAGATGGGCTAAGAGCCAAATTGAGGAAGACAGTGAACAGTTAAAATCTCGAAGAGTACTCCAGAAACAGCTGGAGAACGCGGATCTCCGGCGTCAGTACCTTTGGAACCAATCAGCGCAAATAATTTCCTTCAGATATAAAACATATGGATTTGTGTTACCCCCAAGTTGGAAACGATAATCAAAAACAAGTCGGCTGCTTCTGGATCTTTCGTTCACCATGAATTTGAAGATTTTGTTTGTCCTCTTGGCGGTAGCTCTGGTCGCGATTATAGCCCTGAATTGGATATTGCTGGTGGGGTTCTCGAAATCGTCAATCTGTGCGAACCGCGTGCATCTTTTCGAGCATGAAGTGGTGCATCGGAACGACGTGTTTGCAGATCTCAAGCAAGAGGAGCTGACAAGCATTCTGATGTACCTGAAACAGAAACTCGGGGTGAAGCTGGTGAATTGCAATAAAGCACTTCCGTCCGATAATTTCATTTACATGATCGAATTGCAAATCCCCCGTAAAAGGGATGTCTTAAAGTTTTTAGACGAGGGCGAAAATCAGCCAAGGAGGGAAGCCAGAGCTGTGGTGATATTTGGTGCTCAAACTGAGCCCAATATAACTGAATACATCGTGGGACCCCTTCCGAATCCAGCCTACCATAAGGACATTACTTCCCAGCGATACCAGAACCTCAGCTTTAACTCCAGACCGTTAACACTCTTCGAATACGAACAGATCGTTTCGAGAATGGAACTGGAGAAAGCTTCTCGGCTTCTTCGGGAAAGTTTTGGATCCGACGGGAAAGCTCTGATTCATTTAGACTCTGCCCCTCGCGGCTTCAAACCTGGCGACAGAGAAACCTGGTTTCCCTTTCTGAGAAACGTTAGCGGTCTGTTTATGCATCCTCTGGGGTTTGAAGTTCTGATAGATCACAGCAGCACAAATATCTCAGAGTGGGCTGTGAAGAAAGTTTTTTACAATAACCAGTACTTTGACAGCATTGACGAGCTGGTGGGCCAGTACGACAGGGGGGCTGTGAGGAAGATGAAACAACATCATGAGGAGTCAGATCCCAACTATGCATCGCTGGAACCTCGTACGGAATACAAAAAGGTTGCCCCTTTGCAATATGAGCCAAAAGGCCAGCGGTACGATGTTGAAGACAATCATGTCAGTTATTTTGATTGGAATTTTTCATTTCGGCATAGTACTGTAAATGGTTTGCAGTTGTTTGATATCAGATTCCAGGGGGCAAGGATCGTCTATGAATTAAGTGTAGAGGAGTTAAATTCCGTTTATGGGGGCGCAACACCATCCATAATGAGGACCAAGTTCTTAGACGGCCATTATGGAATAGGACACTGTGCTAATGAACTTGTGAGAGGCGTGGACTGTCCCTATACTGCAACATTCATGGACACCTTGCACTTAATGCAAAGTGAAGAACCCGAGAGGATCAGAAATTCCATTTGTATCTTTGAACAAAACCGAGAGATGCCCCTAAGGCGTCACTATTCAAGCTGGTACACTGGCCCCTCTTATGGAGGATTATCCGACAGCGTGCTGATCATCAGGTCAATATCAACCATGGGGAACTATGACTTTGTGTTTGATTACATATTCCACAACAATGGGGTGATTGAGACCAAGATCCATCCGACAGGATATGCGCTAACTTCGGTTCTTTTTGACGACGGACTTACCTATGGAGCAAAACTTCAAGAGAACCTGTTAGGGAATATTCACACTCATTTCGTGCACTTCAAGGCTGACTTGGATGTAGCAGGTAAGTCCCGGGCGGACTTCAAAAGTCCATAAGCGCTTTCGTTAAATTTGTCTCTGTATCCAAAAGTTATATCTATGGACACGATTATGCTTTGTTAGTCGTTTGCCCCGAACTTGTGTCATTGAGTCTATGCAACTCACTAGTCTTACAGCTCTTAAGTCGTTGTTGTTGAATATACTTGGTAACCCGGAAAGAGCAATAAATAGGTTTCTAAATTATATAAAGTCTTACATCCGTAGCAAGGAAATCTGTTATTGCATGGGGATGTCTCTGACAGCCAATGGCTGAAGTTTCTTAGACGCTAAAACGAAATCACTACATGTAAAGTTACTGCTTTCCATTCATTTAAGAACTGCCATCACTTTAACCAGCACTTTAACAACCATTCAATTCATTTATTTTTCCTTTTGCAAATGCCCGTGATCAGTCAGGTTGTTAGCTGTCCCGATCTACTTTACACCCTGAGAACAGCCTTTTCTTTAATTAAATATCAAGTGGTAAAAAATCTCTAGGAAAAAAGTCACTAAACGTATACATAAGGTTTTTCACATCTTGTGAGCAATACCTTCAATAACCGTCACAACTGAGTTCTATCATTTTCCCAGGAGCCTTAGGCTTGTGAACTTGGATAATTAATCTAGCCTTGGTTTCCAACATTCTTCCAGCCTTTACCCATGAGTAGTTTCAGTGAGTGTTGGCTCTTGTCCGGGGAGCTTTAGCTGAAGCACTATACAGAGTTGTAGTGTGTCATAGAACAACAACTGCACCCTGCATCAAGACACTTTAATGTCCCAGGACATTTCAAAGAGGCTGGGTCCTAGACAGCTGAAAGCATGGCTGCTAATCATGGGGTGAAGAGAGTGAAAGGGATGATGGATTAAATCAATGGCAAAAATATGGAGCCTATGGCAGGGATCCAACGCAATGGCAATTTATCCGAAACTGAACGTTGGAAAAGCAATCTGACAATATAGAAAAGCGGTTGCAAGGTAGAGCTGGATTCATTAGCCCCCTGGATGATTTATTGAGTTTCATTCCATAACCTTTCTTTTTGTTTTTGTTATTATTCAACAGTCATCACGCCAATTAAATCTCTAAGGTCCATTTGCTGAGTTTTTCCATCTCTTTTAGTGTTATTTTATGAATTCTCATTTAATATTTTACTATTGTATTATCAAACACATTTTCCCAATACATTGAGCTAATCTAAACCACCATTTTCACTTGTTTTAACTACGAGAGGGAGTTTGTCAATCTAATTACTGAATGTCAAAGAGAAACTCTTGAGGAGAAGAGTGATTTGCACTGGTGCGCTCCAGAAGATTAGCCTGGCCGTCAACATGCATATTTAAAAAATGCACCTTGATTGTCTAATATGCACCTCCTATAGGCAAGGCTCAACACTGGAGCGCAAAAGCAGAACATTTAAGTTTCTCTTTGCAGGTTAGTATCGCCGCTCACTGAGTAAAGACCAGCCTTCATAACTTCATAGGCACAGCTCCATCTTTTGATCGGATATTTTACAGGCTTTCAGACTGAACACTGAGTTCAACAATTTACAATCAAAGCCTCAGTTCCATTTCTTCTTTGTGTTTTTTGTTGCCTTTCTATTTGTTGTTTTTAGACAACAGTTGGTTTCTGTTTTTCACAATTACGCCTCCTCTAGACGTGTTTTTTTTTCTTAACTTGTCCCATTACCATATCCTCTTATGTCTTGCACCATCATCCCTTCTGCCTTTCACCCTATCACAAACATCCTCTTTCACTTTTTCCCCTCCCCTATTTTCCTGGCTCTGTACTTAGATGTCTCTAATTTTTCCACTTCTGTAAAAAGGTCATTGACCTGAAACAGTAATTCAATATTTCTCCCACAGGTGTTACCCAACATGTTGAACATTTCCAGCATTTTCTGTTTTTATTTCAGAACGGGGATTCTGCTCATTTAAATACCCTCTGGTGCATCTGTGTGCAACACCCAGAGAACACACAAGTACTGAACTAAAAATGGGAGACAGGGGATGCATGTACTGCTGCAACTTTTAGATAAGACAAAATTACAGAAGAATGCAGATGGTTGGGAGCAACTACAGTGTATTACAATCCTAGCTCCTTTTGGAGCTATTCTAGATCAGGAGTACCTCCCAATTAACTGCCTTAAACCTCAGGTTGAGAAAGCCAGATTTCAAAGGCACTTAAATAGGTCTGCTGAATTGATCAATCTCTCCCCAAAGGGAAAAAAAAAGCCAGTCAAGATTGTTACTTTCCTCTGGGCAGCCTTTTTAAATAAGTTACAGCCAGGTTATAATTTCTCCAGGTATTACAAAAGTCCAGCTGAAAATTCCTCAGTATGTATTCCCCCTGCAAAAGAGAATGCAGAGTTGGGTTCTTCGAGTTATTGATACAGAAAACTGTATAAATTTTAAAATATATAGAAGTTTATTAAAGAACGAACATGCAATCCAATGCCTAAGTGGAATACATTAAATAGATCTAGAAAAAGAAAAAAATAGCAGAGTCTTATTTCTAATAAGGAATCCAAGTTTAAGCTTTAATTGTTACAGGGATAATAGTCTAAAAAGGATATCCATCAAATATTAAAGGTAAGTTTCCTTAATCTCCAAGCAAGTGAGATTCATTTAGCTCGTGAAACCAATCTAATGTATCTGACTTATCCTTAGATACTTATAGTAATTATTTTTTTACATAGAGAGGCATTTCTTTGGTCGTAATGAGGCCACCCCTATTAATCTCCTATTTTTTGTTGAAAAGACCACTCATTATAATTGATATAATTGTTAAAGTCCATGAATTCATGACCTGACCTGTCCAGAAAGGTGAGGCCTGGCTAAGAGTCATGTTGGTCAAACACTTCCCTGGTCAAAGGATGGTTTCATTATATTTTTTCTATCTGATTGTGATTTTAGTTATCAGTGCTTGCATTGTATGCTTTATGCGCTGTTAGTAAAAAAATATATTTGGGTGTGTGTTCTCTTATCAGTGGATTCACATTGCTGTGAAGGAGACTAAGCCTCAATTTGTCATTGCGAGTTGTTTCTGACTTTTTAAAAACAGAAGTAATACTCACTGTGAGTTTTCAGGGAAATAACTCTTAACTTCATATTCTTGCATTATAGCCATATTTTCTCACCTGTATTCCTTTACACAGCATTTAAGTCACATACTTAAGGCAAGACTGAATTGAATGTCAGCTGTAATATTTGGCTAATGTGAGAATTTGTGACAATTTGCTATATTGGAGGTGCTAGCAGAGGCACAAAATGTAGGGGGCAGGACACTGGAAAGAAGCAGAGAAAAAAAATTAATGAGAGACCCCTGGGTGAACTGCAACAAAAGAAAGACATTTCTGTATCCATGGCAGGAAACTTCAAAAAAGTGACTCATGCCATGCTGAGGAAGCTGCCAATGGCATAGATCTTCCTTTCTGCCTAATCTCATCTCCCGCAGATATGGGGTTACATGTGCCCTGATGACATACAATCCCATCTCCACCTTGTCTTTTAACTCCTCTGCTGGTCGTCCAACATCCAGCCTCAAATGAGTCACAATTTCCTCCCACCAAACACTGAGAGGACCAAAACAAAAACAGAATTACCTGGAAAAACTCAGCAGGTCTGGCAGCATCGGCGGAGAAGAAAAGAGTTGACGTTTCGAGTCCTCATGACCCTTCGACAGAACTACTTCTGTCGAAGGGTCATGAGGACTCGAAACGTCAACTCTTTTCTTCTCCGCCGATGCTGCCAGACCTGCTGAGTTTTTCCAGGTAATTCTGTTTTTGTTTTGGATTTCCAGCATCCGCAGTTTTTTTGTTTTTATAACTGAGAGGACCAAACCCATCACATTCAGCTGCCAGCACAAATCCATATCATTGCCATTCTTGCTCTTCCCTTCCCAACCACACATTTCCATATTGATTTACTTTCAATCCCGAGCTTAGCTTCTGATCTCATCCTCCCCATCACAAAGACAGCCTCTGTCCCGCTTCCTAACATCTCCTGCCTCTGCCTTCACTCAGTGCATCGGCAAACTGAGATCTTCATCCCTGCATCTTCATCTTGTCTTTGGGCTCAGCTGCTCTTGTATTCTTCTGGCTGGTCTCCCATACAATGTCATCAAATTTCAGCTCAACTGAAACTCTGTCGCCCATATCCTATCCCATATTAGTCTCGTTTTCCCATTCTTTTCCTCAGTGATGTACATTCTTAAGCTCAAATTTAAAATCCTTATCCTTGTGTTTAAATCATGCCAAGACTTTATATCATCCTAACCCTGTAACTTTCTCTACTGCTAAAACACCCTACATTCAACTATCAAGCTTGTTATCTCTCAGATATCATGTATACCATCACTTCTTCAGCTGTTCAGTTGCAGTAACCATGACTTCAGAAGCTTAGACCCAATTGATGGAATTTCTTTCTTAAATAATCTGTTTCTCCACCTCTCTCTCTTCTTTTAATGCCTTCTATGAAACACAGCTCTTTGAC
Source organism: Carcharodon carcharias (assembly GCF_017639515.1). Taxonomy (NCBI): domain Eukaryota; kingdom Metazoa; phylum Chordata; class Chondrichthyes; order Lamniformes; family Lamnidae; genus Carcharodon; species Carcharodon carcharias. Next base: position 18,589,909 of record NC_054489.1, read on the forward strand.
GAACATTTGGTCAATCCTGCAGATACCTCCATCCTTGGCTCAGCAAATGTGAAGTAAGTGGAATGTTTTACAGTTAGAAGTTCCCAACAAATGCAAATTGTTCTTCTTTAATCTGTTCCAAAGCGGCCTGATGTGGTGTAAGATTCTTGGAAGAATACTGCATTTAAGGAATTGGAATTTTTGTGAAGGCAGGGCAAATGAAACAAATGGAGGCTGCTGAACAGATGAGAATGCTTCAACGATAAGGTGCATTCTGATGCTCCTTATAGCCGTCACTGAGTAAATAGCCTTCCAGCCTTCATAATGCTCCTTTCTGTCAATGATCTTGTGCCCCTGAGCAGTTGAGCCCATCTCCTGGGGCTTCTCCCTGCCTAAGCCCTTTTGGACTGCAAAAATATGCAGCATGCTCCAAGCTACCACTGTGCTCACAGTTATATTGCAGAACCCATCCAGATCCATGTAGACAATGAAAGCTTTCCTACTGCAAATGTTCACAATGCTATTTGAGAGTCATCGATTGCACCCTACACTTTGGGGAACCCAGTAGCTTAATTAAACCTGTATGCCTCTATTGTGCAGCTTTGTGGTATTCACATGATTCCATGGGATAGAGGTCCCACGTGAAGTGGCTGATTCTTAATCGCCTCAAGGCAACTGGGGATGCTGTGTCCCAAGGACACGTTTTAAAAATGCTCCAGTTGCTTTTACCATTCAGCCAGCTTCTTACCCATCCCTTACATTTATATTGAATCCCCAGGTTTGAATGTAACTGAAAAAGACTTTGCCAAATGCCTTTTGAAAGCTTAGGTACAGCCTATCATTCAGCTTTCGGCTGTCAACTACTTGCTGCTTTCTCAAAGTCATCAAGGAGGCTGTATTGTACAGGTAACCCTTAACCTTTTATCCGTTCCTTTATTTCACATGGGATTGAAGTAAGACTGATGAGCAAATCACTCCCTGTATCTGCTCTAACATCCTTTCTGAATAGTGGCATCACATTAGCCCATTTAAATAAGCGTGCCTCTTCTCTTTTCAGTGACTTTATAATTGTCAATGCTTCAATAATCTCTTTATAATAGTACTTTAGGATCAATACCATCTGTCCCTGAGATTTTGTTTATTTTCAATTCTTTTGCCTCTCTAGGAATTCCATCGTGTTAATCACCAGAGGCACTAATTTTGCTTAAATTATCGAGGTTTGGAGAGTACAATTTTTTAATAAATACTTGAGGAATGTAAATTCCGAATATTTGCTCCCTGTCCTCTGTCTAGGTTCAAAATCTTTTAAGTTATCTCTTTCTCTTGTGATCTCTATTTTCTTCTACACAAGAAAATTGAGAAAGAATTGGAGGCAGGGTGAACCTGGAGAGGGCAAAGATGTCACTGAGCTTACCTCCTGTATGCTTTTTAAACTCTTTCCCCTTCCCATCTGGTATTGTAAACAATTCTTGTCCAGATCAACTGGAAGTTTTTTTTTAATTCATTCACAGGATGTGGGCTTTGCTGGCTTGGCCAGCATTTATTGCCCATTCCTAGTTGCCCTTGAGAAGGTGGTGGTGCCTTCTTGAACCGCTGCAGTCCATGTGGTGTAGGTACACCCACAGTACTGTTAGGGAGTTCCAGGATTTTTGACCCAGCGACAGTGAAGGAACAGTGATATATTTCCAAGTCAGGAGTGAGTAACTTGGAAGGGAACTTCCAGGTGGTGGTGTTCCCATCTATCTGCTGCCCTTGTCCTTCTAGATGGTAGTGGACGTGGGTTTGGAAGGTGCTGTCTAAAGAGGCTTGATGAACTCCTGCAGTGCATCTTTTAAATGATACACACTACTGCTACTGTGTGTCGATGATGGAGGGAGTGAATGTTTGTGAATGTGATGCCAGTCAAGCAGGCTGCTTTATCCTGGACAGTGACAAGCTTCTTGAGTTTGTGGGAGCTGCACTCATCACATTCCTGACTTCTGCCTTGTAGATGGTGAAAAGGCTTTGGGGAGTCAGAAGGTGAGTTACTCATTGCAGGATTCCTAGTCTTTTAGCTGCTCTTGTAGCCACAGTATTTATATGGCTAGTCCAGTTTAGTTTCTGATCAACGGCAACCCCATGAAGTTGGTAGTGGGGGATTCAGTGATGGTAATGCCATTGAACATCAGGGGGTGATGGTTAGATTCTCTCTTGATGGTCATTGCCTGGCACTTGTGTGGCATGAATGTTACTTGCCACTTGTCAGCCCAAGCCTGGATATTGTCCAGGTCTTGCTGCATTTGGACATGGACTGCTTCACTATCTGAGGAATCACAAATGGTGCTGAACATTGTGCAATTATCAGCAAGCATCTCCACTTCTGACCTTATGATGGAAGGAAGATCATTCATGAAGAGCTGAAGATGGTTGGGCTGATGACACTACCCTGAGGAACTCCTGCAGTGATGTCCTGCAGCTGAGGTGACTGACCTCCAACGACCACAACCATCTTCCCTTTGTGCTAGGTATGACTCCAACCAGTGGAGAGCTTTCCCCCTGATTCCCATTGACTCCAGTTTTGCCAGGGCTCCTTGATGCCACACTCAGTCAAATGTGGCCTTGACAACAAGGGCAGCAACTCTCACCTCACATTAGTGAGGTGTTTGAATAAAGGCTGTACTGAGGTCAGGAGTTGAGTGGCCCTGGCAGAACCCAAACCAGGCGTCAGTGAGCAGGTTATCGCTCAGTAAGTGCCGCTTGATAACACTGTTGATGACCCCTTCCATTACTTTACTGATGATGGAGAGTAGACTGATGGGGCAATAATTGGCTAGGTTGGATTTGTCCTGCTTTTTGTGTACAGGACATACCTGGACAATTTTCCACATAGCCGGGTAGATGCCAGCGTTGTAGCTGTACTGGAACAGCTTGCCTAGGTGCGCTGCAAGTTCTGGAGCACAAGTGCTCAGTACTATTGCCCTTTGCAATAACCAGTGTCTTCAGCCGTTTCTTGATATCACGTGGAGTGAATCCAATTGACTGAAGACTAGATGTTTATTAAAGTTGGTATTGCTGTTCCTGTTCCATACTGCACCCGAAATGTGGTGGTTTGAGAATTTATATTCATTATGGCAACGAACAGTTAAACCCTCAGAAAAATAGCCTGGATTACTGAGCAATCTGGAAGGTACATTCCAGACCCATAGTCGAGAGGATGACCCCAGGTGTTAGAGCGAGAGGAGCAGTGGCCAATTATTTCAGTGATTACCGGAGAAGTATTGAAAACAGGTCGGCTGCATCTGCATCTTCTGTTTACCATGAATTTGAAGGTTTTCGTCCTCTTGGCGGTAGCTCTGGTCGCGATTATAGCCCTGAATTGGATATTGCTGGTGGGGTTCTCGAAATCGTCAATCTTTGCGAACTGCGTGCATCTTTTCGAGCATGAAGTGGTGCATCGGAACGACGTGTTTGCAGATCTCAAGCAAGAGGAGCTGACAAGCATTCTGATGTACCTGAAACAGAAACTCGGGGTGAAGCTGGTGAATTGCAATAAAGCACTTCCGTCCGATAATTTCATTTACATGATCGAATTGCAAATCCCCCATAAAAGGGATGACTTAAAGTTTTTAGACGAGGGCGAAAATCAGCCAAGGAGGGAAGCCAGAGCTGTGGTGATATTTGGTGCTCAAACTGAGCCCAATATAACTGAATACATCGTGGGACCCCTTCCGAATCCAGCCCACCATAAGGACATTACTTCCCAGCGATACCAGAACCTCAGCTTTAACTCCAGACCGTTAACACTCTTCGAATATGAACAGATCGTTTCGAGAATGGAACTGGAGAAAGCTTCTCGGCTTCTTTGGGAAAGTTTTGGATCCGACGGGAAAGCTCTGATTCATTTAGACTCTGCCCCTCGCGGCTTCAAACCTGGCGACAGAGAAACCTGGTTTCCCTTTCTGAGAAACGTTAGCGGTCTGTTTATGCATCCTCTGGGGTTTGAAGTTCTGATAGATCACAGCAGCACAAATATCTCAGAGTGGGCTGTGAAGAAAGTTTTTTACAATAACCAGTACTTTGACAGCATTGACGAGCTGGTGGGCCAGTACGACAGGGGGGCTGTGAGGAAGATGAAACAACATCATGAGGAGTCAGATCCCAACTATGCATCGCTGGAACCTCGTATGGAATATAAAACGGTCGCCCCTTTGCAATATGAGCCAAAAGGCCAGCGGTACGATGTTGAAGACAATCATGTCAGTTATTTTGATTGGAATTTTTCATTTCGACATAGTACTGTAAAAGGTTTGCGAATTGTTTGATATCAGATTCCAGGGGGAAATGATTGTTTATGAATTAAGTGTAGAGGAGTTAAATTCTGTTTATGGGGGCGCAACACCATCCATAATGAGGACCAAGTTCTTAGACGGCCATTATGGAATGGGAAAATCTGTTAATGTCATAGTCACAGAGGTCTACAGCACAGAAAAAGGCCCTTCGGCTCATCGAGTCTGTGCCCGTCAAACAGGTACCTAACTACTGCCACTTCTCTTCAAGGAGTGCCTACCTTGAAGAAGTTTTGCTCTTCTCTCCGTCAGGCTTCTTGTCCCACCCCCTTAAACCACCTTATATTTCACCCCGTTTCTAGTTTTCCTTCGTTCTGTTGAAGAGTCACACGGACTCGAAATGTTAACTGTGCTTCTCTTCACAGACGCTGCCAGACCTGCTGAGTTTTTCCAGGTATTTTTATTTTTGTCCTAACTATTCTAATCCCATTTTCCAGCCCTAGGCCCACAGTCTGTATGCCATGGCATTGCAAGTGCACATCCAGATACTATTTAAATGTTATGAGGGTTTCTGCCTCTACCACCCTTTCAGGCGGATTCCCACCATGCTCTGGGTGAAAAAAATCTTTCTCACATCCCCTCTAAATCTCCTGCCCCTTACCTGAAATCTATGTCCTCTGGTTATTGATCCCTCCACCAAGGGGAAAATTTCCTTCCTGTCTACCCTATCCATGCCCCTCATAATTTTAGACACTTGAATCATGTATTCCACCCCCCCCCCCCCCCCCCCCCCCCCCACCATCTCCTCTGCTCCAGGGAAAATAACCCCAATCTATCCAATTTCTCCTCATAACTAAAACTCTCCAGCCCAGGCAACATCCTGGTAAATCTCCTCTGCATTCCCTCCAGTGCAATCATATCCTTCCTGTAATGCAGATACCAGAACTGCACGCAATACTTTAGCTGTGGCCTAACCAGCGTTTTATACAGTTCCAGCATAACCTTCCTGCTCT